>NC_092159.1:32091909-32407228 GCF_045791955.1 Oncorhynchus clarkii lewisi | reverse complement strand
TCATGTATTTCATGTACACTGTAATGTTTGAGTGTCAATTATTTCATGACTAATACATTGTATTAGTTGAATTGAGTAAATGCATTCCTCGTTTTACAGAGTAATTATTTGATTGACTATTTGCCTTTCATTTGATCGTTGTTAATTACACTAAACACATAGCACATGCTTGGGTACCAACTTGACATCCCTGAGCTGCTTGCCCCAATAAATGAATGCTAGAACATCGGTCGCGAGGACTAGCTATTTGTATCTAGCCTCTTAGTAATTGCATAACGGTGCAAGATAGACATGTTCATTATAGTCATACTGAGTCGGTGATGCAATGATTCACCATCGTGCTAGATCCTCCAGAAAGTCTATTGCATTTATTCACATAATAATGGAGTCCGATTGATAAATGCAGTTTATTACTCAGCCTAATTTCCACCAACCTACAGTACGACTGTTGGAGTTTTATTAGGGAAACCCCTCAAAAGAAGTGTAATGCAGCCTGTCGCATGGAGTGAAGATAAGCACCTCTTAATGACATGCACAAGCTAGCATTACTACCTAGCTTTACTCCATGCTACAGGCTAGTGATACTTCCTCCAACATGAAGGTTCCAATCTGAGTGAAAAAACAATGGTTTACAATGAAAGTCACTTAGGCTGCGTTTAGACGAGCAGCCAAATTCCCCCCCCAAAATGTTCTCTCACTATTTGGTATTTTCTTTGGCAATCGAATGAGCTCTGAAAAAGATCTGGTGAAAAAATCTGATGTGATTGGTCAAAATACCAATTAGTGTCTAAACACAGCCTTAGATGTGGCCTACATTATCAACATTAATGTTAACATATACATTTCAACTATCTTATACTTTTTTTGGGGGGGGGGTTCTATGCAATCAGACTGTGTTAGTCAGCTATTGATTATTAACATTATGCTTAGGTAGTATAGTTGTTTTGTTAACTGATAGGGGGGGGGGGGGGGGGGGGGGGGTCCCACTAAGCTAAGTTATATGGAATTGTCATACCAAGGATCATTTAGCTATTTGAGTTATGATTTTAAGACCCCTTCATGTCTAATTGTTTTTTGAGGCCTTACTGCTATTAGACCATAAAAACGCATTGAATAACAGATTCACTACACGGAACAACAGATCGTCCCAACCAAATATCAAAAGGATGTTTGTTCTGATGTCTCTCCTATATCTGAGAGATATAAGAGAGATCAGGAAACGTTTTTATATATATATATATATATATATAAAAATATATATATTTAACCTCTTATTTTTGGCACTAAAAAGTTTAAGCCCTGTCTAAACTGGGGGGGTTCTACTAAGCTATATGTATTCGTTTTAAGAAGGTCATGCCAAGAATCATTTAGCTATTGATTTAGTATTTTATGACCCCTTGAAGAATCCCAAATAAATATTTCTATATATATTTGATGAAAACTATTTTGGGCCATAATGCCCATTCAAATGTATTTATTAACAGATCCACTACATGGAACAACAGACAGTCCCCCCAAAAATATAAAAATTATGTTTTTTCTAAAATGTCTCTCCTAGATCTGAAAGATATAAGAAATATCAGGAAATATTTATTTTTTATTTTGACATGTATTTAACCCCATATTTTTGGCATTAAACAGTCTCCATATACAGTACTTGTCACACCCTGATCTGTTTCACCTGTCCTCGTTATTGTCTCCACCCCCTCCAGGTGTCGCTTGTTTTCCCCAGTGTATTTATCCCTGTGTTTCCTGTCTCTCTGTGCCAGTGTATGTATCCCTGTGTATCCTGTCTCTCTGTGCCAGTGTATTTATCCCTGTGTTTCCTGTCTCTCTGTGCCAGTGTATTTATCCCTGTGTTTCCTGTCTCTCTGTGCCAGTTCGTCTTGTATGTCCAAGTCAACCAGCGTGTTTTCCCCCAGCCTACTGCCTTGTGACCCATTCTCTTTCTATCATTCTCTCATCATCTCTCGCTCTTTTTTTTCTGTTATTGAAGCAAGCATTCTGATGTCATTCTCTCTGGAGCAGGACACAGTACTTACTTGGAATTCTGATCTGGTGGTGGTTGAGGACTGTTAGAACCTCCACAGCATGTGTCTTGTTGTCAAATTCGAATAAGCCTGAGATAGTTTTGGAGCTGGCTAGAAGGGAGTGGGAAAGCATTTTGAAAGCATTTAGAAACATTTATAGGAAAATCATTCATAATGGTCTATTCATATCAGTCATAGTAGAATAATATTTATCTATTTATATTTCGTTATTAATTACATTTATAATCTAGGTGCCTAGCTGTTGCTGACACATTATTTAGAAACAGAGCTGAATGTCTATGACTAGTACCTCTACTGAATTGACTCATGTTATATAATGTCCATTTAGTCCAACATAATGAATGAAATGAGCACTTACGTTTTGCATCAAAGACTTTGAACTTGATGAAACTGGGAACATCATGCTCTGTACATAACTAAACATAAAGCACACAACAGAAAAGGTTCAGCTATTGCGTCCAAACATTGCTTCATTGTGTGTTGTATATATTATCCACTAGATGGCGATGTTATGATATGAATCTCAACACTGGACAAGAAATAGGCTTCTACAGGCCAGTGTTAGTCAAACCTGGTCTTGGAGGGCCACTGGGCTATTGTCTGTCTGGTGCCAAATAACTTGACATATTGCAAAGATTTGAATGACTGTTTATTAAAATGTTAAGAACTATCTTCCCACTTGCTTGTGTCTTCTCTACCCTATAGGCAGGTGTCTCCTGCTACCCATTATCAGGATCATCCAAACGTTTAATTCCACTATAGAAAGGGTTCAACCTCTCCTTACCCCCACCTCCCACCTCCCAAGACATCAGTCACCATTCCAGCCTAAACAGCCACCCCTTCCCCCCTTCCCTCCCCTCCACACCCACCCTCTGCAGCTCGTCCTCAGTGATGCAGGGCGGGACATTGTAGAAGTGCAGCACAGCGGCGGGCGGCTGGATGATGTTCTTGGACGCCTGGCCCACGCTGCTGAAGCGGTTGTTCCGGGTCATGGCAAAGTCCTTGTAGCTGCTGCTGCCGTCCTCCAGCTCAAACACCTGACTGGGGATGACCGCGTGCTGCTTGGACACACTGGAGGGAGGGAAAGATCAAGGAAGGGAAGGAGGGAGGGATGAAGAGATAGATATTTAGATGGGAGAGGAACACAGCTGCTAGATTTGCAGCCATAGATAATCTATATGTAATTCCATGTTTCCTCCTATAGTGGGTGAACAAAAAGGAAGCACATTAAATGGGGTTTATGCATTCATGAGGCCAAGGTACAGATAGGGACTGGAAGAGTAAACATGAAAAAAACCTGTCTTGACCCTCTAATAACAAATTGGCTCTCAAGGGCCGAGGGGAGCGAGAGGTTAGGTATGTATCGGCTTAGTGCTGCGAGACTAACTCCCAACGGGTTGAAGGGGATTTATGAAATGCCCTTTAACTTTTTCAATGCTATGCAGTCTCTCATTCAGAGGCCTAGAGATGGCTATGGCAGCGCCATTTTTAACATGCTATAATTATTTGGGCATTGTTTGTATTGTAACATGCTGTACTATTTGGGGCATGGTTTATAGCATGCTATAGAAAAATATGCATTTCATGCCATGACATCCATCTCTTTCACAACATATAGCATGTTACAACGCCCCATATGTTGCAGCAATGTCTTCAGATTGGGTATGCAGTCAGTAACTGGTGGACCGTCCGCCAACATAATCAAATGCTGTTTGAATTCCTTGCGGCGGGGTTGAATCCCAGCGGAGCTGAACGAAAGACTCATCTGGATCTAGCAGCTTAGGCAATTCATTATTCTGATGGATGGAGGCTGCCAATTCAATAGGACGACTCAACGCAACCCACACAGAGCCTTTAAACAGCCAACGCTGTCGAGACGAATAAGGCCTTTGTGCACCTCCACTGTCTTTTTTTTCTAACGCTTTGAAGATTCCCAAAACCAGAACTTGCTAAGCAACAAATTGATGATAATGATGACGGTAATAGCTTTCTCTTTCAAAGGATGGCCTCGCGTCCTCTCTTCCTGCCTCCTTCTCAAAACGCATTTGAGGAGAAGATCCAAAGTGCTTTTGAGAAGGAGGCAAGGAGAGAGGACGTGAGGAATCGAGGAAAGATGAATGTCACGCTCATCAAGCTAGGGTTCAGGGGGTTGGGGTCAAAGGTGAAACATGTAGCCTCCTCACCAGACGTTGAGCCTCTTGCTGAACACCTTGATGCTGTTTAGGTGTGTGATGGCTCGGTCCACAGCGTACTCATCTCCCATCTCTACCAGTGCGGTGCCCGGGACACTCTTCATAAACTTCACCTGTGGCGTAAATAAGACCGAATTGCATCACTGTGAATCCGTACAGACCTTCTGATATTCTACTAGGTGACACTGACCTTGGGTTAGTTTTGCATTACCCCTACTAATGTCTTCTCTTCGAGTACTACAGTACCAGCACACTTGATTAAATTTGTCAACTAATCACTAAGCACACTTTTGTTTTTATCCACGTTAATACAGAGACCAAATGGAATAAGTCTCACTCTAAAACAAATTACAGGTCAATGTTCAATTGAATCAAACTGGTAGGTACTCCCCTCACAGTGGTAGGTTGCTGGCAGTAATTCTGTAACCAAAGCTACAGCATAAAGATTGCCATGGCAACTTGATTGCATCCACCCCCTAGTCACACTAGCTGTCACTCTATTGCCTTCAGCCCTCTCATTTAAAGAGGCAATCCAGGATTGATACATCCATTTTATAACTTTGAAATTAATGATGTTTTTTGAATCGCAGTAGCTTTAGCTTTCATCTCGTGAGAAAACAGACGCTGACACTGACCTTCTCAATATTCCCATACAGGCAGAAGAGGTTGAAGATGCGGGTGCAGTTCATCTTGCCTGGGTGTAGGCCGCTCACCATGGCGACCGACGAGCTGGAGGCGTGGCCCATATAGGAGGAGGTCTGGGGCAGGGGGTAGGCAACCACCTCCTGGGCGTCATGGGGAGAGCTCCTCTTGTACCTGTTATTGCTGGGCAGGGGCAGCAGGGGGCAGTGTGACCCTGGAGAGTGGGGGGGAGAGAGTGAGAAGGAGAGAATAAGACTGAGAGAAAGTGAGAAATATAAAGGGGGGTGAGGGTAGGGGGATAGAGAGAGAGATGGAAAGAGAGAGGGGGGCAGGAGAGAAAGAGAGAGAGAGATAGAAAGAGAGAGGCAGAGGGAGAGAGACAAAATATAGAGAAGGGAAGAGAGAGAAAGTGAGGGAGAGAAAGAAATAGAGTGAGAGAAAGAGTGTGTGAGAGAGGGAGAGACAGAGGGGGCAGAGAGAGACAGAGGGGGGCAGAGAGAGAGAGAGAGATAGAGAAAGAAAGAACAAGAAAAAGCTGTCACAGACATAGGATGACCTTATTGGGGATGGTTGAGATGACAGTGCAAACTTCCCCCCTCAGCTCCCAGCCCCCCATGAAGTAGGATAAACAATTCCAGCAGTACTAAAAAAGTCCTAGACCATTTTCTACACCACTGCACCCCGTTTCCCCTGCAGATCTGGCTAATTACCAAGTGCCTTCAAGAGCGGCCGCTCACATCACATCATTACGCTCTTTCCAAACTCCTGACACACATATACACACTCACACACACCAATGACTGTTAGACACACACACATATGTAGAGACCACCCCTTCCTCCCCTGTTTTTCCATCCATCCATCCAACCTCCACCATCTCCTTCAGATGTGTCTGTGGGTGTTTGAGCTTAATTACAGGATACCCAAAGCCCAGATGCACAATGACAGTCACATAGAGAGAGAGATGGATGGATGGATGGATTAAGAGAGGGATGGGAAAGAAAAGAGATACTGTAGACGTGGTGAGACAGATAGAATGATAAAGAGAGATTCTGAGAAAGAGATGATGAGTCAGAGAGGGATACAGAGAAAGGGAGATACTGGGAGAAAGAAAGGTGGAAGAAGAGAAAGATGAGGAGACTGAAAGAGAGGGATCGAGAGTGATGCTGAGAGAGGGAGTGAGAGACAGAGAAAGAGAGATGAGTCAGAATGAGAGGGATAAAGAGAGAGGGAGTGTGTGTGTGTGTGTGTGTGTGTGTGTGTGTGTGTGTGTGTGTGCTGGACACATTACATTTTTATGCTTTTTTTGTAATGCTTTTTTTCTGATAAAAATGAGTTAATTGCATCCAACGTGGAGCCCAGTTTCATAATTTTACCATATGTCCCAGCTGCTTGCCGTAGTTTTGAAGTAATCACGAAAAAACAGGCCTTATTTTAGGGCATTTTTCACCCTGCCAGGTCCTATTGTTCTATTGAGCACCATGGCACCAACTCGCCTTCCGAATGTTCTATTCCCTATTGTTGTGACGTAGAACAATATTGCCTATTGTTCTACGTCACAATGCCTGCTTTGCTATGGTTGGCAATGAGACCTGCCCACCTTGCTGATAGTTAAAATGTAAACAACAACAGTAAATGACTCATGGAACTCTGAAGTCGTCCCATTGCTTCCTATAGGGAAATGTAGGTATGTATGTATATTTTGCCAATTTTGCAATGTGTATATTTAGATTTTTTCAAACTGGACACAATTTGAATCATGAGAATCTCCTCTTTTTAATTATGTAAGGCTGGGCAGCGTACTCCATTGTCATCAAACGCTAGCTCTGAAATACCGTTTGCCCTTGGAACGCTGAGCTCCTCCCATTGTTTTCCTATGGAGAGGTATGCTGGTATATTTCGCCAGAAATCTCACAATGTCCATATTTGGATTTTTTCAAATCGGACACCATTTGAATCAGGATAATCTCCTCTTTCTAATTACATAAAGTTGGGAAGCGTACTCTGCTGTCATCGATCGCTAGAACATAAATGGTCAAAAGTTGCAATTTTTCCCAACTTCCTCGTTACACAAACATAAGCACACTTGGCATCATCGAGGTGCGGATGTTTACTTTCTACCCGAGTTGTTATTTTTCAGAACAGATTGTTGTGGTAGAATACGGCAAAGCAGCTGGGACATTTTTTGGAGTCATTTAGGCAAAATGGAATTCCAAGCGTCACTCCAGTCAGAAGAGGCTCTGGGAACGTTCGATTCCCTTCATCTACTATAGGCTCGCGCAAGTATTCCAGCTTAGCCAACGTTCTTTTGCCATTTTCCAGCCTTGGGTGAATTTTGGACTCATTTGATTGTCCAGCCTAGTGAGGGCAGGAGAGACATGAGACAAAAATAGAGAAAGAGCGAGGGAGGGAGGGGTAAAGAGAGGCAGCGAATGTGAGCGACACTGACCATAGCCGTTGTCGCTGTAGGAGGACGGATGCTCTCCCAGAATGGCCTGGCGTTGTCTCCCCTTCCCTCGCTCTGCAACACAGACAGAATACACAGTGTAAGGCAAATGTAAAGTGACAATGCCACCAGGTGCCAAATGCACATCCATCCACTCAACATGCATAGACACGCACAGATACACACACATGGGGACTAACAGACACAGTCATGCACACATAGGACGAACACACACAAGACTAACACACAAGCACATATACACACCTACACATTGGCACATTTGCACGCCAGCCTAGGAGTGACTGAAAGCCATAAAACCACACTATGCAAGCAGATTCGATTTAGTAACAGCAAATCTAGACACTGCTTAACACGTTTGGTAATTGGCATAACAACAAAACTATACACTTTTGGTTCAAATTTGGCCTTGTACTTCAAATGACACATTTCTCTTCCTTGGCTGACTGAGCTCGGGTGAATTTCAGAGGAACAATAAAACAGTGTTTTTTGGGGGGGAAGAGAGGTGTGTTAAAATGACCGTTAAAATATCACAGTAACAGTTCAATGGCCTCAGGTGGAAACGTTGACCCAGATAGGAGGGAAAATGCATTGACATGAAAAAAGGTATATTAGTATTATATTAAGCACCCTTCTACCCTAATCCTCTTAGGACTAACAGAACAAAGACAAGCGTATTTTCAGTCTTTTCCCCAATGCAGCTTACTGGCAGAGACGCAGACAAACGCACTCTAGGTGCTGTCGAACTAAGACTGAAGCATATGCAATATATTCGTTTTTATGTAACGTATCCCAATGAAGTTACAGACTACTATATGGAGCATTGCTGGAAACAGCCTCTGTCATTGTTAGCCTGGTCCCAGATATGTTTGTGCTGTATACCTCTAAAGGGGTTTGTCTGTACAGCACAAGCAGATATAGGACCAGGCTTTCTCACTGCATCCCTTACTCATCAAACAAACGACATCTAAACTAAAAGCATTCCTTAACATTTTAGTGGTGTTGGGAGAGTTGGGAGTATTTCAATGACATATGCACAACCATCAACTCAGTGAACCCTGTTACTCTGAGGATTTGAGAGAAGTGTGTGTGCCAAACTGTGTGTGTATGTGTGTGCACTGTAGAGCATGCAAGTGTGTTCACATGGACGTGTCTTTCAGTGCAATGACTCAACCTGTCTTACATCATTTGAGCATCCTTTTTTCAAAGTCTAACTTCAACAATGCGAGAGAGAACTGGTGCTAACTCACACAGTCATAAATGGAAGGTGCGGCGCGGCGCTGAGTTAAAAGAACGCATGCCATCCTCTCGCCAGCTCCCGCGGGCCACGGGGGACCGAGCTCATGCAGAGCTAAGCTAATTGGTACAAAACGAGCAGTTAGGCAGGCAGGAACCGGTGGGATTGGTGGGTTGCCATATTGGTACAGAAACCACAAAGAAAGTGGAGAGGAGAAGGATTAATTGAGAGGAGAGGAGGAGTGACCTTGATGCTTGCACTGAGCCGACAGGTTTGCTATTCACCTGACAGAGTGGCAGAGAGAGAGAAAGAGAGAGGGGGAGGAAGAGAGAGAGACTGTGGGAGAGAGTGAGGAGGGAAGAGAGAGAGAGAAAGACAGAGAGAGAGAAAGAGAGGGGGGAGGAAGAGAGAGAGACTGTGGGAGAGAGTGAGGAGGGAAGAGAGAGAGAGAGAGAGGCCTCTGACAATGACGTCATCCCAGTAGTTGGGATAAATCTATCGAAATTGTATCTTACTTTACAGATAAGGGGTACGAGATGTGTGGAAAACACATGACGTGTCTCTCTCGTGTCTTAGCTAAATGTTTAATAAGGCACGTCCCCTGCAGGTGTGAATACACGTCTAGACTTTACTTGTGTTTTGAGGCAATGTTCCTGAGTACCTTCGAGGCAATGTACTCAAAAGAACGAACAAGGGGTTTGAAAGACAACATCCATAAACTACTATGTGATTCTGATGAGAAGAATTACATCTCTTTACACGCTGTCCTTCTCTATGTTTGTATAATAAGATACTGTATATACACCAAACAATTATTTTTGAAGAGCATCTGATATGTTAAGGGCCTCAAGTGCGAATATAGCATTTAAATTCCCCAAAATGCAAGCTGATTAGGATTTAAATTTACCGTCTGCGGCTCAAGAGGCTTGTGTGGTGCTGTTTTATTTTAATTTCTCTCTGCTTGCACTAAAGAGTTTCCAATTCATTATTATTCAGCCTTTTATCATGTCGGCAGTTTATTTTCAGCCTCTTGCTATTTTTCTAGTTGCTTCTCTGTCTCCTTCCTCTGGTCAATAAAAACAATTGGAAGCTGACCACACATCTTCAGCTCCATGGCAAAAAGTCCTTGACGCTGTCAAAGTCAAACAGACCTTCAAATCCAATATACGGCAAGGCGATCGATTGGAAAGCAGCCCTGGCTTGTGGGCGATAAGACACTGTTTACCCTCCATTTGTGGAGAGAGAATGGGAATCGGGACTGGCATGTCAATTACACCGTCCAACGGATGTTTAATCAAGCCCAAGTCACACAAGGCAGGCTTTCTGCTTGGTTAAAAACCATGCTCCCATTTATATGAATATAATTATGGGCGGTAGTCTATCTATGGCACCTCATATTGTTAAAGCATCCCCGGTACATGAGAGCTTCAAATTCAAGGGTTGTCTTTTATTGAGCATTGTAATGTTATAATATTTGGTGTGGGGACAACGCTATTTTACAGTGCATTCGGAAAGTATTCAGACCCCTTCACTTTTTCCACATTTTGTTATGTTACAGCCATATTCTGAAATTGATTAAATAATCAATCTACACACAATACCCCATTATGACAAAGAAAAAAACAGGTTTTTAGAACATTTTGCAAATGTATCCCCCCGGAAATATTCACATTTACATAAGTTTTCAGACTCTATACTCAGTACTTTGTTGAAGTACCTTTGGCAGCGATTACAGCCTCAAGTCTTCTTGGGTATGATGCTATAAGCATGGCACACCTGTATTTGGGGAGTTTCCCCCATTCTTCTCTGCAGATCCTCTCAAGCTGTTAGGTTGGATGGGGAGCATTGCTGCACAGCTATTTTTAGGTCTCTCCAGAGATGTTTGATCGGGTTCAAGTCTGGACTTTGGCTGGGCCCCTCAAGGACATTCAGAGACTTGTCCCAAAGCCACTCCTGCTTTGTCGTGGCTGTGTGCGTATGGTTGTTGTCCTGTTGGAAGGTGAATCTTCACCCCAGTCTGAGGTCCTGAGCGCTCTGGAGCAGGTTTTCACCAAGGATCTCTCTGTACTTTGCTACATTCATCTTTCCCTCGATCCCGACTAGTCTCCCAGTCCCTACCGCTGCCACCAACATGCTTCATTGTAGGGATGGTGCCAGGTTTCCTCCAGACGTGACGCTTGGCATTCAGGACAAAGGGTTCAATCTTGGTTTCTTCAGACCAGAGGATCTTGTTTTTCATGGTCTGAGAGTCCTAGGTTCCTTTTGGAAAACCCCAAGTGGGCTGTCCTGTGCCTTTTACTGAGAAGGGGCTTCCATCTGACCACTCTACCATAAAGGCCTGATTGGTGGAGTGCTGCGGAGATGGTTGTCCTTCTGGAACGTTCTCTCATCTCCACAAAGGAACTCTTGAGCTCTGTCAGAGTGACCATCGGGTTCTTTGTCACCTCCCTGACCAAGGCCCTTCTCCCCGATTGCTCAGTTTGGCCGGGCGGCCAGCTATAGTCTTGGTGTTTCCAAACTTCTTCCATTTAAGAATGATGGAGGCCAATGTGTTCTTGGGGACCTTCAATGCTGCAGACATTTTTTGGTACCGTTCCCTAGATCTGTGCCTTGACACAATCCTGTCTCTACCGACAATTCCCTCGACCTCACGGCTTGGTTTTAGCTCTGACATGCACTGTCAACTGTGGGACCTTATATAGACAGGTGTCTGCCTCCCAAACCATGTCTAATCAATTAAATGTACCACAGGTGGACTCTAATCAAGTTGTCGAAACATCTCAAGGATGATCAATGGACACAGGATGCACCTGAGCTCAATTTCAAGTCTCATAGCAAAGGGTCTGAATACTTATGTAAATAAAGTATTTCTGTTTTTATTTTTTATAAATTTGCAAAAATGTCTAAAAACCTGTTTTCGCTTCGTCATTATGGGGTATTGTGCGTAGATTGCGGAAAACTAAAAACAATTGAATCAATTTTAGTATAAGGCTGTAACGTAACAAAAATGTGGAAAAAGGGAAGGGGTCAGAATACTGTATAATTGTATATCAAATTAATATGCATCGATTCATTGGTGTGGGCTCAGCAAAGGGACAGGGGAATAGGCTCAGTAAAGTCAAGGTCTGTTATTATCCGATTCTATGATGTTTTCACCGATTGAGTAGTAAAATAGATAAATGACCAAATGAAAGATTAAATGGGCGTGGAGGGGGGGGGGGGATTAGCAATAGCCCTTCATCGATGTTGCTTTATTCTCTGGGCCTACTCAGCACTGACAAATCCAAGGACATGAGCTTGTTCATTGTATTTCAATATTTTGTGTCAGCATTTGTACCATGCAATGTAGGCTACCATGGTCATGGCAAAGGGATGAATGTTTTAATTTTTCAAAGACTTGGCTGCATTAGATAAAAATCGCCAATGTTTCCATAAAGATTTATTCAAGGACAGACTGATAGAAGTGGAGGCATATTCATGGGTCGCACCTCCGTCACTCAGTCATTGTTATCAACGAACGTTCTACAGATGCTGCAGCATATTGATGTCTGATTGTTAATGCCCAGTCTTTCGGAACGGGGGCTAATGACTGTTTAATCAAATGTACATTATAGTGGCCTGGAAATACGATGACATTGCTAAAGTAGACAAATCATTTGTAGAGAACAACTTTGCCATCATTGTCGTCAAGTTTGTTTTAGAGAGAGCTACAAAAATCTGCCAGAAATAGCTAGCAATGCTAATGTTAGCTAGCTAAAATGTTAGTGCTCTCCCCTCAATCTAAAGTTATACTGTATCTAAAGTAAATCTGGCGACATCACAATGATGACAAAAGCTTGTCCTAAAAATTATTTGCCCCCTTTTGAAATGTCATTGGGTTTCAAAGCCATAGTAATGTACTTTAGACTAAATCTTCATCAGTGTCCATTGAGACTGTATTGAGTAGAACGCTCAGCTGGTCATCAGTCCTAAAAGGAACATTCAAAACAATATTGTGACGAAACGTGCCACTCATGAATATATCTGATTTAATCTGTTTTCACAGATAATTGAATCCTTTCTTGACTATGAAAAGCCAACTGACTGAGGTGTTAAACTATTGACCGTGTTGGTCATCTATGAACGTCTGGAAGAACGATCATGTACTGCTATAATCTCTTTGGAGTTTTAGGCTGGGTATCTGTACAGCACTTTGTGACATCAGCTGATGTAAAAAGGACTTTATAAAATAAATGTGATTGATTGGTTGCAATAAAATATTGAATTGCTTCTTAGAGCATGTATACCCAATCAGATGTCTCTCTTCCTAACTAAGTACGTAAACACATCTGCATGTAAGGTGCTTAAGGTGTAAGGTGGTTGTATTTGGTGCATGTGACTAATAACATTTGATATCTGGATAAAGTAAGGTTGGGGTTAGTGGATAAAATACCATTTGTGATTAAAACGTGAAGGTACTACTAGGCCAGGGTTTCCCAAACTCGGTCCGGCCCCCCTGGGTGCACGTTTAGTTTTTCGCCCTAGCACTACACAGCTGATTCAAATAATCAAAGCTTGATGATGAGTTTGGGAAACCCTGTACTGACGACTGGGCCGTACCCACTCTGACCTGCAGCACTGAGCAGTAGGGGGCGCTAAAGCAACAGCAAGCTACAACACTATACGCACAGGAAGTGGTAAACAGCTAAATCTGACATTTCTATTGGCAATTAATACGTAAAACAAAAGGATATGTATGTTACCAAGTGCGAATGACTGAAAGAAAATACATATTTTTTTAACAGAGAGGCTATTTTGACTCATTTTAGTTAGGAAACGAAGAAGACTAGGCAGGGACAAAGACTGAGGCCTAATGTTGAAGAGAAAACAACAGACGAACTGGCAAATTGAGATTCATGGCCGATCTTTAAGGAACGAATGTAAAACCACAATGGCGGAACTCATTTCTTGTCACAGCCCATTTCAACTGATTATGTGTCTGTAGGAGTGTGAAGGTTGAAATGGTTTTGAAATGATTTGACAACCATGGCTACAGATTTGAGGGTTGCTCTGCTCAACACATTTTAATGTCAGCTCTTTGTAAAACAGAAGTGACATACACAACGCACACACAAATGTTGTATTCATTAGAGCATGCAACGGAGGATGGTTTAAAACGTTTTGCAACAGAGATCTAAAATGAGCGTTTCTTATTGGACAAGTCCAGGTAGTCTCTCCTTGTTCCAGTCTGTTTTCTTCAGTTTGCTACCTAAGGAATATGACCCTAGTACAGGAAGAGATTCAGCAGAGAAGGAAGGATATCGTACCTCGCCTGACGAGAAAGGGCTTGGTGTAGTCCCAGCTATCATTGTCGTTGCGGAGGACGTTGAGTCGCGTGGGCTGCATGGGGAGAGAGAGCAGAGCACCGCTGCATGTGTGTTAGGGGTCCACAGGGATCCTGGTGGAGTGTGTGTGAGCACTGTGTGTGTATGTGGGTTTGTGAGTGTGTGTGTTTACCCGAGCGTATTCGATCTTCAGGGTGCAGCAGCCTGCATATATGTCTGCTCCGTTGAGAGCCGATTTCGCCTTCTGGGCGTTTTTGACAGTTTCGAACGTGGCGACACCATTAAGGAAGAGCAACCGGGAGGATCTCAGTAGAATTCAAAACATTGTGTGGTAAACAGAGTAGAATCACAATGACCAGAAGGCAATAACATAGGAGATGGAGCAAGAACTACAAGCCACCCTGCAGACGACTAAGGCTGTTCGCATACTCTTGGGTCACTCAGCCCAATGTAGTTCTGCTTCAGAGAAGCTGTAATCAGCTCAGCAATTGCAATTGCAGATTAGTTTATAGAATAGGGCCCTGTTCGAATCCTCCTAAAATACATTCTCCTCCTTCGCTTCCTTGTAAGTAATCCCTCATCTGACAAGGCATAACTGGTGCAATTACAATGGAAAGCTTGCTTACATCAATCCATTCATGTCAGATCAGTAATTAGTTGAAGATAGGAAGGAAGGATTCATTTTAAGAGTATTTGAACAAGGCCCTATTCTATAACCTTATTGGCAGTGACTGTGCTGATTACAGCTACTCTAGTGTAGCTGAGTAGTGACTGTAGTCTCTAACATCATGACATCTTTTCAAGCTACTCTGCTTCAAGCTTGCAGACGAGTAGATCGTTATGCAAATTCGGCAGTAAAAGTAAAATGCACTATAAAAACCTAAAAAGGTCCAAAATGTCTATGTTAATATAATTGAATTGAAATCTAATTGAGGCCAAATTGTCTTTCTATTTCTCGATTGTTGAGCCTGTCTTCAAATATTATATGATAAAATGCAGTATGTGATGGTACGCCCATTGGAACACACACACAGATCAGATCAAACACACATGCAACACAGAGCACCTTAGAAACCCCCATTGCCACGGCAACCACATCCCAGGGGCAATAAAACAGGGGTTTTAAGCATCCATCTCCCATAAAACCCAAACCTGAAACAACAGTGACAACAATCCCTTGTCTCCTGAATTCCCATTGGCCAATCTCTGCTCCTAGTGTTACCATTAGCAAGAAACTCTTGACTGATAGCTGTACATGATCCACATAATGAGCCAACTTGGAGACAAAGTGAAATGTCTTATAATGCCAGACAGTAAATATAAACAGCTGCCCATCGCGTTACAATGTGATTATAAATAAGGGAACAGTATCAGTACTTCAGTATATCAGTTAAAACGTACCTCGTTGTTGATCATTTTTCCAAGAAGATACAAAAACTGAACACAAATGTGGTTCACACTCCAGAACTGCATGCACTGACTGGCCTACAACATGCTAATTATTACATAGGCTGTTAATCTGATATAAGACGTGCATAATGAAAAGTGTGTTGAAATATGGCCACTAACCCACTACACATACTGGAGGTGTGCAAGCCATAATAGACACACACACACACACACACACACACACCATCACACACACTGCTTCTGACATATAAGTGAGCGCTGGTGCTGTCAGGTGTTTATTCATGCAAAGTGTGTGTGTGCCAGGAGTGTGTGTGTGTGATGCCGAGAGACAGTCATCCATATTTGATGAAGGGCCATCTCGTCCGCTGGAATGCTGCTCATGCTGATTCAGTGCTCTCGAGGACCCGGTCGAGTGGAGTGGGCTCTGCCCCTCTACTCTGAAGCTTTTTACAGCCTGAGTGCGTTTGTGTGTGGGGCCAGCACTGATTGACAGCTTGTTTCCCACTCCAAAATGACATACTGATGCAGGTGTGCATACTCATACAAACCCACAGGGAGACATACACAGACACTTACGCAAAATCACTCATACAGACAGACTCTTGAATCAATACACATGCGCATGCTTCCACTCTACATGCATCCTCGGCACAAACCCACCCGTGCATGCACGGACACACACGCCTGCAGTAGCCCAGCTTGACTCCAGAAAGGATATTCCACCATGGCCTGGATTCCATTGCGTTTGAAGATGACAATGCGCAGCACGTTGCCTATGGGATTGCAGACTGTGTACAGAACATCCTAGAAGACAGAAGAGCAACGACTGGGTTCTGACTAATGCTGTAATGAACACAATAATTAGGAACAGTTTCCTAAACGCTTAGTAGTTTGTGTGGTATTTTTCTAGATGACCCAGACCGACACCACAAGTAGAAACGCATTTCTTCTTGCTTCTTTTAATTATATTTGTTCATGGATAGAAGATTGGCTGTCAGTTAAACATACATTTTAGACTTTACTTTATGTGGCTGAGCTGCTGGGTTGCCGAGATAAATAACATGCCACATTAGCTACAAGGCTTTCAGGAAATCCAAGCTAAAGTGTTGTAAACTAAATCATTGTAAGCAACACCATTGTAAAGTTAAACCATTGTGAACTTAAACATTGTAAACTAATTGTGAACAAAACCATTGCTGAAATATCGCAAACTTAACCATTGCATCATGAACTAAACCATCGTAAGCTAAAATACCATAAGCTAAACCATGGCATTGTGTACTAAACCATGATAAACTAAACCATCGTTTGCTAAAATACCATAAGTTAAACCATGGCATTGTGTAATAAACCATGATAAACTAAACCATCGTTAGCTAAACCATCATAAACAAACCTCTCATGAATTAAGACTAAAACCATTGTAAGCCAAACCAAATAAACTATTTTAAATTAAACCATCCTAAACTAAACCATTGTGAACAAAATCCTTGCAAGCTTCCCACTGGACACACCATGTCATTTCAACATGGAGAATTGGGTGATATTTGGTAGATACGTTGATCAATGTGTTTCCAACCTATTTTCACCCACTCAAAAAGACAGCCAAAAGTGTGTTTAATTCCCAATGTGTTATCACTATGCTTTCAACCAGAGAACCCTAACCCTAACCCTAAAAGCACAACCAAATTCTAATGGAAAATCAATGTCTGATTTTTGGTTTAGTTTTCACCTAAATGTGTTTTCACTGTGCTTCAACCATTTAAAAGCACAACAAAGTTCAAATGGGAATACAATGTCAGATATTTAGTTTAACACAGTTATCACTGTGCTTGATCTAATAGCACAACCACGACCTGGATTGTCGTTACCTGAGATGACATTAAAGTACATGGTGGATCGATGCCGTTTGAGTTTTTGTACAGAATATTATTGCAATTGCAAAGATTTCTACAGATCTACGACCCTGAATGCTTTCTATGATTACATGAGAAGACATTTATTGTTACAGTAACCTCATAATGTAGCCATGGATGTGCTACTCATTTTAAGGTTGAATAAATACTGTTATATTAGTTTGCAAAATAGCCTTAACATTATGCTATTTACTGTCTTACAAAGGTAATATTGAATTGTGTTTGGTTGACAATGCAACCAAATATCAACATTTAAAGGATATGTATCTGTCACGAATATTACCGAAGGTGGCTCCCCTTCCCGTTCGGGTGGCGCTCGGCGGTCGCCGTCGCCGGTCTACTAGCTGCCACCGATCCTTTTTCCCTTTTCGTTTGGTTTTGTCTAATTGTTTTCACCTGTTCCTTGTTGGGGGTTTTGGGTTGGTGTTATTTAAGTTCGATTAGCCCGCTTGTGTTTGTGCGGGCTTGTTTCTGTTAAATGATGGTTTTTGTTATTGTGGGTTTTCCGCTGTCCGGACTCCCGGACGCACACCTAAATCCATAGGGGAGGGTCTGGGTGGGCGCCTGTCCACGGTGGCGGCTCTGGCGCGGGACGTGGACCCTACTTCACAATAGTCTTTGTCTGCTTTTGTGGCATCTTAGGAACGGCGACCCTCTCCGCCGACCTAGGATTGGCAACCCTACTAAATGGCCCCACTGGACTGAGGGGCAGCTCCGGACTGAGGGGCAGCTCGGGACTGAGGGACAGCTCCAGACTAAGGGGCAGCTCCGGACTAAGGGGCAGCTCCGGACTGAAGGGCAGCTCCGGACTGAAGGGCAGCTCCGGACTGGCTGACGACTCTGGCGGATCCTAGCTGACTGGCGGCTCTGGCGGATCCTGGCTGAATGGTGGCTCTGGCGGATCCTGGCTGACTGGCGGCTCTGGCGGATCCTGGCTGAATGGCGGCTCTGGCGGATCCTGGCTGAATGGCGGCTCTGGCGGATCCTGGCTGACTGGCGGCTCTGGCGGATCCTGGCTGACTGGCGGCTCTGGAAGATCCTGGCTGACTGGCGGCTCTGGAAGATCCTGGCTGACTGGCGGCTCTGGAAGATCCTGGCTGACTGGCGGCTCTGGCGGATCCTGGCAGACTGGCGGCTCTGGCGGATCCTGGCAGACTGGCGGCTCTGGCGGCTCCTTGCAGATTGGCGGCACTGGCGGCTCCTTGCAGACTGGCGGCTCCTTGCAGACTGGCGGCTCTGGCGGCTCCTTGCAGACTGGCGGCTCTGGCGGCTCCTTGCAGACTGGCGGCTCTGGCAGCTCTAGCAGCTCTGGGCAGGCGGGAGACTCTAGCAGCTCTGCACAGGCGGGAGACTCTATAGCAGCTCTGGACAGGCGGGAGACTCTATAGCAGCTCTGGACAGGCGGGAGACTATAGCAGCTCTGGACAGGCGGGAGACTCTATAGCAGCTCTGGACAGGCGGGAGACTCTATAGCAGCTCTGGACAGGCGGGAGACTCTATAGCAGCTCTGGACAGGCGGGAGACTCTAGCAGCTCTGGACAGGCGGGAGACTCTAGCAGCTCTGGACAGGCGGGAGACTCTAGCAGCTCTGGACAGGCGGGAGACTCTAGCAGCTCTGGAAAGGCGGGAGACTCTAGCAGCTCTGGACAGGCGGGAGACTCTAGCCGCGCTGGACAGGCGAGGCGCACTGTAGGCCTGGTGCGTGGTGCCGGCGCTGGTGGTACTGGGCCGAGGACACGCACCTCAGGGTGAGTGCGGGGAGGAGGAACAGGGAGTACTGGGGTCTGGACACGCACAGGAAGCCTGGTGCGGGGAGCTGCCACCGAAGGGCTGGTGCGTGGAGGTGGCACTGGATAGACCGGACCGTGCAGGCGCACTGGAGCTCTTGAGCACCGAGCCTGCCCAACCTTACCTGGTTGAATGCTCCCGGTCGCCCTGCCAGTGCGACGAGGTGGAATAGCCCGGACTGGGCTGTGCAGGCAAACCGGGGACACCATGCGTAAGGCTGGTGCCATGTACGCCGGCCCAAGGAGACGCACTGGAGACCAGATGCGTAGAGCCGGCTTCATGGCACTTGGCTCGATGCCCACTCTAGCCCGGCCGATGCGAGGAGCTGGTATGTACCGCACCGGGCTATGCACCCGCACTGGCGACACCGTGCGCTCCACAGCATAACACGGTGCCTGCCCGGTCTCTCTCGCTCTCTGGTAAGCACAGAAAGTTGGCGCAGGTCTCCTACCTGGCTTTGCCATCCTTCCTTTGTGCCCTCCCCTCGAATACATTTTAGGGGCTGACTCTCGGGCTTCCTACCACGCCGCCGTGCTCGTTTCTCCAACTCCATTCTCCTGTAACCCTCCTCGCACTGCTCCAGCGAATCCCAGGCGGCCTCGGCACTCTCCCTGGGTCGACCGCCCACCTGTCTATCTCTTCCCAAGTGGTATAGTCCAGATTCTGCTCCCAAGTCCAATAATCCTGACATCGCTGCCTCTCCTGCTCCTCGTAATGCCGCCTCTCCGCGTTCGCTGCCTCCAGCTCTGCCTTGGGGCGACGATATTCCCCTGGCTGTGCCCAGGGTCCTTTACCGTCCAGGATTTCCTCCCAAGTCCAGAAGTCCTGATTGCGCTGCTCCTGCTGCCGCTGCCTGTCACCACGCCGCTTGGTCCTGTTGTGGTGTTTGATTCTGTCACGGCAGATTTCCTCCTCTTCCTCTGAAGAGGTGAAAAAAGGATCGGACCAATACGCAGCGTGGTAGGTGTCCATGGTTTTTAATACAAAAAACTCAACATGAACACAAATACAAAAAAACAATAAACGTGAACTAACCGAAACAATCCCGTGTGGCACAAACACTGACACAGGAAACAATCACCCACAAAATGGCCAAAGAATATGGCTGCCTAAATATGGTTCCCAATCAGAGACAACGATAGACAGCTGCCTCTAATTGAGAACCAATCTAGGCAACCATGGACATACAATTTACCTAGAACGGAAACAGCCCCATAAACATCAAAAACTACCTAGAAAGGAAACAGCCCCATTAACATACAAAACCCCTAGACAAGACACAGGAAACAATCACCCACAAAATACCCAAAGAATATGGCTGCCTAAATATGGTTCCCAATCAGAGACAATGATAGACAGCTGCCTCTAATTGAGAACCAATCTAGGCAACCATAGACATACAATTTACCTAGAACAAAAACAGCCCCATAAACATACAAAACTACCTAGAAAGGGGACAGCCCCATAAACATACAAAACCCCAAGACAAAACAAAACATATAAATCCCCCATGTCACACCCTGACTTAACCAAAATAATAAAGAAAACAAAGGATAACTAAGGCCAAGGCGTAACACTCGTAGACTCCATTTCAAATCAACCAAAGCTTGAAACCCTATGCCTATGTGTATTGTATTGTCTATGTTTTGTTGAATCCTGGGCTAAATAGCATCATTGATAATATACAGAATGATTGATAAAGTATGGTTACATTTAATTTGCTCTGTGAACCTACCCTTTGGAATGAGTTAGATGGCAACAGTGAGATTTCAACAATCACTCTCACCTTGGTAAAGACAGAATCTCTAAACTTGCATGACAATCGTGTGCCGTATTCTATAGATGTAATCTCTGAACCCATAAACACATTTCATGCTAAGTAGCTATCTACATTTTCTAAATGTGGTCTGTCACCAGAGATCAGCCTCGATGTTGCGGTGGGTTACTAATTTGTTCCTTTGTCACTGGTTCTTCCCTTGACAGCTATGTCATGATGATGGCGTTCGACGCCATGGAGAGTGCCGACATGCCATGACATGCGGCGCCAATGAAGTGGTCCTGTATGGCTCAATTGGTAGTGCATGGCGCTTGAAACGGCAGGATTGTGGGTTTGATTCCCTGGGCCACCCACATGTAAAATTTATGCAGGCTTGACTGTACGTCGTTTTGAATCAAAGCATCTGCTAAAAGGTATATATATATTATTATATTATGGTAATAGTCAGTGACAAATATTAATGCTAACCTGGGTTTGGTTAAAAACCTGGATGGGACAGAAGGAATAGCTGTAGATAGATCAACTGTCCAGTAGGAGCAGCTGCCCAGCCTATTGTTTTTTCTTATTGTGGATATTACATTGAAGATCTGACGTTGTTGAAAGGTAAAAATTCAACATATTTATACAAGGTTTGTCTACATTGAAAATTGGTTACCATGATGACATAATCCTGTGGTTCAAATGTAACCCCTCAAAACGACAGTTGATGACAGTTTATGACTGTTTTCAAATCCAATGTTTTTTTACGAATATTCCACATCACAATATGTTGACAAATTACATTGAAACAACATTGATTTAACCAGCTTGTGCCCAGTGGGTTGTCTACCGTAAGTTAAACTATTTGAAAGCTAAACCATTGTAAACTAAACAATCGTCAACTAAACCATACTGAACACAAATATTGTCAACATTGTAAACTCAACCATTGCACTGAACTGGCATGAAGTTCATGAACTTACAGTGGTGATGGGATAGAGGGGGTTCTGAATGGAGAGGAGCAGGACTTTGTTGCCACTACTGGGGTCATCGGCATTAGTTGGCCGCGTGATTCTCTTACTGGTGGAGTAGTTGAAGAAGGCCTGCTGGCCGGCAATGTAGACCGCTTCGTTGACCCCGCATGTCACGCACTGGTCGGCACTCTCCGTGGCTTCAAACTCCACCAGCGCCTGACGCTTGAACGGCATCATCATGACGTAGCTGTCAAATGAAGACCCAGTGACAAAGACACAATTAGTAACCCACCGCAATATCGAGGCTGATCTCTGGTGACTGACAAAATGTAGGAAATGTTGATAGCTACTTAGCATGAAATGTGGTTATAAGGCACACGATTGTTGTGTGAGTTTCGTCATTTTTGTCTCATGACAGAGAAAAGGTTTCCCTTTTTATTGGATGCTGTGCAACACTCAACAAACAAATCAGACTGTCATGCAATATCTGCCGAAAACAGTGATCGTGTAAACTACCTGGAAACTACCTGTCATCTTGCTGCCAAAGAGGACCTCAATGGAAATAAACTTCATGGCTTTAATGTGTTTTTATTCTCAATCATGTTTTATGTATGTAATGTTGGCTCCGGCTGGAGCAGCCTGATACTTTTAATGATCTAATCAATTCAGTCAATCAATAAATCAATCAACAAACCTTGTTTCAGTCATGTTACAGACATTTGATGAGTGTCAAGCAACAATCCATGTTTTTACTTCTCAATCAATCAATTGGGGGGGGGGGGGGGGGGGGGGGGAATGTTACAACAACCTTTGTCACAAAATGCTTTTACCTGGCCTAGCCCCCCAAAAGCAAGCAAAAGGAAAAAACTCCCTATAAGGAAGACACATTTTTCCATTGATGTACAATCCATAACCATACTATCATCCTCAACTTTAGAATTAGTAAGCAACAAGTCCTACGTCCAATACACCTCTTAACACAGCTCTCCTTTGGCAACAATCGTATCGATCCGAATCAGCATTCAGGAATCATCTACATCCTGCCACGGGAAACATTCATACACTGAAGACCTAGCCAGTGTTTCACTCAGTGGCCCATATTTAATTTTAGCTCCTCAATTCCCTAGTTAGATATCTCAATGTTTTTCTTATACAGACATGCAGTGATGGTAAAATAAAAGTAGATGCTCGTATGAGGATTTTGTCTCGATTTGTCTCTCAAACCACACTGAGGTAATTGCTTTGTAACTCAACATTTGTGGAGAGAGAGAAACCAAACTCTTTTTAAGTTCTCACCTCTCTTGAGGTGCTGATATTCTGCCCTACCAAGCAAAAAGGCAGTAGCTGCTCATTTGGTCAAAAATGAGTTAATGTCATTTTTTGCTACATAAAATACATGCTTAATCATGTGGACAAGTATCCTGCCTCTATTGTATTTTGTTTTGGAGATAATGGGGTTCATGTTAGCAGTAACTGCATAAAGTTACTGTGAAACCTGTCACGATCGTTTAGAGATGGATTGGACCAAGGTGCAGCGTGGTAGGCGTACATTTGACTTTTATTTCAATTACACCGAAAAAACAACAAAATATAAAAATGAGCGTAAAGCTACATGCAGTGCAGAAAGCAACTACACACAAACAAGATCCCACAAACTAAAGGTGGAAAAAAGGCTGCCTAAGTATGATCCCCAATCAGAGACAACGATAGACAGCTGCCTCTGATTGGGAACCATACCCGGCCAACAAAGAAATAGAAAAACTAGAATGCCCACCCAAATCACACCCCGACCTAACCAAATAGAGAAATAAAAAGGCTCTCTAAGGTCAAGGCGTGACAAAACCAAGGTAAATAAAATAAAAAATTCTCAGTTTAACGCTATGAGCAGTTACTGCCTTTTTGCTTGGTAGGGCCACGCATTCTATTTTTGTTGAACTAGAAAGAGTTCAACATAAGTTAAAATAAAATGCCCCCCTGGTTATGCTTTATTTTACAGTCAACAACTATTCATCTAGCTGGTATCTTACATTATCTACTAAGAATGGCTGGTTTTGGATGATTGGGATTCTAAGATATTATCAGGTGGTCATCCCTATATTATAACTGCATGATAATGCACTACTTAAATTGCAGACAGAGCACACTCCACTTTCGTAAATAGCATTGCACAATAAAGCCTCCCCATCACTCTAATGTGAATGCTGTCCTTGAGGCCACTGTTTGAGTGGAGCTGACAGCTCACGTTCACCGTGTCCCAATATGTCTGTCTATGGCGTACTTGGAGGGACATACAGTATATCGATATTGCACCAAACCTAAAAATACCCGATTTAAATTCCGACTACATCACCGGGGAACATACTCTACCAGCGCACAAGTCAAGTCCTTGCAATCAAATCCACATCCCATAATACTCCCCAGGTTACAGAAATATCAAGTGACACTGGGATGGATGGTGGCAGGGAGATATTTACAATAATCACAGGCATATTGGCCCCGTACACATTTGACACAATGGCTGTGATACAATTGCTATGTTTGTGATATAATGGAGAGTTTGTCTATATAAAAAAAGTCTACACAACCATTGTGCGGTGTCTCCAGAAAATGTGTGCATCAATACTTTTGCGCAGAAAAAAGTTGAAATACTTGTGTCACAAGCGTTGTGTCGAAATGCATTGTATTTCAGTTGTGCAACTTGAGTGTGTCTACAGGGGTCATTGTCTTTTTCCAAATTTCACCGAAATTCACCTCAACTTCAAATCAATTTTTTTTAGATTCTCTAAGTGAACGTGAAGGGGCTCTGCAAATAAGCCTCTGCTGTGTATTCTCTGTTGTGCGAGTGCCCCAAATGAGGCTTCCCCAGGCAATAAGAGAATCATATGTTTGTCCCCGGAGCAGTTATACCCTTGGGTAAACGTGTGGTCTGATGATAAAAGCAGGCAATTTAGAGGACAGACATGAGCTAAAAATACAGGTCCTAAATGTCAAACAACGTTTTCCAAGCCCTTAATGGTCCTTGTTCTACGAGAAATATGATAACCCGAGAGATTGTTATTGCATTTAAATGCATCAAAAATGGATTTCCAACACTGAAGAAATGGCTAATGGGAGATAAAAATCCAGAAAAAGGGAGTTGTATTCTAAGAGGACAAAGAGTCACAATCCTACTGGCTTTGTTGGGGAAAAACAATCAGACTGCACACAGGGGAAAAAGATGCATCTCAATACATTCTGTTGATGCATTCAATCAGTGAGCTGCTCAGACGCAGAATAGTATTAGAATACTAACTGACATGTTTAGTCATTTAGTAGTTGGCTCTTCCTGGTCAGTGAAAATTCAGTTACAATAAGTGCCACTCTGAACTATGAATACAGTTATGTAATGGACTACCGTTCTGTAGTACATTTTAAATAATCATACGCACATGCATCCATGTAATGGAAATCAGGCAAAGGATTGTCCCTCAAAGCAGGACAGACAAGAAGAAACATCACCTACCAGATGTTGCCAAACTTCTCCAGGGCCTCCACCAGGTCCCCCTCCACCACTGACTCACAGAGCCCCCGCACGTGGACCACCGGAGAGGGGGCGATCCTGTGGGCATCCTCCCCATTGTCCTGGAGGAGAGAAGGGGGGACACCGGTCAAATTGGGTTGAAAAGTCAAATGAGGTATACCACATGGATACCATAAGAAGGCCGCTTTCACAGCCAAGAAGGTTTAACATAATGTAAATGTAACCAAACATCAAAGTCATCGTCAGCATTGGCACTGAGCACCTTTGACATGCTTTTGGGGTGCACACAGAGTGAAATCGCAACATGTTCTCTTGTCAATCCCTTAACCCTCTTTTCTGAATGTTTATTGTGAATTTGTTTGTGTTTTGTGGCAATTTGGTTTGGTTTGAAAGACTTCAATCATCTTCTTTTTTTTTTTGAACTCATTCTTGAGGCCTAAGGAAATTCCGCCTCTTCAGATTCTTTGACACGAGAGCCACTTACAGACCGGCAAGCAAATACAGCGCCTTCGGGAAGTATTCAGACCCCTTGACTTTTTCCACATTTTGTTACTTTACAGCCTTATTCTAAAAGGGATTGAATAAAAAAATGGCATCAATCTACAATAGTCCATAATGACAAATTGAAAACTGGTTTCTAGAAATGTTAGCAAATGTATTACAAATAAAAAACAGAAATACCTTATTTACATAAGTACTCAGACCCTTTGCTATGAGACTCGAAATTGAGCTCAGGTGCATCTTGTTTCCATTGATCATCCTTGAGATGTTTCTACAAAGGCACACACCTGTCTATAAAAGGTCCCACATTTGACAATGCATGTCAGAGCAATAACTAAGCCATAAGGTCAAAGGAATTGTCCGTAGAGCTCTGAGACAGGATTGTGTCGAGGGACAGATCTTGTGAAGCAGCATTGAAGGTCCCCAAGAACACAGTGGCCTCCATCATTCTTAGATGGAAGAAGTTTGGAACCGCCAAGACTCTTCCTAGAGCTGGTCGCCTGGCCAAACTGAGCAATCGGGAGAGAAAGGTCTTGGTCAGGAAAGTGACCAAGAACCCGATGGTCACTCTGACCGAGCTCCAGAGTTCCTCTGTGGAGATGGGAGAACCTTCCAGAAGGACAACCATCTCTGTAGCACTCCACCAATCAGTCCTTTATAGTAGGGTGGCCAAACAGAAGTCACTCCACAGTAAAAGGCACATGAAAGCCCACTTAGAGTTTCCCAAAAGGCACATAAAGGACCATGAGAAACAAGATTTCTGGTCTGATAAGTCTTTGTCCTGAATGCCAAGCGTCACATATGGAGGAAACCTGGCACCATCCATCATGCTGTAGGGATGTTTTTCAGCGACAGAGACTGGGAGAATAGTCAGGATCGAGGGAAAGATGAACGGAGCAAATACAGAGAGATCCTTAATGAAAACCTACTCCAGAGCGCTCAGAACAACGACTCTAAGAACACAGGGTTCACCTTCCAACAGGACAACGACCATAAGCATACAGCCAAGACCATGCCGGAGTGGCTTCGGGACAAGTCTCTGAATGTCCTTGAGTGGCCCAGCCAGAGCCCTGACTTGTACCCAATCGAACATCTCTGGAGGGACCTGAAAATAGCTGTGCAGCGACACTCCCCATCCAACCTGACAGACGAATGCACTGTACTTCATTCATTCATTTTAGGTGAACAACTTGATGCCCTCTTAGTAGAACTACTGATTTTCAGAGGGGTCGTTGTCCAGCAGAGGTGAAAGAGCGAAAAGCAAAGACATATACCGATTAGAAGAAGGAAAAGAGGGATCTGAATAAGGGATCTGAATACTTTCTGAATGCACTGTACAGTATATCATGATCTGTCACACAATCTAAATGTAAACATAATTTATACCCAACTCTACTGCAAGCCTTCAGACTGTGGCCCCTTGTCTTGCAGCTGGATGTTGTTAAATCGCAGCACAGGCTGTTAATTCATACAGTGGCTTCACAATTCACACACCCTTCACGCTTGTTTCAAAGTGAAGAAAATATGCTAATGATGAAAAACTTTAGGGGGAAGGACTTCTGAAATAGCAACTTGCAGAGCATTCAAATCACTTTGTAAACTGTTGCGCAACATCTTTGAACGCTCTGTTTGAAAATTCATGAAAGTAGAGGGAAAACATATTTGAACGCTCACTGATACATTCATGTTGGACTGGCTATTCAGGCATTCAAATATGTATGTTGAAATATAAAATAAAAGTTTTGCTTATATGCTGCACAGATGAACCATGAAAATGCAGCAAAAGCCAATACCTAAAAATTACACAATTAATCCTCGAATTGAACGCTGCACATTCAAAAAGCTTTTCT
Organism: Oncorhynchus clarkii lewisi; assembly: GCF_045791955.1. Classification (NCBI taxonomy): domain Eukaryota; kingdom Metazoa; phylum Chordata; class Actinopteri; order Salmoniformes; family Salmonidae; genus Oncorhynchus; species Oncorhynchus clarkii. Next base: position 32,379,603 of record NC_092159.1, on the reverse strand, counting down.
TAGTCTCCAATTAAATTGGGAAAAGGATTACAAACAATTATGCAAAGCACATAAAAAAACAAAACAAATTAAAAGTAATTATCCACTAAAGGCCGCTAGGAAACGAGAGGTGTAAAATTGTGGAGACCAATATGAAATTACAATAAAACCCCTTCAAAATGAATGAATGACCTCAGCCCGATTTTAAGTAATTAGATTTTTTCATAATCACAATGAACCAAAAAAACAGCAGCTGCAGTGAACAGGTTATAGCATCCATTCGTATAATCTTCCAAATGGATGTAATTTGTCTGAATTAAGAAACAAGTCACCCTGATGAGACTGGAGCTATAGTACATAAGAAAATAAGCTAACAGTAATTGTAATCAGACTGCAAAGCGTCTGCTCTACAACAAAACAGATTGTCTGACATCCAGTCTCTCGTTTTCTTAAAACAACTTGGGCTGCCTTGTATCCACCATAGCCCGGCTTGGAGAAACCGCATCGACAAGGACCACAGCACGTCCGAGGCAACCAATTGCTTGGCCCTCTTCTTCGTTCAACGCTAGCTCTTCCAGAAGCCCAGGACGGTTGATTACGGGAGCTGTCCGTCTAGTCCTCCATGCGCTCTGGGACAATGCCGAGCCCCACACCGCTCTAATTCAGACAGAGACAAATTGAATCCTCGCCGACAGTCACTGTGCTTAATAAGACGAGATTCATTTACAATTGACCACATTCTTACCCCCAGCCTCTCTAGAAATAGAGATAGTTAGGCTGTGTCCCGATTCACTTGCCAAGTTAAATAAAGGTTAAATATATATATATATTTTTTTAAATTCACCACCCTTCTTCTGAAGTATGTACTTGCACACTTTCTTCCATGGATTTAACAAGGATGGAAATTCCCTACAGCCAATGCTTACACCGATCATTAGCTTTTAAATCCATGACGGGAGTTTGTGAGTGCAAGTGTAGAGAAACAGGACACAGACAAACATCCCTGGAAATAACTCAAAGAAGCCTTAGAAATGACAACCGCAATCCACGACAGTGTTTGTCTGAAGAAGAACTTAAATTCAACATGTAGCTCAACAAAAAGACATTGATATATTCATATCCTGGTGATCTGTTTTAATGCTCAGGATATTGGAGAGTGGGGAAAAAAACATGCAAAAATGTCGCCTGTCACAGTGGTAAAGGAAAAAATTGAATAAGTGGTGTGCTTTTCGCTGTGGTAAAATTAAGCATTGAAACTATTTCAAAGCCACCTTTTGGCTCGCGAGCAGTTGCTATTTGGAAAATATCTGAGCTGTCTTCTTTTGATGCCTGCACTTGAACACAGTCAGGCATACCTACCACTACTTTAACTACCCAAACTTTCAAGGGTCTTCAAAGTTGAAAGTAACTCTCTGTATCTTTCCTTCTTCCATTTCTTTATTTCCTTGTTAATTTTTTTTCTTTCTTTCTTACTATCTCTACTCTCTTCCTGTCTTTAGTTTTATTTCTTCCTCCTTCCTGTCTGTATTTCCTCTCTCTCTCACTCTCTATCTCTCTCTCATTCTCTCTCTCTCACTCTCTCTCTCTCACACCTCGACAGACCGTGGCCCCTTTTGTCAGTCCCACACCCAAAGCTATTTTCACCAAATTACATTTTCAGTCTGCTTCTTCCCTCCTTTAAAAATAGCACTGAGGAAACGTGAGCAAAAGTTCTGTCCACAAGAAAGGGGGTCTCGGAGCAACGATTCATCCCATTAATCCAGCAAATACCCCACTGCAGCTAGCCGAGGCGATAAATGCAATGTCACAAAAGGTTAATGCGCACACACACACACACACACACACACACACACACACACACACACACACACACACACACACACACACACACACACACACACACACACACACACACACACACACACACACACACACACACACACACACACAGGATAAGACCGCTGGATCAGATGATTGCGTTTCCAAAGATATACATAAATTGTATTTGTCCACATGTGAATGTCTCACTCCTCTCCCACAGTAGCTGATAATGACAATTCCCACTGATTCCGACTCAACCACAGTCACAAGCTACTGCTGCTGCAGGTGTGAAACAGCATCCAGAAGCATGCTGCGGCAGAGGGCCTCGCCGGCCACACACAGGATACACATCTACGCAGCTCTGTTTGCAGTTTAGTCTGAAACGTAGCTACATCAAAGGCTGATCCACCTCTACTGCTATGCAAAGCCATGTCCCTCTGGCTTACACTCTGCAGAACAATGCCCTGCCAATACCATTGAGTGATATTCTTGGAAAGTGTCTTGTTTATTTTATTAAATTTTTTTCTGAAGCTAGGGGGTACATGCTTTACTCCCTGTGATGTTGAAATAGTAACTTTGTGTCTTCTGAGAGATCTGCTAATTCAGGAGTCCTTTTTTGGTTTGTTTAAACAATGCTGGTAGTTGATGTTGGAAAATCATCTCACTCAAAATGGTAAAAACAACAACGAAATAACAAAATGTCAACCTTCCAAAGCTTTGCCACTAACACCTTAGCATGAGAAAAAGCACGAGAGCTTTTTTTGCTCGATGCAGACGGCGACCTTGTTTCCGGCAACTGAATTGAAGGCTTTGTGAGGCCAATTTACCTCATCTCACAACACAGTACAAAACCTGGGAGACAACCATCTGCCAACACTAAACACACACACGCACACACACTTTGGTTTGTCGAAGTTTGAGCAAACTTTTTGGGATAACTCTCATGAAGGTTCTTTAAAGTACATTTTAAAGTACACTTCATAACCATTCTAGTGTAGATATAACCATTGCCTGCCACAAAGTACATCTCAAGAACCACTTTTTACAATACACATACAATCCTCACACACGCACACTTTCGATTAGTCTTTTTTAGGTGTTACAGAACTTTCTCAAAAGGGTTCAATACAGAATCATTTGACTAACCGTCCCCAAAAACAACTAACCTCTCCAGAAGCCTTCTAAGCAAAGTGTACCCTTTAACATCAGGTGTCAGCGTCACATATCTCTTCTCCACTCATACATGTTATATTTAGAATGATGCAGACACTCAAAGAGCAACTTAGGGCGAACAGAGCTCTGTCAGAGAAAAGACACATGTTTAACAGTGTTTTGTAACTGTAGGCCAGATACAGGGGTTGACATACTGTTTGTGTGTGTGTGCGTGTGCGTGTGCGTGTGTGTGTGTGCGTGTATGTGTGTGTGTGTGTGTGTGTGTGTGTGCGTGCGAGAGAGAGAAAGAGTGTGCCAGGTTATGTGTGTGTATTTTTGTATATGTGAGAGAGTGTGTGTCTACACCACATATGTCAGAGTCAAGGCCCGCGGGCCACATCCGGCCCGCAAGAAGGTTTTTTACGGCCCCTGGGATGATCTTGATTTATTATTAGAACCGGCCCGCAGCAAGCCGGCAGCCCGCAGATCTTTTACACGCACCAATACTACATTTCCCACAATGCAAAGGTGACGCACCGAGCAGTAGGCTGCTTCATTTCAATATTTATTGGCACAGCAGTCGTCAGCATCACAGTAAAATTAACTTTCAGATACCCATCAAAAATGGCAAAACGGAAGGTGGATACTGAGAACCGGGGGTTTCAAACAAGGTGGGAGTCGGAGTATATGTTCACGAAGGTAGCTGGAAAACCTGTGTGTCTTCTGTGTGGAGAAAGTGTGGCGGTACTGAAAGAGTATAATCTGAGACGACATTATGAAACGAAACACGCGGACAAAAACAAGAATATGGACATGGAACAAAGGCTACAAAAGGCAGAGGAATTAAAACGAGGCCTCAAATCTCGACAGGCTCTGTTCAAAAAAGCCAAATCACAAGGCCAGGCTGCTGTCAAGGCCAGTTTTATTTTGGCAGAAGAGATCGCTAAATCAGCCCGGCCATTTACGGAGGGGGATTTCATCAAAAACTGCATGATTAAAGTTTGTGACGAAGTTTGCCCAGAAAAAAGGCAACTCTTTTTAAATGTGAGTCTGAGCAGAAACACCATTGCCGAGAGAGTAGACCAGTTGTCCATCAATCTAAAAGAGCAGCTTGTGAAAAAGGGAAAAGATTTTATTGCATATTCCTTGGCTGTGGATGAGAGCACCGACATTTCTGACATTGCCCAGTTGTCAATTTTCATCCGCGGAGTGGACTCCAACCTAAGCGTGACAGAGGAGTTTTTGGCTTTACGTCCTATGCATGGCACAACTACGGGGCATGATTTGTATGAAGAGGTGTCAAGATGTGTAAATGAGATGGAGCTGCCTTGGGAAAAACTCGTGGGTTTGACAACCGACGGAGCACCTGCGATGTGTGGACACAGGAGCGGACTGGTGGCGAAGATACGGGAAAAGATGCAAGAGGAAAACGCGACAGGTGAGCTGACAGCTTATCATTGTATCATACACCAGGAAGCGTTGTGCGGTAAAGCCTTGAAAATGGAGCATGTAATGAGCATCATCACGCGCACAGTTAACTTTATCAGAGCCAAAGGTTTGAATCACCGCCAGTTCAAGGCATTTCTGACGGAGTTAGAAACGGAGCATGGTGATTTGCCTTATCACACAGAGGTGCGATGGCTAAGCCAGGGAAAGGTGCTTCAAAGATGTTTCGAGCTTCGTGAGGAGATTTGTCTGTTCTTGGACAGCAAAGGGAAAGACACAACACAACTCCGAGACGAAATGTTTCTGTGTGAAATGGCTTTTCTGTGTGACATTACGAGTCATCTGAATGCAATAAACTTGCAGCTGCAGGGTCGGGATCGTGTCATCTCTGATATGTACAGTACAGTGAAGGCATTTAAAACCAAACTGACTCTGTGGGAGACGCAGATGCGGAAAGAAAATTTGAGCCACTTTCCCAGCTGCCAGACCATGAAAGAGAAGCTCTCTACCAGTGCGTTCCCGAGCACACAGTTGGCTGATAAAATAGGTATGCTTGCCGCTGACTTTCGACGCCGATTTGCTGACTTTGAAGCACAAAAAAGCAGGTTGGAACTGCTCGGTAACCCATTTGCTGTTGACGTGGAAAGCTCACCACCAAACCTCCAAATGGAGTTGATTGACCTCCAATGCAATGATGCACTGAGGGCAAAATATGCGGCAGTGGGTGCTGCGGAGTTCGCCCGTTTCCTCCCCGGCACAATGCCCCAGCTGCGCATCCAGGCTGCTCAAACGTTGTCTATGTTTGGCAGCACATACCTGTGTGAACAACTGTTTTCTTTGATGAACCTGAACAAAACATCACACAGAAGTCGACTTACTGCTGAACACCTCCACTCAATTCTGAGGATTTCTTCAGCTCAGAGCCTTACCCCGAACATTGATGAACTTGTGGAAAAGATGGGACACCACCAAGTATCACCCTCAACCTCAAACAAGTGAACATTACTGTGCAATCACATATTTAGAGTTTTTACTCAGTTCAAGTTTAAAAGTTAAAATTTAATATTTGTTTTCACTGCATGTTACTTCTCCTTAAACAAAGTGTTGTTTTTGATTAATAGATTTTTGCACTTTATTTTTTTGTATTTCAATCCAATTATATTTTAAAAATATTTCAGTTGAGTGGATGATAGAAAATTGCTATTATTGTTTTTTCTTTGAAGTAAATTTAGCCCACTTTTGCTAAAATAGAAAATATAGTCTACTGATGGTGCCTTGAATACCGGTTTCTTTCATTTAATGTTCATGTTATGGGGATATTTATATAAAGGAAATTTGTCTTTTGTGTCTGTTGAAAATTAAAGATTACTGACAGAGCCATAAGAAAATATTGCTTTATTTATCTGATCATATTGTAATATATTTGTTAGGTTTTCAGTAGGTTCAATTAGGTTCACTAGACTATATGCGTCATTTAAAATTTTTTCAATGAACATTCGAACAGTCCGGCCCTCGTCTTGTAGCTGATTTTTTTATTTGGCCCTCCGTCCATTTGACTTTGACACCCCTGGTCTACACCATAAAATCAACGGTAGAGTACTTCATTAGAGAGGAACCAATCTAGAAACCAACAGATTATCAACTTCGAGCCACAAATATCCAATACTTTCTCTAACTGCACGGCCCACCAGCCCAAATGCATCGAAAACCGTACAGCGTTACTTCTTCGCTCCGACTCTGTGCTCACCTGCTGAAGCACGACCTCTCGTGTCACTGGCTGGATGTGGTTTTCTGCTGAGTCAGTCACCATCCGGGCCAGGTTGGGCGTTACCAACCGAATCGACTCAGACCAATCGACTCAGGGTTGAGTTGGAAGTTGGAACACAGCCTTTTATAAGGCATTAACTGTCTCAAAGCAGTTCCCCACAGGGAACAATAAAGTTAGAATTAGTCTTTGGGACCAGAGCAGCAGAGTAGAGCGGAGGGAGATACCAGCTGTAGGTCATCAGTGAAACATCCTGACAACCGTAAAGCCTGTGGCATTAATCACTGTGGCAGTTTGTTTCACATGACGCTAGTAGGGGGTCGGGGTTTTATTGTCCGTGCCAGGCGAGACAACCATGTTTCTGCTGAGCGAAGAACATCTTCATGTCTTTTTTAGGGTTAGGACCCCTGAGTGTTGCCCTCATACCCCTCGTGCACACACACCACCACCACTATCAGATAGAACAGAGTGGACATGACAGTTGAACAGGTATCTCATACTCGCGGCACGACCGCGGCAAAGGGCATAAAGTACCATCCCCCGCTCCCCTCCCTTGCCCCTTTCTCCATCTCCATAGCAACAGGATCTCAGCTTTTTTTTGTAGGAATGAGGGGTAAGGGGGTGACAAGCAGTGACATATCCCTTTCAGTGACATTTGCGATCAAGGACGGATGTTGATGTATAATTTCCATTTTAACATACATACTGATCATCCCTGGCTTGGTACTTAGTTTCTAGGCCCCCGTTGACTTGCAACTAACAGACGTTTTGGTTTTGCTGATCGAGGGCCAATAACTAAACCCGAGTTCCTCTTCTCTCATTTCGTTTTTCTCCTTCCTTCTCTTCCAGAATGTTCTCATTAAACCTGGCCTTGTCTGCTACCGCTAAACGAGAGCGGTCAACATTTGCCAGGTCAAACTCTGCACAAACGGGGCTAACAAGGCAGAGGTAATGCATAATTTATCTCGCCAACAGCCAGGGTTCCACGGAACAAACAATCTGACGGGGGAACATTTGTTTTAGTGCCGTTTTTCGAGAGTCGTCATTAATTGAAGCATTCTGATTATTGTCTCAGCCTCTGCGTCCCAAGTGGCACCCTATTCCCTATATATTGCACTACTGTTGACCAGGGCTCATAGGGCTCTAGTCAAAAGTAGTGTGTTATATAGGGAATAGGGTGCCATTTGAGATACAACCTTAGTGTAGAGTGTAAATAGAAATGTTAGATGAAGATTCCCTTTTGGCTGTCAGATAGAATGGAAGAAAATCAGGAGGTACAAGTAGTGTGAAGTATCTTTGGCTATATTTTGTCAAAAGCAATTACTTTTCTGGGGATGATATGAAAACAAGGCTCCTCTTCTACTGCAAGAAACCACATTTGAATTGGTATATTTTGGTCATGAACAATTGACATTGTTTTATTGAGCAAACCTGGCAGGCGGGTAGTAGAGACTGCATAACCACATTTGAAACTGAATTTGAAGATGATATAGAGAGTCATATACAGATATAACAAAGACCTAACATGAATTGGTTCCTAAACATAGATACCATTACGTTGTAGTAGTTCTTATAATCTGTAGTAGTTGTAGTAGTAATAGGTTGCAATATGGTTATGTGAGGTCTCCTCAACCAGAAAACCAGTTTACAACTAGAAAATTACGCCATGAAGTCTCCATATGCCAAAAGTTTGACACACTTTCATAAAATAAAATTAAAAAATGGTTCTGGATCATTCTCCAATCAAGCATGCGGTTCAGCGGACATATTAAACACCCCCGTCATATTTAATTATTCTGCTCGCAAGTTGGGTTCAGAAGAGCCCCTTTTCTGTTAAAACAATCCCGGTTAAATATTTTATTTAGCTTCCTAGCCACCTGTCGTGCAACAAACCTCCTCAGCCTCCTTCTTCTCTGATGCCACCGTGTCACATAAGTTCAGCTGCACCATCGAGAGCATCCTGACCGGTGCATCACTGCCTGGTATGGAAACTGCTGGGCATCTGACCGTAAGGCGCTACAGAGGGTAGTGCGTATGGCCCACTTCTTCACTGGGGCCAAGCTTCCTGCCATCCAGGACCTATATACTAGGTGTGTCAGAGGAAGGCCCAAAAAATGGTCAACTCGACTAACCTGTACCCCCTCACATTGACTCAGTACCGGTATCCTCTGTATATATCCTCATGTTGTTTATAGTTTTATTGTGTTACTTTTAAAAAAACGTTTAACGTTTATTTTGTAAATATTTTCTTAACTCTATTTCTTGAACTGCATTGTTGGTTAGTGACAAATACAATTTAAAAAATGTTATTTTATTTGATAGACAAGGCAAGACGAGGCAGATAAAGAGAGCCTAGCATACACCATCAGACCTGGGTTCCAATGTTATTATGTCTACTCAAATACCTCAAGCGTTTGCTCTAGCCTGTTTGGATGTGGTTTATCGGGCGTGGTTTGCCGTTTTGGGACTATTATTATATTTTTTTGGTCCATTAAACCAGGCAAGGTCAATCAGGCACAGATTACGTATTTCAAAGGATTTCAAATAGTATTTGAGCCCAGGTCTGCATCATGCACAGGATATTGAACCCAACCATCTTTCCTGCTTTGGACAAATAAGTATTTCAGGCAGAATTCCAGAGGCCAGAAGATGAGACAAGAAGACATTTTGAAGCTTGTGTTCTTTCCCGGTTCCTATCTGTGTTTTTTCAGGTAAAGGGAGAACGCAAACACTTATGAATTCCACTAGTGTTTCAGGCACTCTGGTAAGTGCCTCTGGCAATGTGACTTCCAGAATCCCAATATCTTTCCATTAAAACTCCTTCATGAAATATACAAACTGAGGATGTACAAACAGAACAATATACAAACAGAACAGAGGTCTGCTTCAAGTCTTTCATATGAGAAAAGACCATTGTTCGTTTGGTTCAATTAAAGACACTTCCCCCAAAAATGTAAGTAGATATTTTGGCGTTTGTGTGTGCCTCTCACACGCGCGCGCACACACACACACACACACACACACACACACACACACACACACACACACACACACACACACACACACACACACACACACACACACACACACACACACACACACACACACACACACACACACACACACACAAATCTCTTTCAACTCCTCAACCCAGAACTGCAGAGTGTGGGCATAGCAAGCAATATCATGCACAATACATCACTTAGGGACGCCTTCGAAGCCGGCTGTCAGAAAAATACTGCACTGCATTGGCCAATGTCGACTCCCCTCCGCAACCACGGTAATCAACCATGTTCAAACAGTGTTAGCGTCATCAGGATAAGGCCACAGCAGACACAAACACAACTCAAGAAAGGGCTATAGTGTGATCTCTATGCTTAACATCCTTTGAGTTAATGCTGGAGGCTATTATTTGTATCCTTCTTCATTAAATAGATGGCTATTCTCTCAAACAATCACCTGGAGGGCAATTGGGACAGCACACAACCCTGCAATGTAATAGACACACACGCACCTATACATACACACAACAATGCTAACTAGCATTAGTGCAATGATAACCTAACCCCAGGGGTTAGGTTGTCATTGCTGGACTTTCGCCCACTCGAAGGTAGAGCGCCATCCAATAAATTAGAACTCATCACTGTATGAGAGTGGGCTGGCCTTCCTTAGCTCTTTGGAGACTAAGTCATTGGTACGTTTTTATTAATAAGGCCAAACTGAGACAGCTCCCATTTGACCAGAGATACATTTGAACCTAGTTGCTCCACACCTCCCCAAACCATCTTGCTGCTCAATGTGTAAATGTATGTTTTTAAACTGTAGTGCTTTGTGTTTTATGTTGTAAAAGTGTCTGAAACTGTGTGTGCTACTATTTCGGCCAGGTCTCTCTTGTAAAATAGATTGTGAATTATATTGAGACTAACCTGGTAAAATAAAATATATAAAAGAAAAGAGCATCATCAAACGACAAGAGGAAGGCATAAACTATGCCCCTCATCCAGCTGCCGGTGCCTTTTCTGTCTATGGGCCTTGGTCAAAAGTAGTGCAGAGAATAGGGTGCCATTGGGGATGTACACCTTCTCTCTCCTTTCCTTCTCACCCATGCAGCCACAGAGGTTATTAATATGGATATGATTGGATTCTATGCCCTACTTTTAAAATTACACATTGACATTGGGCAGGAATTTTCAACCGCTTTGATGATCTTCACAGACTTCTTTCCCCTCATCGCTTTTTATTTGTTGTTTTAACGTTGTGCGCGTCAAAGCTTTTTATTTGTTGTTTTAACGTTGTGCGCGTCGAAGCTTTTTATTTGTTGTTTTAACGTTGTGCGCGTCGAAGCTTTTTATTTGTTGTTTTAACGTTGTGCGCGTCAAAGCTTTTTATTTGTTGTTTTAACGTTGTGCGCGTCGAAGCTTTTTATTTGTTGTTTTAACGTTGTGCGCGTCGAAGCTTTTTATTTGTTGTTTTAACGTTGTGCGCGTCAAAGCTTTTTATTTGTTGTTTTAACGTTGTGCGCGTCGAAGCTTTTTATTTGTTGTTTTAACGTTGTGCGCGTCAAAGCTTTTTATTTGTTGTTTTAACGTTGTGCGCGTCAAAGCTTTTTATTTGTTGTTTTAACGTTGTGCGCGTCGAAGCTTTTTATTTGTTGTTTTAACGTTGTGCGCGTCGAAGCTTTTTATTTGTTGTTTTAACGTTGTGCGCGTCGAAGCTTTTTATTTGTTGTTTTAACGTTGTGCGCGTCGAAGCTTTTTATTTGTTGTTTTAACGTTGTGCGCGTCGAAGCTTTTTATTTGTTGTTTTAACGTTGTGCGCGTCAAAGCTTTTTATTTGTTGTTTTAACGTTGTGCGCGTCAAAGCTTTTTATTTGTTGTTTTAACGTTGTGCGCGTCAAAGCTTTTTATTTGTTGTTTTAACGTTGTGCGCGTCAAAGCTTTTTATTTTCACTTCAAAGGGGAAGCCTAATTTCACAAGGCTGCAGGCTTTTGGATTCTTTCTGGGATGTTGTCCGCACAATGAAAATGTGGGGTTTTGGCACGTGCAAAAAGTAGGCTTTAAATAGACTGCGGCGCGCACGGTGCATTGCAATCAATGTGTGTATTTTTTTAAATCATTCAAGGTCGTTATCTGTGAGGGCCTGTCACAATCACCATATTCACCATGAAATTGATCATCGACCTTTGACAGAAAATTGCTTGAAAAACATGATAACTGTTCATAGGTCCTATCTGACGGACCAGTGCCTGTATGATAATAATAATAATAATAATAATAATAACAATAATAATAATAATTTGGGCGTGCTTATACTGTATATAGTCTTGTTTCACTGTATGTACAAGTGGGTAACCTGTACAGGTGTAAGTTATTCTGCATATCCAATTCCCCCTGAGACCTCCTCGGAGAGGGTCTGGGAGTGCTAACATAGGATCAGTTTTGCCTTTTAGATCATGATAAGATTATATGGGTGGGGGGGATGTGATCCAAGATCTGAGATCTTGATTTTTTTTGTGTAAAGATTCCAGTTGCATTGATTGAAAAAATCCCGACACTGCTGTTTGAATATGACACTTTTCTATGAATTGAATTCAAACATCAGTGTAGCTACCACCATATTGCTTTTCCTCTCTTTGCTTTCAATGTATTCAGAGTGAATACATCCCATTGCTCCTTTGAGAATTTCACCTTCAACCTTGAAGTTAAATAATGTCCCCACTGATCAGCATACTTTTTGAATGTGAGGTTAATAAACTACATAGCATTAGAGAGAACATGCTTCACATACACCCTAACACCACACACACAGAGACACACACACACGCCCACACACTAGTCATATGCCTCAGTGGAATGTGCCTTTCACTTCTAATTATCGCAGAAGAAGAAACTAGCGTCCGATTTTAATTTGGGTAACATCATTGGCTTGCAGGTCTGTCTGAAATGCAAATGTTCTATAATTATGCCAATGTAAAAAAGGGCCAAACTTGTCAACAGATGTGGTGGAATATTAATTCTCATATTTTTACATATCAGATGAGTGTTTTTAATCACTCAAACGCATAATCACCCTAATCACACGAAGAGATAACAAAACGATTATTATTCTCATCAAACGCTGTCTAAAACATACAGTAGGGAAATGGTGAAGAGGACCTTTACTACCAGATGAGTGAAGGTGTAATGAGGTGAAACCATGCTCACGTGATGACTAACCTTGCCAGAGGCCTGAGGATTTGTGTTAACTTCCCGAGCTAATGACTAGCCTTGGCTTTAGCTCACGAGCTAGCAGTCTTGTGACACACGAGAGACCCTGCTTCGAACCCTGGTTGGAACCATACTGAAACAGCCATTTGAAACGCAGCTATTCAAAATAAACTAATGTTCCAAATGTTTCAGAAGGGCCAGTGAGGTGTGTCCGTCTCTTACTCAGTTTAGGCCAAAGTCAGACATGCCATTATGTAGCCCGATTGCACTTCAAGCTGAAAGCGCCAATAAATGCTAAGCATTTACTTGATTATTAATTGTCAGACTTTGATGATGTTGGTCCATTGTTTTGAGGCTGACAGAAACAGTGAAGACAGTGGCTTGGATTGGTCTAGCTGTAATTGTTGCTGCCGTCTTCAGAGCACATGTACAGGTTTACTTGATGTACAGGTTCATTTGATCACTCTGTTGTTGCAGATCATTTTCCTGCCCTGCAGGAAATGCAAACTTGTTGTGTATTAGAGATTTAAAAAGGCTTTTAAAGTTAGTAATTTACACTTTAAAATGAAAAATGTATCAACCAGAATGTCCATGAATTATAATCCACATGAAAATTCACATTTCCTGTTACTGCAGGAATATTTTCTTACATTTACATTTTTGTCATTTAGCAGACACAATAGTGAGTACATACATTCCTGCTGTGAGAAACTGGTCAAGTTAAGATATGACATGCAGGTGTTGACATTTGAATTTAGTTTGCACTGCACCCACACTTTCCTGTCTCTCTTCACTATCTCTGTCATGTAAAACAAAAACAAAAAAAACAACAAAAAAATACATAAACACGTTTGGGAGTGATGATGATAGTGAAGGGAAGGGCTCGGCCAAACAATCTCACAGTGGGTTACATTACGGCATGTTGCCACTACTACCAAAGTCACACCTGGATGAGGAATCTCGAGAACCGGCTGGTTCATCATTCGGGCAGGATTTAGCCGGGTGCCAATATACCCTCATATCGAATTATTTATGTAATTATTTATCTCTTTCTACAATTACAATATGAATGCAGTACTTTCCCCAAACAGGAAATCAAAGAAGATAATGCAAATGTATAAATAAATCAGCAGCAATAACAACCTATGAACTGTAATCCCCTCATCTTCTCTGTTTGGTGTTCTTGCATTGTAAAATGCTAAGTCGTATTGACAAAATGCCAACAGCTACTATATATAAATAAAGCCTCCTCAAAATGTAAATTAGTTGTAAATGTATCTCTGCTTCGAGCACATCCTGCTTCGAGCATGCCCCATTCAAAAAAAATGCAGAACTAAGAACTGTATGGGTTCACCCCAGACTTGACTGCATTTGACCAGCACAAAAACATCCTGTGGCGTTCTGCATTAGCATCGAATAGCCCCCGCGAAATGCAACTTTCCAGGGAAGTCAGGAACTAATATTCTCAGTCAGTTAGGAAAGCTAAGGCTAGCTTTTTCAAACAGAACTTTGCATCCAGTAGCACTAATTCCCAAAAGTTTTGGGACACTGTAAAGTCCATGGAGAATAAGAGCACCTCCTCCCAGCTGCCCACTGTACTGAGGCTAGGAAACACTGTCACCACCGATAAATTCACCATGATTGTGAATTTCAATAAGCATTTCTCTACGGCTGGCCATGCTTTCCACGTGGCTACCTCTACCCCGGCCAACAACTCAGCACCACCTGCAGAAACTTGCCCAAGCCCTATCTGCTTCTCCCTCACCCAAATCCAGACAGCTGATGATCTGAAAAAGCTGCAAAATCTGGATCCCTACAAATCAGCTGGGCTAGACAATCTGGACCCTCTCTTTCTAAAATTATCTGCCGAAATTGTTGGACCCCCATTTACTAGCCTGTTCCAACCTCTCTTTCGTATCGTCTGAGATCCCCAAAGATTGGAAAGCTGCCGCGGTCACCCCCCTCTTCAAAGGGGGAGACACTCTAGACCCAAACTGTTATAGACCTATATCCATCCAGGCCTGCCTTTCTAAAATCTTCAAAAGCCAAGTTAACAAACAGATCACTGACCATTCCATTGTACCTTCTCCACTATGCAATCTGGTTTCCGAGCTGGTCATGGGTGCACCTCAGCCACGCTCAAGGTCCTAAACTATACTATAACCGCCATCGATAAAATACAGTACTGTGCAGCCGCCTTCATTGACCTGGCCAAGGCTTTCGACTCTGTCAATCACCACATTCTTATCGGCAGACTCAATAGCCTTGGTTTCTCAAATGACTGTCTCGCCTGGTTCACCAACTACTTCTCAGATAGAGTTCAGTGTGTCAAATTGGAGGGCCTGTTTTCCGGACCTCTGGCAGTCTCTATGGGGGTGCCACAGGGTTCAATTCTCCAACTCTTTTCTCTGAATATATCAATGATGTTGCTCTTTGTCACGATCTTCCTCCTCTTCATCTGAAGAGGAGAGGCGAGAAGGATCAGAGGACCAAAATGCGGTGTGGTATGTGTTCATGTTGAATGTTTAATTAAAGAAAGAACTGAACACTGGATACAAAACAATAAACAAATAAAGACCGTGAAGCTATCATAAGGACTGTGTTGACACGCACAACTAACATAGACAATCACCCACAAACAAACAGTGCAACCCAGGCTACCTAAGTATGATTCTCAATCAGAGACAACTAATGACACCTGCCTCAGATTGAGAACCATACTAGGCCGAAACATAGAAATGCCCCAAAACATAGAAAAACAAACATAGACTGCCCACCCAACTCACGCCCTGACCATACTAAATAAATACAAAACAAAGGAAATAAAGGTCAGAACGTGACACTCTTGCTGCACAGCACTCTCTGATCCACCTCTATGCAGCCGACACCATTCTGTATACATCTGGCCCTTCTTTGGACACTGTGTTAACAAACCTCCAAACGAGCTTCGATGCCATACAACACTCCTTCCGTGGCCTCCAACTGTTTTTAAATGCTAGTAAAACTAAATGCATGCTCTCCAACCGATTAATGCCTGCACCCGCCTGTCCGACTAGCATCACTACTCTGGACAGTTCTGACTTAGAATATGTGGACAATTACAAATACCTAGGTGTCTGGTTAGACTGTAAACTCTCCAATCCAAAATGAAATCCAGAATCGGCTTCCTATTTCGCAACAAAGCCTCCTTCACTTATGGTGCCAAACATAACCTCGTAAAACTGACTATCCCACCGATCCTTGACTTCGATGACATTTACAAAATAGCCTCCAACACTCTACTCCAGCAAACTGGATGCAGTCTATCACAGTGCCATCAGTTGTCACCAAAGCCCCATATATTACCCACCACTGGGACCTGTATGCTCTCGTTGGCTGGCCCTCACTACATATTTGTCGCCAAACCCACTGGCTACAGCTCATCTATAAGTATTTGCTAGGTAAAACCCTGCCTTATCTCAGCTCACTGGTCATGATAGCAACACCCACCCGTAGCACACACTCCAGCAGGTATATTTCACTGGTGATCCCCAAAGCCAACACTTCCTTTGGCCGCCTATCCTTCCAGTTCTCTGCTCCCAATGACTGAAACAAATTGCAAAAATCACTGAAGCTGGAGTCTTATATCTCCCTCTCTAACTTTAAGCATCAGCTGTCTGAGCAGCTTACCGATCACTGTACCTGTACACAGCTAATCTGTAAATAGCACACCCAACTACCTCATCCCCATATTGTTATGTATCCTCTTGCTCTTTTGCACCCCAGTCTCTACTTGCACATTCATCTTCTGCACATCTATCACTCCAGTGTTAATGCTAAATTGTAATTATTTCACCTCTATGGCCTATTTATTGCCTTACCTCCCTACTCTTCTGCATTTGCACACACTGTACATAGATTGTTCTATTGTGTTATTGACTGTCCGTTTGTTTATGTGTAACTCTGTGTTGTTGTTTTGTGGCACAACTTTGCTTTATTTTGGCCAGGTCGCAGTTGTAAATGAGAACTTGTTCTCAACTGGCCTACCTGGTTAAATAAAGGTGAAATAAAAAAATGTAATCCTCAGACAACCTGTTTCAATAAGTGTGCCGATATCTGCATAACATTTACCATGGTTAACAAAACTAAAAACAATGTAAATGGGGCAGAAAAAACAAAATGTTGTCTTCCACCTGATGTTAGCTTTGGAGAAGCATTAAAAGGCTAGGGCACAGGCCTCATTTGCATATACTTTGAAAAACCCCCCCAAAAAAATAACTGTCGGGATCAGCATTAATTCCAGCGCCGGATTACATAAAACATTGACTCGCAAAAGCCAAGGAATATTAAGGAACGCCTCTCCGCCAGTCTCTCTGATGTCAGAAAGGGTTGGGAGAAATAACAGCCCGCATTGCGATGTGCCAGCTAAGTAGGGCATGTCGGGAGCTACCGCCGCCAGCCTTCAGAACTCTCCTTTTCCAAGGGGGCGAAATGCTGCTTTCAAGCTCTCCCTCTGAAAACGATGTCGAGATCACAGAGTTGCGGAGATAAAGCACCTGCGTTTCAACTCCCCCACCTCCATCCCCTTCCCTCCTGCTCCCCACCCCCACTGGAGTCGCAACATTAAACTTTAATGAAGACAGACAGGGCAAGAGAGGTAATATGGAGCTGCGCTGCCCGGTCCCTGGCTGGTTGCAGTGCAATGCTGAGCAGCCAAAGTTCAGCAGCGCAGCCTTGAAGTCATGCTGGTACCCAGCGTATATAGCCAAGTTATCATTACTCATTGAGTATTTATTAGTACTTTTATTAATGTGTTAATACTTTTCTATTATTTCTATCTTCATTGTTGGGAAGGGCCCGTAAGTAAGCATTTCACTGTTAGTTACACTTGTTGTTTACAAAGCATGTGGCAAATAACATTTGATTTGATTTGCGTTGAGAGAGTTGCCAGACCAGCCGCTGTATGGTTATAAAGGGGGTTTCAAGGAAGAGGGTGGCCACAAGCCAGACAACATCCAACACCACGTACAGTGCCTTCGGAAAGTATTCCGAAGTATTCAGACCCCTTGACTTTGTCCACATTTTGTTACGTTACAGGATTTTCTAAAATGAATAAAATACATGTTTCCCTCAATCTACACACAATATCCCATAATTACAAAGCGAAAACAGTTTTTTAAAACATTTTTGCAACTGTATAAAAAACTAACAGAAATACCTTATTTACATAACTATTCAGACCCTTTGCTATGAGTCTCGAAATTGAGCTCAGGTGCATCCTGTTTCCATTGATCATCCTTGACATGTTTCTACAACTTGATTGGAGTCCACCTGTGGTAAATTCAATTGATTAGACGTGATTTGGAAAGGCACACACTTGTCTATGCAAGGTCCCACAGTTGACAGTGCATGTCAGAGCAAAAACTAAGCCATGTGGCCGAAGGAATTGTCTGTAGAGCTCCAAGATAGGATTGTGTCGATGTACAGATCTGGGGAAGGGTACCAAAAAAAATGTCTGCAGCCTTGAAGGTCACCAAGAACACAATGGCCTCCATCATTCTTAAATGGAAGAAGTTTGGAACCACCAAGACTCTTCCTAGAGCTGGCCGTCCAGCCAAACTGAGCAATAGGGGGAGAAGGGCCTTGGTCAGGGAGGTGACCAAGAACCCGATGGTCACTCTGACCGAGCTCCAGAGTTCCTCTGTGGAGATGGAAGAACCTTCCAGACGGACAACCATCTCTGCAGCACTCCACCAATCAGGCCTTTATGGTAGAGTGGTCAGATGGAAGCAACTCCTCAGTAAAAGGCACATGACAGCCCACTTAGATTTCCCAAAAGGAAACTAAAGGACTCTCAGACCATAAGAAACAAGATTCTCTGGTCTGATGAAACCAAAATGTTACTCTTTGGCCTGAATGCCAAGCGTCACATCTGGAGGAAACCTGGCACCTTCCCTGTGGTGAAGTATGGTTGTGGCTGCATCATGCTGTGGGGATGTTTTTCAGCGGCAGGGACTGGGAGACAAGTCAGGGTCAAGGGAAAGATGAACGGAGCAAATTACAGGGAGATCCTTGATGAAAACCTGCTCCAGAGCGCTCAGGACTTCAGATTGGGGCGAAGGTTCACCTTCCAACAGGACAACAACCCTAAGCACACAGCCAAGACAATGCAGAATGTCCATGAGTAGCCCAGCCAGAGCCCGGACTTGAACCCGATCAAACATCTCTGGAGAGACCTAAAAATAGTTATGCAGTAACGCTCCCCATCCAACCTGACACAGCTTGAGAAGATCTACAGAGAAGAATGGGAGGAACTTGCCAAATACAAGTGTCACGCCCTGACCTTAGTATTTTTTGTTTTGGTTAGGTCAGGGTGTGACATGGGTGATATGTGTGTTTTTGTCTTATGCTAGGGTGTTTTTACTATCTAGGGTTTTTTGTAGATTTATGGGGTTGTTTTCATCTAGGTGTTTATGTTGGTCTATGGTTGCCTAGATTGGTTCTCAATTAGAGGCAGGTGTTTATCGTTGTCTCTGATTGGGAACCATATTTAGGCAGCCATCTTCTTTGGGTATTTTGTGGGTTATTGTCTATGTTATGTTGCACGTTAGCACATTGTTTATATAGCGGTCACGTTCATCTTATTCAATTTTATTGTTTTTGTTCTTCGTGTTCTTCGTGTTCTTCATTAATAAAGAAGAATGTATTCTAACCACGCTGCGCTTTGGTCTACTCCATACGACAATCGTGACAGAATAACCCACCAAAAATGGACCAAGCAGCATTGTAACGGACAGCAGCAGCAATCAAAGGACTTCTGGACTTGGGAGGAGATTCTGGACGGCAAAGGACCCTGGGCACAGCCAGGGGAATATCGCCGTCCCAAAGCAGAGCTGGAGGCAACGGAAGCAGAGAGGCACCGGTATGAGGAGGCAGCACGGCAGCGCGGCTGGAAGCCCGAGTGGCATCCCCAAATATTTCTTGGGGGAGGGCACACGGAGAGTGTGGCGAAGTCAGGTAGGAGACCTGCGCCAGCTCCCCCGTGCTTACCATGGAGAGAGAGGGCGTTGTACCGGGCAGGCACCGTGTTATGCGGTGGAGCGCACGGTGACCCCGTTGCGTGTGCATAGCCCGGTGCGGTACATTCCAGCTCCTCGTATTGGCCGGGCTAGAATGGGCATCGAGCCAGGTGCCATGAAGCAGGCTCTTACGCATCTGGTTTCCAGTGCGTCTCCTCGGGCCGGCATACATGGCACCAGCCTTACGCATGGTGCCCCCGGTTCGCCTGCACAGCCCAGTACGGGCTATTCCACCTTGCCGCACTGGCCTGGCTACGGGTGCATTCAACCATGTAAGGTTGGGCAGGCTCAGTGCTCCAGATCTCCAGTGCGCCTTCTCGGTCTGGTCTATCCGGTGCCATATCCACGCACCAGCCCTCCAGTGGCAGCCCCCCGCACCGGGCTTCCTGTGCGTTGCCAGAGCCCAGTTCTCCCTGTTCCTCCTCCCCGCACTCGCCCTGAGGTGCGTGTCCTCGGCCCAGTACCACCAGTACCGGCACCACGCACCAGGCCTACAGTGCGCCTTGTCTGTCCTGAGCTGCTAGAGTCTCCCGTCTGTCCTGAGCCGCCAGAGTCTCCCGTCTGTCCTGAGCCGCCAGAGGTTTTGCGGCCGGAGTCTGCACCTCTGTACTGGTCTGTACTGTTACGCCCTGACCTTAGTATTCTTTGTTTTCTTTATTATTTTGGTTAGGTCAGGGTGTGACATGTGTGTTTTTGTTTTATTCTAGGGTGTTTGTACTGTCTAGGGGTTTTTGTAGATTTATGGGGTTGTTTTCATCTAGGTGTTTATGTTGGTCTATGGTTGCCTAGATTGGTTCTCAATTAGAGGCAGGTGTTTATTGTTGTCTCTGATTGGGAACCATATTTAGGCAGCCATCTTCTTTGGGTATTTCGTGGGTTATTGTCTATGTTATGTTGCACGTTAGCACATTGTTTATATAGCGGTCACGTTCGTCTTATTAGTTTTGTTGTTTCTGTTTAAGTGTTCTTCGTGTTCTTCATTAATAAAGAAGAATGTATTCTAACCACGCTGCGCTTTGGTCCGCTTCATACGACGATCGTGACAACAAGTGTGCCAAGCTTGTAGCTTCATACCCCAAAAGACTCAAGGCTGTAATCCCTGCCAAAGGTGCTTCAACAAAGTACTGAGTAAAGGGTCTAAATACTTATGTAAATGTCATATTTCAGTTTTTTATTTTTTATACATTTGCAAAAATGTAGTCATTATGGGGTATTGTGTGTAGATTGATGAGGATTTAAAAAAAATGTTTTATCCATTTTATAATAAGACTGTAACGTAACAAAATGTGGAAAAAGGGGTCTGAATACTTTCCAAATGCACTGTATATCATAGCAGCCCTTACTAATGTTACCATTGAATTGCTCTAGAACCATTTTTGGTGTACCAGTATTACCTCAATAGATTTTCCATGTTTCTTTGTTAGGACTGGCACCATTGAAAATGGCCAATGGCCACAAAAACCACTGTATGTATATAATGAACACAAGTCAGGAAACAACATTTCCTATAAGTGAAATGCACTGCAATTTTACATCTAGGCATTGCTTTGAAGGTGTGTAGGCTAGGAAACATTGAATAATAGTTCAAAGAAAAGAAGCTCTCTCTCACTGCTCTTGCAGAGTATCACTTATTTATTGAATGCCGACATTTCAAGCTTCACAACCATCAACAGAGATCTTAACCAGTATTTCCTAGAACATCATCATGTCAGTCTTGGAAGGGTGACCTGACTCTGAACCACCCTATTCCCCGTGTCTCACAGCAGTGGTTTGATCAAGCTCTAGCTTAATGGAACTTGGGGCATACTCTGGCTATGACGCTGCAACTACTGCTGTACTGTGTTCATGGGAGGGAGAGAGGGATAGAGAGAGGGATAGAGAAAGGGAGGGAGTGAAAAGGAGATTGAGAACAAGAGGAAGGGAGAGGCCTAAGACAGATGGGGAGGCCTCTGCAAAAGAGAGGGCGAGTTGGACAGAGAGAAACACAGCCTTATCCTGGTAATGAGGAGAGTCGGTTAACAAAGCCACCCGCAAAAATCCTATCCCTCTCTCCCTCTACTACAGTCGTCTGTTAATGTTTGCCTTTTCAATTGTTTGCACAGTGATTTCCAATGGGAATACGCTTCACAGCACAAGCCTCTCAGTTCTTGTTACACTCTTCAATTGGACAGTAGTACTGTTTTCGTGTTTTAGGTACAATAGCTTTAGGCGATCTCAATTTTACAGACATCTTCACCAACTAGGTTTCAAAATGTGTATTTTTGTGGCATTACACCTGTAGCCTGGTCCCAGATCTCTTTGTGCTTTCATGCCATAGCACTAGAAGCGCGGCCATAGCACTAGAAGCACGGCCATAGCACTAGAAGCACGGCCATAGCACTAGAAACACGGCCATAGCACTAGAAACACGGCCATAGCACTAGAAGCACGGCCATAGCACTAGAAACACGGTCGTAGCACTAGAAACACGGCCGTAGCACTAGAAACACGGCCATAGCACTAGAAGCACGGCCGTAGCACTAGAAACACGGCCATAGCACTAGAAGCACGGCCATAGCACTAGAAACACGGCCATAGCACTAGAAACACGGCCTTAGCACTAGAAACACGGCCATAGCACTAGAAGCGTGGCCATAGCACTAGAAGCGTGGCCATAGCACTAGAAGCACGGCCATAGCACTAGAAACACGGCCATAGCACTAGAAACACGGCCATAGCACTAGAAACACGGCCATAGCACTAGAAACACGGCCATAGCACTAGAAGCACGGCCATAGCACTAGAAGCACGGCCATAGCACTAGAAACACGGCCATAGCACTAGAAACACGGCCATAGCACTAGAAACACGGCCATAGCACTAGAAACACGGCCATAGCACTAGAAACACGGCCATAGCACTAGAAGCACGGCCATAGCACTAGAAGCACGGCCATAGCACTAGAAACACGGCCATAGCACTAGAAACACGGCCATAGCATGAGAAACACGGCCATAGTATGAGAAACACGGCCTTAGCACTAGAAACACGGCCTTAGCACTAGAAGCACGGCCATAGCACTAGAAGCACGGCCATAGCACTAGAGGCACGGCCATAGCACTAGAAGCACGGCCATACCACTAGAAGCACAAAATGTTGACTACATATTAATTTTAAATGTAAATATCTCTTTTTAAAGTCATCCCCTCCCCACCTTACTCGACTTTCCCTAAATAAGTCTATTTAACACAGGTATGTTCTTAGAATTTCGATATCGCTAACAGAATTTGTGTTATTAGCAATTTTAAGAGGACATGTCATTTTTTTCCCGGAGCATCAAATCCTCTTACAGAGTCACACGAAGGTAAGATGTTTTGATTTCTATATAGCATCAGAAAGAGCAGATTCCAGTTTCCAAAACACTAACCTTTGAAAATAAGTCTCAAAATGTAAGAGATTAAGTCTATTTCAAAATATCCCTTTTCCAAGAATAACCACTGTTCCATGCACTACACATATGAGCATGTGGTAGCAGATAGCCTACAGTAAAACTAATGAAAATGCTAATGTGTTCTTTGAAATATATATATATTTTTTATTCTAATGTTACCCAATACCTTCATAAACACAACCAAATAGCATATATGATAGCATATATGAAATGTATCTATTACACTGTTTGAATGTTGCAGTCAAAATGAATGCTCATTGGCTGAGAGTGGGGTCCCTCGAGGCCCTGCTTTTCTAGTGATAGGAGTTGGCTACAGAGCACAAACAGTTCTGGGATTAGACTGCTATACCTCTTTTTCCCTACTGATTTGGGAGCAATATAAAATTATATCAAATAGAAAATATTGACAGTGTCCACAGAAAGGCATTCACAGCGGGCATAGCTGCCTCACTGCCTCACTGCTTGACACTTATGGGGCCAGCTAAGCTCCTGGAGGAAAAGGAAGAGAGGATAGATCGAGAGACTGAAAGAGAATGGGGACAGGTGGAGAATTTTGTTTCAGGCCTCGGCTGAGTTGAATTCCTAAGTGACTCCTGATAACATCAGCACAGTGGGAATCTGCTTAAGAGCCTGTCAGCAGGGTAGAAGAAGAAGAAGAAGAAGAAGAAGAAGAAGAAGAAGAAGAAGATAGAACTGACGATAATTAAACTTACGTCTCGGATTCACTTCAAACACCACCCTGGGAGCATTAAGCCTTTCCACTAAAGCTCAATGAATTTAGGAGAGACAGAGAGAGAAAGACAGACAGACAGACAGAGAGAGAGACAGATAGAGAGAGAGAGACAGACAGAGAGAGAGACAGAGAGACAGAGAGAGAGAGAGAGGTAAAAGAGAGAGAGAGAGAGAGCCACAACCACTTCAAAATAAACCATCTTGCCATCTTCAGCATCTGTCGTAGGTAGTAGTATTTCTTCAGAGGTCAACAGATGCTTGCTTTGTAACTACCTTGTGGGGGAATGTGGAAAACAAGCTGAGAGAACAGGACAACACACAGATGTGTTCTTCAGCCTTGACAGTGTTGATTGCTGGTTTGTGAAACATGAAACCCTTGGAGTTTCCTTTATCTCATCTCAAAATGTAGTTTTTTTTTGTTTCTAACGATTGCCTGTCCTTGATACTCATCTTTATGACAGGATAAAAGCATACGATTTGAGATTTTATATTGACCGAAGACAACACTGGATCACTTTCAATGCAAATCGGCATACTTTACACAGGTACAGGCCAAGACAAAGACTGGTTGGTATACTTCAGTCTGCCTCAGGCTGACAGGATGTCAGAAGGAGGCAGAGACAGAGGGTTCAGCCCATCTTTGAGAAATGGGCAATTTTACGGTAACAGAATGACACTGAGACTCTGACTTTTCCACTTTAAAAGTATGCCAAACAGAAACCATTGATTGCAAAGTTAAACAAACCATACAACTTTAGGACTTTCCACAGAAAATGTGATAAAAACACATTTACTTTGAAAACAGAGTGCAGAGTAACATAATGTCGTTAACTTTCCTCCGTTTATTATGTGGCCACATTTTACGCCAAAAAATGTTAAATAATGTATCTAATCCGAATGAATATCCAAAGATGTCTGCAGAAAGAATGGGGTGTCAGCTATGATAATGCACCTCGAGCTTGAAAAAATCTATTTTGGTGATTGACTTTCAGTAAGTGAAATGGATTAACACCCAGTAACAAAATGATGGTAGCAGAGTGACATCGTATGTCCCTCCCTGATCTGTACTGTACAGAGATGCATGGTGATGTATCCTGAATAGGTACAAAAAGGTAGAACAATGATATATGCTCCTTTGCAGGTTTGGGTATTATTCTACACACTAACTATTACTATAATGAGCTCAGCCCCCAAATAATACCACATTTGGTTGGTCCGAACCGGACCAAAACAGTGCCAATCACTATGTTTCGCAAGTTTGGACATCACAGTACAGCACAGTAGAGTACAGTACAGTAGAGTTCAGTACAGTACAGTATAGTACAGCACAATGCAGTAAATTATACTGTACTTTACTCTAGTGTGCTCTACTGTACTGTAATAAACCCTTCTCTACTGTACAGTACAATATGGTACTTCATTGTACTGACCAATACTATACTGCACTTTTTTAAAATGGAGCCAATTTGTTTTCTGCACTTTTATTTCCATGACTGATAAAAACTGGTTTTCTCATGGCTCTCGCTTGTCTCTCTGCAGCAGACATATGGTGAGCAATATGTTTGGAACATCGAATCGCAATAAATTCACAGTATGGAATTGCAATACATATATAATTGTGAAAATCGCAATACACATTGTATTGGCACCTAAGTATCATGATAATATCATATCGTGAGGTCCCTGGTAATTCTCAGCCCTAGGTATCAATAAGAGCTGGAAGGGGTGACATTAACTGGAGAGAGTGTAAGTTGTCCAGACTGTTTTCACACTCCTGATTTAACCATGAGACAGAAGGAGAAAGAAAACAGTTATGAGCTGAACATAACAGTGGAAGGAAGGACAGTAGCAGGTAACCCAAAGGTGATTTGTGACTACTATGAATTTCCATTGTAGCCAATTCAGTTGCAGTCATTCTGTTACTGATTTGGTGACAGAATAACTTGCTTTAATCACTTAATAAATCATAATCCAAATTGTTATTCTTAAAACCACTATAACTAATTAGTAGGTCTACCTTTACTTGTTACTTCTGTGAACATTCACTATCCTCCCTCACTAGGAAGAGAAATTAGAACATTTCTTAAAGATATGTGGGGTAACAGAGTAACAGAATGACAAGACTAGACTATATTTCTTAAACTTACTGGAGGCAAACCATTATGGCAAAACTAAATATAAATGATATTAGTTGGCAGGGGTCTTTACTTCCACATCATTGTCTTTTTATATATTTCTAATAGATTTTAAAACTGTTTCTGCTAGATGTTTTCTAAGACCCCTTTTCCATCTGTTTTAACCAGAAATCAAAGCCTTTGCTTATTCCTAATGTAGAGACATTTATATATGCCTTCATTTCTCAAAAGTATCGACTCTTAGCTTTCATTTGACACCCAATTTGATGTGCTCCTATGAACTTCTCATGTTAGTGCTCATGGGTCTTTTACATGGAAATGCCCAAATCTAGTTTACGAAGTAGACCAGACAGTGGTAACCTAGCCTGGTCCTAGATGCGTTTACGCGATCTAGAATAAAATAGAATAACATTTAGCAGAAATATAAATACAAGGAAGGCAGTCAAACTAATTTACAGTAAAATAATTACATGTGTACAGGGGAAAATATTTGTTTCTAGTGTTCGATTTAATGTCCATAGTTAGTATGGATATTGGAATATAGTCCCAGACAAAGTTCACCCAGAGCTGTGCCACCCAGGTCCACACTGAAGCTAATTTCTTCGCCAAACGGCCACAGTCCTATCTCCGAAAGCAGGTTCCATGCAGCCCAAAGCTGAGGCTTTCGTCACACTGGTATGAGCAAACATTTGTAACATGCTAATATTTTGTGGAAATGATTAATTCCGGGCCACAAAATGCAAAAATTGCTTTGTTTTGTTGCCCACAAATGCCAAACGGTTATACACTGAAACCCAATGAGGGACTGTGTCTTCCTCCCAAATGGGACCCTATTCCCTTTATAGTTCACTACTTATGACCAGGGTCCATATGGCTCTGGTCAAAAGTAATACACTATAAAGGGAATATTTTGACATTTGGGACTCATACAATGACTCAGAGATTCATCCCGGCATCTGAACAAAGCTTTGCCGTGCACCCAGATGTTTATCAGCCAGGGCCCTTGGCTTTATGAGATAGTGCCTAGCGTCGCGCCAGTAGTGGCATTACTACCATCCAAGAGACCACAATGTAATTCCCTCTTTGCATATGCCAATGGGATACGATTAAGAATGCAAACTGCACTTCAAACTATCTCTCCCTATCAAACACACCAACGAGCCTCATTGCTAGGCACGTAATAAACATGTTAATGTTCTGTTGGGCCACGATAAAGCCTACCGCGGCCCACCTAGGCTCTTTCGATGTGCTTGTCTGGCTCCATTCCAAATGGCACCCTATTCCTTATATAATGCACTACTTTTGACCAGGGCCCTGATATGCAGCCTCTGTCACTGCCCAAACTAAGGAGATATACTGAGGAGATATACTGAGGAGATATTGTTCCAAAGCTAAGTAGGAGATTGATATACCAATAAAAGTGTAGCGAATTAAACCATATTGGAAGTCTCCACTTCCACCTTCCTTGTGTCAATAAAAAATTATAGACAATCCGTCACCAGAGGGTACTGGTGATAATCCGTTAACAGGCAGGCTATTAAAAGAGGAGCGGAGGTAACCGTAACAACGTGCTACTGTTAAACACATGAGAGGGTGTGATGTCATATGTTATGCCATGATAATCCTTTAATGGACAATCTATCAAAAGAGGAAGGGAGACAAACATGTTACCATGCTACTGTTGAACACAGGCGAGGTGTGTGATGTATAAAAGCACGCCAAAGAGGAAGAGTGTTCCCTCTTGATTTGACTGTTTCTTAAATGACCAAATGACCATCAAGGCAAAGTACACAAAAATCGATTTTATTTTATTAACCCTTATTTTACGAGGTAGGTTGACTAAGAATACATTATCATATTTGAGCAACAGCTTGGGGAAGGGATATCCAACATCCAAGATTGAGAATATTTGGGCCAGGTTTATAGACACAGATTAGGTCTAGTCTTGGACTAAAAAGCCCTTTCAATTGAAAATCTCCATTTAGAATGCTTTTTACTCCAGGACTAGGCCACACATATTTAAAATGAATGTTTAATTTATTTAGACTGTGGGTCTTTAAGAAATGCCAGGACGGACACAAAGGTACTGGTCCACAGTTTGCACAAGAGTGTGTGTTTTCGGTTGATTGGACGAGTGACAGCACTGTCTGTGACTTCACAGGGAGCAGCGAAGGTCTAATACGTACAGATAAGCAGTGCTCAACCAGTACTCACTCTGTATTCAAATGGTTACATTTCTCTTACAGCTCTCTCTGGAGATGCAGCATGTGTGATTTGGAATCCTGAGCAAACCCTCCTGTATTTCTCATAAAGGATCCTAGACCACAAATCTACATATAGAATACCATGGGGTTTGAAGTCTATTTCAGCATGTGGATAAACATATGTGTTCATACTTATGTAGATAACCATGTAAATACTTATTTATGAGGATAATATTATGTTGTGACTGTGAATGTGGGTACATCAGAGCATCTCTGTCATCCTCTTTGGTGAAACAATGTTAGCCTTGGGTGAGAAATGGGATATGGTTCTTCACAGTGACATTCATCCAAATAATACATATCTTAAGCCCCAGTTCATAGCGTTTGTCGAAATGTGGTTAAGCAAAGACACCCACGGATACATTGCTTCCGGGGACAGTCTCTAAATTGATGATGAACGCTGATAACCTGCGTATTATTTGTCTCATTATTATTGAGACAAAATAGATTTCAAGCCGCCAGACTGTCGGGGACACGAATGTAAAATCAAATTACGCGGTAACGAAGTTAAATAGCGTGCTTCGTTCGGTTGAGAACTCCCAAGTCTTGTGTTTTGATAGACATGAGCTACTGTACACAGCTCCACACACGTTCTATAGTCTATGCGTTCATCTTTCATTTGTATTTTGTATGCTTTCTAAAGAACATTTATTGACTCTAGCATAATATATTTGACACAAACCTAAATTGTCATTATTGGAAATCAGTCCATAAATAATCAAGAAGCCTTAAGATTCTCAGAACTGCGGCTGGATCATTGGCCCATCTGCCAATCCAAAAAGTTTATTGAAGACTGTCACTTGCCCAATAAATGTATGAGAGATAGGAAACAACACTGACTTTTTTATTTTAATATGGTCACTTTCTTTTTCCAAGCCAAGCATCTATGGAACGTAAGACAATGAGCTATGTCTACACCCACCTTTCTTCCAGACCCATATTTTGTTGTTGACCACCGGGCCCGGTTTTCCCCGGGGGTCCCCGTAGCATCCTCTTCGTCTCCTAGCAGCCCCGCGGAAGCTGTATCTGAATCCTCCCCCTCCTCCACATCCATCGTCTTGAGACGCTTAGGTGCTCTCTCGTATTCCCCTTCCTCGTATTCCTCAATGAGAGACATTGTTGATGAATACAATTATTTGTTGGTTTTAGATTAATTCACCACCTGAGAAATTAATCACAAAAAAGCAGTCCAGAAAGTTGCATGCATGTGGCTCTACGATAAAATGTCGACCAAGCGAACTCGAATTTTGACAGCTGTGCGCAATTGACGGCAATGTCACCCCCCAATACGCCCCCTTGTGCGTGCGTCTTCACTCTTTTGTTCACATTGCAGATTTCTTTCCATTGGACAACCTTTGCTTCTCTTCTGAATACAGTCTTTGATTGGCTATGGGGGTTATGCGTAAAAAGCGAAGATACGATAGAAGCATCTGTATCGCGAGCCACAGTCTGTACTCTACGTGCATACCATCAAAGAGTGGGTCACTAGGCCCAATTAAAAGGTAAACAATGAAGCAAATGTATCCCATGACACTTTACATTTTAGTCATTTAGTAGATGCTCTTACTTACAGCAGCAATTATAGTTAAGTGACCGACCTCCACAGTCAGCTCGGGGACTTCGAACCAGCAAACTTTCAGTTACTGGCCCAATGCTCTTAACAGCTACACTACCTGCCGCCCTACTTTCACATGCAAATAGCACTTAATTTCTATAAGCAATCCATAGGCTATTAAACAATTACTATTCTGTTATTACTATGTAATAGTAAGGTACTATTAGACTTCTAACTATATAATGAAGAAAACAATCTAGTTTTTTCAACAAATTATTATTAAGTAACTGGTTTCACAGCCTTTTTGTTGGAATATTCAACTTTTCAGTCCTGAACACAAAACAATGATTTGGTGCACATTTATCTCCCCAAAAATGTATCTGGGCATCTTACCTAAAAAAGGCTGTGGAAACAGCAGGGCCGGATTAATGCAAGGGCTTACTGGGGCCGAAGCCCCTGGGCCCAGGCCCGTGGGGGGCCCAAGAGGCAACAATTTTGAATTTAAATAAATATATACAGTACCAGTCGAAAGTATGGACACACCTACTCATTCCAGGGGGTTTCTTTATTTTTTACTATTTTCTACATTGTAGAATTATAGTGAAGACATGAAAAGTATAAAATAACACATATGGAATCATGTAGTAACCAAAAAAGTGTTACACAAATCAAAATGTATTTTTATTTGAGATCCTTCAAAGTAGCCACCCTTTACCTTGATGACAGCTTTGCACACTCTTGGCATTCTCTCAACCAGCTCATGAGGTAGTCACCTGGAATGCATTTCATTTAACAGGTGTGCCTTGTTAAAAGTTCATTTGTGGAATTTCTTTCCTTCTTAATGCATTTGAACCAATCAGTTGTGTTATGACAAGGTAGGGTTGGTACACAGAAGATAGCCCTATTTGGTAAAATACCAAGTCCATATTATGGCAGGAACAGCTCAAATAAGCAACGAGAAACAACAATCCATCATAAGACATGAAGGTCAGTCAATCCAGAAAATTTCAAGAACTTTGAAAGTTTCTTCAAGTGCAGTCACAAAAACCATCAAGCGCTGTGATGAAACTGGCTCTCATGAGGACCGCCACAGGAAAGGAATCCTCTGCTGCAGAGGATGCGTTCATTAGAGTTACCAGCCTCAGAAATCAACAATTAACAGCACCTCAGATTGCAACCCAAATAAATGCTTCACAAAGTTCAAGTAACAGACACATCTCAACATCAACTGTTCAGATGACACTGCGTGAATCAGGCCTTCATGGTTGAATTGCTGCAAAGAAACCACTATTAAAGGACACCAATAATAAGAAGAGACTTGCTTGGGCCAAGAAACACGAGCAATGGACATTAGACATCTGTCCTTTGGTCTGATGAGTCCAAATTTGAAATTTGTCTTTGTGAGATGCAGAGTAGGTGAACGGATGTGTGATTCCCACCGTGAAGCATGGAGGAGGAGGTGTGATGATGTGGGGGTGCCTTGCTGGTAATACTGTCAGTGATTTATTAAGAATTCAAAGCACACTTAACCAGCATGGCTACCACAGCATTCTGCAGCAATACGCCATCCCATCTGGTTTGCCGTTAGTGGGACTATCATTTGTTTTCCAACAGGACAATGACCCAAAACACACCTCCAGGCTGTGTAAGGGCTATTTGACCAAGAGGAGAGTTTGACCAAGGAGATGGAGTGCTGCGTCAGATGACCTTGCCTCCACAATCACCCGAACTCAACCCAATTGAGATGGTTTGGGGTGAGTTGGACCACAGGGTGAAGGAAAAGCAGCCAACAAGTGTTCAGCAAAGTGGGAACTCCCTGAAGACTGTTGGAAAAGTATTCCACCTGGCCAAGAGTAGCCAAGAGTGTGCAAAGCTGAGTGGTCAAAGGGTGGCAACTTGGAAGATTCTAAAGTTGAAAATATGTTTTGATTTGTTTAACACTTTCTAAGTTACTACATGATTCCATATGTGTTATTTCATAGTTTTCATGTCTTCACTATAATTCTACAATGTAGAAAAAAAGTACAAATAAAGAAAGACCCTTGAATGAGTAGGTGTGTCCAAACTTTTGACTGGTACTGTACGCACCATACAGTACCAGTCATATGTAATGGAAATATATACGGTATCTATTAGGTATACAGTATATGATTTATATTTTTTCCACTGCAACCGCCAACCACAGGAAGACTTAGGAGCCCCCTCTCAGTGAGTGTAGACAGCCTGCAGCCTGCTGCCACTCTGCTAATCATCAGATTGGGGAGGAGAATAGGTAAGGGGCCACATGGGTAACTGGTGGACCCTGCCTTGATTGAGTAATTGGTAAAAAAAAAAACTTTTTTAAACAGAATAAATAAATGTGACTTTATCAAATTGCTTCTTGGTGCACAGATTTGTTTACAGGGAATCATGGTGTGCCGGAAAGGGGATTTCTTAACCTGGCAGGGAACCTGTTACACACACAGTGCGATTAACATATAATGTAAACGTACATATTTGCCACACATGATTACTTTGTGCATGTTCATTTATACAATATTTTGTATTTAACATTTCCTCAACAGGGATTTGAACTAACAACCTCTTGGTTCATGACATTCTGATCTTCCTGCTATGCCACCATGTCTGTTACAATTATCACTTAATCTG
Source organism: Oncorhynchus clarkii lewisi (assembly GCF_045791955.1). Classification (NCBI taxonomy): domain Eukaryota; kingdom Metazoa; phylum Chordata; class Actinopteri; order Salmoniformes; family Salmonidae; genus Oncorhynchus; species Oncorhynchus clarkii. The sequence goes on along the minus strand of NC_092159.1, from coordinate 32,347,410 downwards.
ACTATTCTCTCATTATTGATTTAATTTACTTTTTTTCTGCAATGTTAGGTTTTTCTGTATAGTCTAATGTTGGTGGGACATATTGCTCTGTTTTAATGTTACTCCTTAATCACTATGATAAATAAAATATATTTTCTTGAGTGTACTTTTAACAGAGCTGAGATTTACTTTGAAGTGCAAAGTCTAGCAATACAGGTGAAATCAGTAATTGACACAGTTACAAAGCAGGAAGATTGGAATGCCGTAAACCAAGATGTGGTGATTTCAAATCCAATGTTGAATATGAATTACTGTCTAAATGAACATGCACAATGTAATCATGTATGTAATCATTGCATGTTAAAAGCACTATGGGTGTGTAACTAGTTCCACTACCATTTTTAGGTAAAATGCCCGAAAAATAATTTGTAGTTGAATGAACATATGACACAATTTGAGCAAACAAATCATTTTAAGTTAACTTAATTTTGGCCTACGATTTCTCAAGTTGGAGATAAGTTTGGCCAACACATTTTTTTAGTTCAGGTAACACTTGGACTGAAAAGTTGAGTAAGCAAAAAAAAGGCTATGGAACCAGTTACTTAATAAAAATGTGTTGAAACAACTAGCTGTTGCATAACAAGTTACATAATTTCCATTATAACTATCCTAAAATAACACCTTTGTCAAATTTGACCATGCCTACTACAGGGTAAAATAGATTTTCTTTCAGGCAATCAATCAAATCCAAACAACATGTATTGAATAACAAATTATACAATGTTTAATTATCTATCAAGCATTTTCAGTTTGACTCTTACTTTAGTAAAACAATTTTTTAGTAAAATATATTTTTTTCAATTTTTGCCTAAAATTACATATCCAAATCTAACTGCCTGTAGATCAAGCCCTGAATAAAGGATATGCATACTATTGGTACCATTTGAAAGGAAACACTTTGAAAATTGTGGAAATGTGAAAGGAATGTCGAAGAATATAACACAATAGATCTGGTAAAAGATAACACAAATAGAAAAAAAACGTTATTTTGTATTTTTTTTGTACCATCATCTTTGAAATGCAAGAGAAAGGCTATAATTGCACCAGCCCAGGTGCAATTCAGATTTTGGCCACTGTGTAATGTTTTAGACTGATCCAATGAACCATTGCATTTCTGTTCAAGATGTTGTGTCAAGTCTGCCCAAATGTGCCTAATTTGTTTTATAAATAACTTTTCATGTTCAAAATTGCGCACTCTCCTTGCGCACAATCGCATGGTATCCTTTCACTGTAATAGCTACTGTAGATTGGACAGTGAAGTTAGATTAACAAGAATTTAAGCCTTCTGCCAATATCAGATATGTGTTAAGGGAATTTTTAGTCCCAGTGGCTGGGACAGGGTAAGCAGGTCCAGAGGGGAATCCAAGGGAGAAGTAGAGTGGGGAATCCAGGACAGAGTAGCAGAATGACGAGACGTGGAACAGGAGACAGGGACCAGAGTCAGAGCGGGCGGAACTGTAGTGGAGAGGAATACAGTGTCAGGCAAGGAAAACAGGCACAACAGGATATAATCGTAACAAACAGCTAGAAGCGTAGACTGGTTGAGCAGAGATCACGATCTGTCAGCGTGGAAGTGGCAGGACTGAGTATTTGTAGAGGTCTTGATTATGGAACAGGTTGTAGCTGGTGGGGATCTGCTCTGACTCCAGCACACCTGTCTCCGCCCACACAATCACACACACACACACACACACACACACACACAGAGGGAGAGGGAGAGGGAGAGGGAGAGGGAGAGGGAGAGGGAGAGGGAGAGGGAGAGGGAGAGGGAGAGGGAGAGGGAGAGGGAGAGGGAGAGAGTACTGGGGGAGTGGCGGCAGATCAAGTAGACACAGGATGAGCAGTAGAGGGCATTGCAGGAGCAGAAGTGACATATAGCCTCACTACTGTTATTTTATTGATGCTCTTGAACTATTTGTTATTTTATTTGTATTTTTTTACTTATCTATTTTTTACTTAACACTTATTTTTCATAAAACTGCATTGTTGGTTAAGGGCTTGTAAATAAGCATTTCACTGTAAGGTCTACCTACACCTGTTGTATTCGGTGCATGTGACAAATAAAATTGCATTTCATTTAATTTCATTTTCCGACTTGTAAATTAATTATATGCACCCATTGATTCTTGAAGAATATAACAGAAGCCAGAATTGAAGCTTGTTTTACTCCAATGTTTCTAAACAAAGTAAATACAAACAAATACTTTATAGCCTAAAAACCTGGTTAAAACTATAATTGTGTATCATGCGTGGTGAGTCCTTGCTTCCATAACTCTATCTATGCATTTGAGAGTGGTTACATTTCTGCAGCCACAGCCCTCAGCTTTTTACCAAAACAGAGGCGGTGAAAATGGTTTGTTATTATTTCAACTGCTGATAGCCCCTTTAAGGACATTCTGTTCCATGCCAAGGAGCCATGGAACAGAGTGAGCAGCTAAGGATAAAAGCTTTGAGCATCAATCTTTTAAGCTTTGTGGCGGTCTGTACTTTGGAGTGGCTGTGTTCAGAATGTGCACAAGGCAACAAAGAGTTGTGAGTGTCAATTGATTTTCTGTCTCCATTTTAGAGGACTGTATGAGAAGAAAGGCAAAGATGAACACAGGACAGTTCTGTTCAGAGTACTTTTTTTTCAACAAGATTTTCTCTCCATCTGTGGATACTCATCTTGTTTTTCAGCTAGATGTAGTATCTGGGGATCTACATCTGTTTATATTAGTTACTGTGCTGTTACTAAGCAGTAATGCATTACGGCAGTGTTACGTTACTACACCTAATAGGAAATGCATATGCGCAATGGGGTGCCGGGAACTGTAGAGCACGAGGGGTTTTGACTAAACTAAAACTAACTGTACTCCCGGCTCCTGCCTGGTCATTTCTCCACAACACAAATATTACACTAGATTGAAACAAAAACACTCCCAGCTAAGTCTTAATCTACCTAATAAATCCATGTACTAGGTTCTTTTCCTTCCTCTGATCCGGATATGGCTACTTCTCTGTTTCTTTCCTTTTCTCTCTTTCCACCTCTGCTGGACTACGAACCCTCTGAAAGTCAACAGTTCTACTGAAAGGACCCCAGGTGTTCACGTAAAGTGAATGAATTAAGTCAATTGCCTTGAGAAGAAACATCTCATTTCCACGGTCTCGAGGGAACATTCCTTCTTTGCATTCATGACCTAACACCATTTTCATGGAGCTACAGTGCCTTGCGAAAGTATTCGGCCCCCTTGAACTTTGCGACCTTTTGCCACATTTCAGGCTTCAAACATAAAGATATAAAACTGTATTTTTTTGTGAAGAATCAACAACAAGTGGGACACAATCATGAAGTGGAACGACATTTATTGGATATTTCAAACTTTTTTAACAAATCAAAAACTGAAAAATTGGGCGTGCAAAATTATTCAGCCCCTTTACTTTCAGTGAAGCAAACTCTCTCCAGAAGTTCAGTGAGGATCTCTGAATGATCCAATGTTGACCTAAATGACTAATGATGATAAATACAATCCACCTGTGTGTAATCAAGTCTCCGTATAAATGCACCTGCACTGTGATAGTCTCAGAGGTCCGTCAAAAGCGCAGAGAGCATCATGAAGAACAAGGAACACACCAGGCAGGTCCGAGATACTGTTGTGAAGAAGTTTAAAGCCGGATTTGGATACAAAAAGATTTCCCAAGCTTTAAACATCCCAAGGAGCACTGTGCAAGCGATAATATTGAAATGGAAGGAGTATCAGACCACTGCAAATCTACCAAGACCTGGCCGTCCCTCTAAACTTTCAGCTCATACAAGGAGAAGACTGATCAGAGATGCAGCCAAGAGGCCCATGATCACTCTGGATGAACTGCAGAGATCTACAGCTGAGGTGGGAGACTCTGTCCATAGGACAACAATCAGTCGTATATTGCACAAATCTGGCCTTTATGGAAGAGTGGCAAGAAGAAAGCCATTTCTTAAAGATATCCATAAAAAGTGTCGTTTAAAGTTTGCCACAAGCCACCTGGGAGACACATCAAACATGTGGAAGAAGGTGCTCTGGTCAGATGAAACCAAAATTGAACTTTTTGGCAACAATGCAAAACGTTATGTTTGGCGTAAAAGCAACACAGCTGAACACACCATCCCCACTGTCAAACATGGTGGTGGCAGCATCATGGTTTGGGCCTGCTTTTCTTCAGCAGGGACAGGGAAGATGGTTAAAATTGATGGGAAGATGGATGGAGCCAAATACAGGACCATTCTGGAAGAAAACCTGATGGAGTCTGCAAAAGACCTGAGACTGAGACGGAGATTTGTCTTCCAAAAAGACAATGATCCAAAACATAAAGCAAAATCTACAATGGAATGGTTCAAAAATAAACATATCCAGGTGTTAGAATGGCCAAGTCAAAGTCCAGACCTGAATCCAATCGAGAATCTGTGGAAAGAACTGAAAACTGCTGTTCACAAATGCTCTCCATCCAACCTCACTGAGCTCGAGCTGTTTTGCAAGGAGGAATGGGAAAAAATGTCAGTCTCTCGATGTGCAAAACTGATAGAGACATACCCCAAGCGACTTACAACTGTAATCGCAGCAAAAGGTGGCGCTACAAAATAGTAACTTAAGGGGGCTGAATAATTTTGCACGCCCAATTTTTCAGTTTTTGATTTGTTAAAAAAGTTTGAAATATCCAATAAATGTCGTTCCACTTCATGATTGTGTCCCACTTGTTGTTGATTCTTCACAAAAAAATACAGTTTTATATCTTTATGTTTGAAGCCTGAAATGTGGCAAAAGGTTGCAAAGTTCAAGGGGGCCGAATACTTTCGCAAGGCACTGTATGGTTAATTTGAGTAACGACAACGATTTACTACAAGATATGAATTGAGCATTGGAAATTCTGCTCACCTGGGTGAGAAATGGTAAATTAAGTATAGTATTAATTCATTGTATTGATGTTTAAAGATTTGATTAATCTAAATGGTTAGTCAATTAGGCTTTTCTGGGTAGAATTCCCCTCAAGCTGCTAGTTAAATGTCACTAGAAATATGAGATAAGCTGTTCCCCAATTCTATAATATTATCTTCAGTACTGCAATGGAGAGATAAAATAAATATTCAGTCCAAGATGGCGGTAAGATCTCTTGTTGAGATGTTACTAAATATTTGGTCGTACACGTTTGAATTTATCTCTCATGAAAGTTTAGGTATAATAATAATATGATGATGATGATGACATTGTACTTTACTTTTATGGTGTCAAATAGTTTCTTGACATACATATCTATGACAGGTATTTTGCTCTTAAATGTAAGAACTTTCTATTTGATACAGGTCTACACCAAAGGCCCTGATAATATCATATACTTAGGTCTTCGTTTCAGAATCCCTTTACAAAATTCCACCTACAACAGCGTGCTTCTCTTAGAACTCCAGTACTCAAGTACACTGTGAGCCTGTTACTGTGAAGTGAGAGCAGTATATCTCCCAGCAAGAGATGAAAAGATTATTTAATAATCTTAAGGTCAGAGTCAATTCATCTGACAACCGTCCTTTTATAATGTGTCAGGATAAAAATGTGCCCAGACACACTGAGCCTGTGTTCCGAAAGGGAACATATTCTCTATATAGTGCAGTATTATTGACCAGAGCCCTATGGACCCTTGTCAAAATTATTGTACTATACAGGGAACAAAATTAGTGCACTACTGTGTATAGGGAACAGGGTGCCATTGGGACACCACCACTGAGTAGACAATAGGGCACTTCGCTTTCACTTCAAAGAGGGTTTTAACTCATTCAGCATGAAAATAGGTAGTTTTAGCACACTCATTCCCTTCAATAATTGATATATAAAACACAGAAACTATGAGGGTATGTTGTGTAAAAAAATAAATAATGTAAATTGCATGCACACCCACACACACACAACACAAAATATGCAATCAAAAGGGATTTTTCAAATGTCCTACTGCTTCACCAACCTACTCACGGATCCAGAAGTCAAAATAATTGTCAATAAACGAGTTTCCTGTCAAACAAATGTTATAATTTGATGCAATGCATGGTAGCAGATTTCATTACATTCATATGGTTGCATTTGCTTTCTTGCAAACCACATTGCAAGTCCAGCTAGGCCTGTTCTTAACTATGTAGACGGATCTCAAAAGCTATTTTATTATTTCAATATTTGTTAGAGGTCATAGATTGTAGGCAGCAGAGTAACGTGGGGTAACTAGACCCCCGGGGTAACTGCACCCCCCCTGTAATTCTCACAGAAACCACTTTATCTCACCAATTTTTCTCCCAACACTTTCCCTGGCTGCCACTACTCTTGCTCAACTAAAATGTTATCTGTCTTATCGAAAATGTATAAGTCACTTTAACAAAACGATTCTGAGGTAACTTGGTCTAATATTTTGTCATTTATAAAAAGTTATATGTTATCTAATTAAATTACATCTATAAAGTGTATATATATATTACATTAGGGGAGCCTAAAGATACATAATCGACTATGTTGGGGATAACTGCCCCCCCCCCCCCCCCAGAAGGTATTCATACCCCTTGAGCATCGATTACAGGTGCGAGTCTTTCTGGGTAAGTGTCTAAGAGCTTTGCACATCTGGATTATACAATATTTGCACATTCTTCTTTAAAAAATGTTGTTGATCATTGCTAGACAGCTATTTTCAAGTCTTCCAATAGATTTTCAAACAAATGTAAGTCAAAACTGTAATTAGGCCACAGGAACATTCAATGTGGTCTTGGTTAGCAGCTCCAGGGTATATTTGGCCTTGTGTTTTGGGTGAATTTGTCTCCCAGTGTCTGTTGGAAAGCAGACTGAACCAGGTTTTCGGCTAGGATTTGGCCTGTGCTTAGCTCTATTCCATTTCGTTTTTATCCTAAAAAAACAACCTTGCTGATGACAAGCATACCTGTAACATGATGCAGAGCCACCACCATGCTTAAAAATATGAAGAGTGTTACTCAATAATGTGTTGTATTGGATTTGCCCCAAACATAATGTTTGTATTCAGGACATAAAGTTAATTTCTTTGCCCCATTTTTTGCAGTTTTACTTTAGGGACTTGCAAACAGGATGCATGTTTTGGAATATTTTTTATTCTGTACAGGTTTCCTTCTTTTCACTTTGTCATTGAAGTTAGTATTGTGGAGTAACTACAGTATTGTTGATCCGTCCTCAGTTTTCTCCCTTTACAGCCTTTAAACTCTGCAACTGTTTTAAATTGTGACTGTAACTGGTGAATTCCTCTCCGGCAACTGAGTTAGGAAAGACTTTCTTTGTAGTGACTGGGAGTATTGATACACCATCCAAAGTGCAATAACTTAACCATGCACAAAGGGACATTCAATGTCTGTTTTTAAATGCTTTACCAAGTATCTTGGCCATACTTTGTGAGGCATTGGAAAACCGCCCTGGTCTTTGTGGTTGAAATCCCTGAGCGGTTTCCTTCCTCTCCATCAACTTAGTTAGGAATAATGCCTGTATCTTTGTAGTGACTGGGTGTATTGATACACCATCCAAAGTGTAATTAATAACGGCACAATGCACAAAGGGATAAAACTTTTTTTTTAACCCTTCTACCAGTATGTGCTCTTCTTTGTGAACCATAGGAAAACCTGGTCTTTGTGGTTGAATCTGTGCTTGAAATTCACTGCTCGACTTAGGGACCTTACGACAACTTTATGTGTAGGGTACAGTAATGGGGTTGTCATTTAAAAATCATGTTAAACACTATTATTGCACACAGAGTACATGCAACTTATTATGTGACTTGCTAAGCACATTTTTACTCCTGAACTTATTTAGGCATAACAAAAAAGTTGAAAACTTATTGACTCAAGACATTTCAGCTATTCATTTTTTATTAATTTGTCAAATATTTCTAAAAACATAATTCCACTCAGACATTATTGTGTGTAGATCAGTGAAAATCTAAAATCTCACAAAATATATATATTTCCAAGATTTCCAATATAATCTTGTAGCCTGGGTTCAAGATCTGTCCTTAATTTCCTATCGTTCACTTGTTTTATAAGAAACACATCCATTCTAGATGTAAAAATGTTTAGAAAGCATATTTTCTTCAAAGTAATGTACACTGTATGTGTGGGAATGTTTCCAATGGTATTTGGCCACTATAAGCAGCTGATTCCAATTCAATTATCCAATCACATTATTATTTTCAAACCTCCATTTATCCCAGTAGCCAACATTTACGATTTCATTTAAAAAGAGAAGAATTTAAGAGGAGGATGGAGATGACTGTGCCATAACATTACAAAAAAAATGGTATCACATCACACCACAGACTTGAGAAAAATGTTAAGGTGAGGTTTCTATGGAAACACTCCAGCTGAACAATATTGTACAATACAAGTGTAGGACACATGTTACATTTAAGAGGCTTGTGTGACTGACAATATACAATAAGAATAAGGGTCCCAAATGGCACCCTATTCCCTGTATTCAATATTGAGCCCGGGGACCAGTTCCATATACACCACCTTTTGATTTCGAAAAGGCCTTCGACACTCCACCGAATATCCCCGTGGAAAATACTTCACCACTATGGAATCCCTCCCAAAATAGTCAACGTCATCAAGACTTTGGAGACCGATTTCCACTGTCAGGCTGTCTGTAAGAGACACGTAACCAACCGTTTCGGAATCAACACTGGAGTTAAACAAGGATGCATCCTCTCCCCCACCCTGTTCATTAAAGCCATTAACTGGCTTTATGACGCAGACCCTGACAAATGGAAAAAGTGGCATCAACTCTGGAAGATCTGGATTATGCAGATGACATCACCCTGCTCTCCAGCAGACAATCTGACATGCAAGAAAAGGTTGACAAGCTCACCAACACATCCCTACAAAATTTGGTTTGAAAATCAACGCAAAGAAAACTAAGCTCGCGAGGAAAAACCACAAGACACACACATTAATAGCAACGGAGAAGCGGTGGAGGAAGTTCAAGAACTCCTCTACCTCGGCAGCAAGGTCATTAATGGTGGAGATTCAGAAAAAGGATGCCAACACCCGGATCATAAAAGCCACCGACACTTTTGACGTGTTAAAAACCATATGGAAATCAAACAACTCAAAATCAAAACCAAACTCATCCTGTTCAATAGTAATGTCCTCAGTGTGCTTCTGTACAACTCTGAATGTTGGAGGCAAACATCCAGACTGTCTAGAAAACTAGAGACTTTCCAAAACAAGTGTCTCCAGAAGATACGTGGCATTTACTGGCCAAACACGATGTCAAAGAAGAGTTACACCAAAAGACAGCATCACAAAAAACCCCAAAATGAAAAGAAGGAGGTGGCTAGGGCATGTATGCTGAATGAATGAGCCTGCACTCCCAAAGACAGCCCTTCACTGGACAGCAGATGGAAAAAGGATGCGTGGCTGCCCAAAAGAATCCTGGCAAAAAAACTGTGGAGAAGCAGATGAAGGACAGTGGCCTGTCATGGAAAACCATCCCCAAAAAGGCAGAAGATCAGCAGCTGTGTCTCTCTCTCTCTCGTGGAAGCCTTATGTTCAACGTGGGAACAAAGAGGACAAACTTAACTGACTAACAAAAAAAACATTGAGTCAATATTTTGTTGAAATTCTATATTACAGCAAGCAATGTGTATCATGATGTATGTGTGATGCAGGGAGCGGTGCTCTCATTTCTCTACTGCAGGATCCGTGGATAAGACTTCCTATACAGCTCACTCACTTGCCTACATAAGGTTGTTGTAACTTGAAGCTTTATATAGCCGCTTATGTCAATTTCTGTCATTTTGTCTGTCTTTGCCATACCCCTGTTCTGAAGCACGATGCACTGAAACTTTGGAATCTGAATGTGTTGTAGCCGATTAGCGATAGAGACCAGCAATGTGACCAGTTAACACGTTTGTGTCTCATTTTGTCAAGTGGATGTCCTGTGTGGCTCAGGTAGTAGATCATGGTGCTTGCAATGGCATGGGTAGAGGGTTCAATTCCCACTGGGGCCACACATACAAAACAATTATGTGCGCATGACTGTCATTTGATTTACAGTATATTATGTCACTTTCAAATAAATTGTTGCTGTAAGTTCATAAAAACACAAAATAAAGTAAAGGCAATTATGCCTACAGAATTAATCACAGGGATCTAGTGAGTAAAAATGACAACGTTCAGTGATGGTTGGAAAAGGCAGTCATGGGAGAATGTATTAATTCATCTGTAATGACTTTGTTTTGAACTTTTTTACAGTTCATGGTTTTCTCAGTCCATCACGGTTTGTTTATCATTGTTTTTTTTTAGCTTGAAGCACAAAGAGACTCATTTGTGGAAACAGTTTAATGACAGGAGGAAAGAGTGCAATGTTGTCGAGTTACAGTACAATTATAATAATTTTTATAATGACTATTCATTAGCATTCATTGGCAAATAAGGTTTGTATTTTCACAGTGTTGGTTTTTACTGCTGTTACGCACAACACAAATGATTAATTGACAAGGATCCATGGAGGTAAAATATCAATGTTGCTTGTTGCCGAAGGAGGATTTTGAATTGGTAGGATGGATTAAATCTATTTTTATTCATACTTGTCCTCCTGGACCCTTGTGGATGTTGATTTTCTGAGTTAATATATTTATCTTGTTGCCTCAATGAATAAAAAAACATAAAATAACTTAAACCAATCTCAAGAGACCCAGGAGGGTTCAATTCTAGTTGAGCTATAAAAAGTCACATTTCTTAATAATGTGAGTTGAGGGAAATCCACATAAAGAAAAATGTGGCATTTTCTGTTAATGATTTTCATTTTACCTTTAATTGAATGGATTTACACCAAAGCACAATCACCTAAACACACACACACACACACACACACACACACACACACACACACACACACACACACACACACACACACACACACACACACACACACACACACACACACACACATACACACACACACACACACACACACACACACACACACAAAACATGTCCATTTACTTTAGGGACACCTAGAATTTGGGTCGCATAGATTACCAAAAAGTCCATATATCGCCTTTCAGTCCAGGCCTCCTAGGTTGTAGACAACCACACAAATAGAATGTAATTCATTTCTATGTCATTTAATTTATATGGCTACGTCTTTCTGCTACCTTTTAAAATGATATTTTAAGGTATTCCTTTGATTTTATTGAACAGATAGTGAGAGGATGACAATGCTGAAAGATAGGACAGAACCTATACTTACACTGAATGCAGTATTACCGGTGGCAGCAGCATTACCACAAGACCCCCATGGGCACCCCCTGCTTCCTGTTGTCCATTTCCCGTATGGTCACCCCCTGCTTCCTTTTGTCCATTTCCCGTATGGTCACCACACTCGAGTACCACCCCGTGCTGAGTGGACGAACAATGATGAAGCTCTAAAACCTGCATGAATCTGTTGGGAGGACAATGAAGATGTAGGATCGGTGCATCCAACTGTGCGATTACATCCTGTGGGTGTTTGTTCATCTGCCTACACACATAGGCTGTTTCCCCACAGACCTGGGTTCAAATACTATTTAAATCCTTTCAAATCCTTTATCTGTGCTTGATTAAACTGCTTGCCTAGCTTAATGGACCAATAGAATAGTCCCAAAACAGTAAACCCCGGCCAGATGGCACTCCAGGCAGGCTAGAGCAAATGCTCAAAGAATTTAAAAGATTTCAAAAATGATTTTAACCCAGGTCTGTTTCCCCCTCCCTCCCTCTCTCTCTATCTTAGCCTCGATCACTTCATGCAAATTAGTGTAGCAGCGACCCAGGATCATTTGTTTACTGGAAGATGGAGGAAATCAAATTTCATGATAGCCGGTGACACAGTAGGCTATTGCTTGAACACGAGAAAATATATTGTTGTAAATCTAAGCCAGCCCAAATTCAATTCCATTTTTTGAATGAGGAGCAAGCTAGTCCAGCTTCACTACGGTAGTTGTATATAAAATAGGCTTCCATAAAATACACAACAGTGAGTTACAGAATTACTGATGCGACAGAGTCAAATTAGTTTAAAACCAACATTGGGTCAATTCCATTTAAATTCAGCCAATTCGGGAAGTCAACTGAAATACCCTGTTTTAACACATTGTGTATGTAAGATGCGTGGACTCATGGACGCTCGGTGTGCGGTTGGGATTATGTTAACTCCGGGAGTTGAAAGGCGCTTCGTTATTTTGATGTCCCGGAACCTCTGTGGTCAACACTGAGACAAGAGAAGAGCATTAGCATGGTGGTGACAGGGCACCAGGAGGGCAGGCTACGCCTCGCCAGTGCCCACACGCACACAGGCACCCGCAAACACATACTATTCAAACACAGTCAGTAGACTCATCAAACTGACACGTGCACCTCCCTCACACACACACACACACACACACACACACACACACACACACACACACACACACACACACACACACACACACACACACACACACACACACACACACACACACACACACACACACACACACACACACACACCCAAATGAGCCTCCCAATTATGTGTGTGATGGGGACTAAAAAAGCCTGTCTCATTTGCATGTACAGCTGGTTGGAAGGATCAAACAGATTTTTCATGTCTCCCTCTTTTGCGCAGCGGTGGCTCAGCCTTGAATCACAAGCATAGGGTACAAAGAAGTTTACCTCCAAGACCTTCCATTTAGTCTTGTTTCATTTTTCAGCACACTGCTTTATTGGAGGGGAGAGAAGAGGGAGAGAAAGAAAAAGAGAGGGGGGGAGAAGAGAGAGGAGAGAAAGAGGCAGCTGCAGGTATTGATCGTCGACAGCATTCAGCATAATGGGTGTTAATGTGAGAGTTTGTGAGAGATGAGGTGCCATGGTTGGTGTGCCTGTCGGAGCGGGGACATGTGCGTGGTTGGTGTGCCTGTCGGAGCGGGGACATGTGCGTGGTTGGTGTGCCTGTCGGAGCGGGGACATGTGCGTGGTTGGTGTGCCTGTTGGAGCGGGGACATGTGCGTGGTTGGTGTGCCTGTCGGAGCGGGGACATGTGCGTGGTTGGTGTGCCTGTCGGAGCGGGGACATGTGCGTGGTTGGTGTGCCTGTCGGAGCGGGGACATGTGCGTGGTTGGTGTGCCTGTCGGAGCGGGGACATGTGCGTGTTTGGTGTGCCTGTCTGTGCGGGGACATGTGCGTGGTTGGTGTGCCTGTCGGAGCGGGGACATGTGCGTGGTTGGTGTGCCTGTCGGAGCGGGGACATGTGCGTGGTTGGTGTGCCTGTCGGAGCGGGGACATGTGCGTGTTTGGTGTGCCTGTCTGTGCGGGGACATGTGCGTGGTTGGTGTGCCTGTCGGAGCGGGGACATGTGCGTGGTTGGTGTGCCTGTCGGAGCGGGGACATGTGCGTGGTTGGTGTGCCTGTCGGAGCGGGGACATGTGAACCACAGCCGTCGTGTGCTAAATGATGCCATATGCCAGGCCCTCTGCCAGTCCCCTTGAGGTAAACCCAGGCTAACTCATGCTAAATTGTCCTCACGCTGGCAAAGCGTCAGATTCAGATTTCTTACAGTTAGGAATGAACTGCGGCGAGAGTGAATGTCTGGCCCTGAAGGCGTATGACATTGAATGTCGATCAGCCTACACAGGCCGCAGCCTGGCCATATTGAGGACAATAGATGTATTGATTAGACAGAATTTGATTTGATGATGGGATGCAATAATGTGCTATAACTTGATGGATGGATCAATAATTTTTCTTCTACAATTTGAATCCTACACGGACAATAGTAATATGGAAACAAAAACATTTGAGTATTTTATAGATGAATGTTATGTCATGCTATGCAGAAACAGCCATCACACAATCAAATTGCATAATGGTACAAGTGTTTGTTGTGAAAGCGGATGTCAGACATTTCCTCAAGTTCGTCAGGTACAGCTCAATACACTTCACATAGTGGTCTAATTTGGAGTATAGACTATTGGCCCCCTCGGGTGAGAGAAAAAAGGCCAACTATGACCTATTTCAGGCCTTTCTTACTCTAATGAAACCACTATAAAATAGAGCATGAAATGGTCAATGGGGAAGAGACATGGTTGAAGGGGGAGAGACAAAGAGGAAATTAGAGCCGAGTGGTTTTCAGATGCACTCGAGAGTCTTGTTCTTCTGTTCTTTCTGACAGCTATTGTGGTGCAATTCCCTCCCCCAATTAGCCTTGCTTATGGTGTTGTCAACTAGTGAGAGCAAGAGTTTGAGAAAGTTTGACAGTACGTTTGTGTGTGTTGTTATTTCCGCTATAGGGCTTACAAATGAGTCATTTATTTAACTCTTCTTGTGTCCAACAAGTCAATGTGTTAATGTAACTTAATTGAAGTTAATTCACCTAGTTAAGAAGTCTAGACCTTGTCTGTCTCTGTCCAAAGTACCTTCCAACCTTCTACTTACTGCCCCACTTATGGTTCCTCTGTGCTCTCCTCTAGCTTGCTACCAGATCTGTTTGTGCTGTCACTGGGACTATAGGAGTTGGCAAGACAGCTCAAATAGATCTTGGAACAGACTAGTTCTCCTCCATACTGGGTCTGTTTTTTGCTTCACTTGCTTTTGTTTGTTTTCTGGGCCACCTTGCTTGCTTGTCTTCTCTGTGGCAGACCACAGCCTCTGTGTCAAATGGAGCCGTAGCGCTGGAGTGCACCTTGGTCCCTGACACTTAAAAATAGGCTGACAGTTGTGCTCAAAGGCCCTTGGCTCTTCTCTCTCTGCTTTACTCTACACCTGCCAGCTCCTCTCCATAACACGCTCCTTTGTCCCCTCGGGAAAAAAATGCACCTGGAAGAGGTGACACGCCTACTGCATTATTAAAAAGGTGCGAGTGGTGTAACATACTCAATTCCGACACAGAGCAAATGAAAAAGAAGGTTCACTGAACTGCTAGGATACCCAAAACATTTTTATATTAAGAAAATCTCAAGAGGCGTTTTGATCATTCCTCTGCCTCAGGGAGCATGTTAAGATGTTTTCAGTTTATATGTAATAGACCATTGTGCCCTGGTGATCAGCCTCTCCCCCTTGTGTACTCCTGAATTGGCGCAGTCTGACTGTGCCAAAGGGCCGCTGACAACCAAGTCCTTCTCAATGGAGTCCTTGTTCTGCTTTCTCGCCTGTTGCCACTGCCAACTCTGCTCTGCCCAGGAGTTCCAGAGAAAGTAGCAGGATTACTCTCGACGACTGGAGCGTTTTTCTTAAGACGCACCCGCCCCAAAAATTGATCAGATCAGCTACCCAAGGGAGGACTTCGGATATTCCAAGGCATCCCAGTTGGACAGTTAAGAACGCAGTCAGTTAGGGGCAAATCATCTAAAATAACTTGTATGCATTCAGGACTTGCTCAGCATAAGCTGTCATAAGCACCGACAGTGGAACTGAAGCACTCAAAACTGGCACCGTGGGAGGCCCAAGATAGGAGCAGCCAATTTGGTCAGCCCCAAAGGTATACTGTACAGAGGCTGGCCTTGAACGTCGTTGGGAAGACGAACTAGCTGAATGAGCTTCCGTCTTCTAACTCAGTTGCAGCAGAAAGACCTGAAGGGTGTCATTAGAAAGTAATTTAGACAAACGAACCCACAATCATTTCCTTTTTTCTGGGGAGCGTTATAATTCAATTAGACTTTGTTATTTATTACCCCCCTGACGTTTAATGCTAATTTGAAAGGACCCCCAAGAAATATTTTCAAGCACCCCATTTAGAGGGTCATGAATCTGGGCAACAACAGTGTTAAGGGCAGACATTTAGGTAGATGATGGAGTGTAACAGAACAGGTTGAATGGCATTACTATGAACTCCGCTCAAAGCCATTGCTCCACTAAAACACTGAATGTTCACCCCAAACGAGATGAGCGCAAATGACTCTGTGATTGACGACTCTAGCTGGATTATCTATGCGATAAGTCAAAACTTGCACAGTTTTCTGGAGGCCGAGTGGGTGGCTGGGGAAGATAAAATCGATTAGGCTCTCAACCCTGTGAAGAGGTGCTCAGTGAAAGAGAAAGCCATGGATGAAGGAGGAGAAATCAGTTCCAAGAACTCCCAAACACACACACCCACACCTCTGCTGAGAAGTTACCGCCTAAAGCATCTATACTTGTCTTTCAACATTGTCCTCTGCATGAGCCATAGAAACCAATACATACTTTCATACATTACAATTGCACTCCGTACTCTCAATCTCAAGTCTCCAGAGTTCGATAAAACAAAAATGTTCTTGTGCCGAGGGAGTTTGTTTAATCAATAAAACAATGATTGCTGTTGGAGGCAAAAAGAAAGTCCACAGAATATGGAATAAAATATGGTTTCTTAGAATAAAAGAAAACGTTTTTCTGAATAGGACCCATGGCTGAATTTTCCAGCTAACAAAAGCCTCCACAGGGGCCACCAGGGTCAGTGAACAAGCACGCACACAAATCCACACAGCGATGACGGTGGGCTACAGACAAGACAAGGCCAAGTATTTTACCAAAGCCCTTGGTTTCCGCCTATCTGACAACACTCCCGTTGGGTGTGTGTGAATGAAGGCTTCATCTAATTTGCTGAGTCCCACTGTGCCCCCCACGCCGCCTGTGTTCTCTAATACAACCACCTTGGCATGCTCACAACTACAGGGGCTCAAGGTGCTTTGGTAATAATGAATACATTATTCAAATGTATTCAGTGATGACATTTAAAAGTCTTCCCGTCCACAAATCCACCCCCAAAAAGAAACTCATCGCCCAACTGGATGCTTAATCTCTGTTAGTGTTGCGTTGTGTTGTTCTGAATAGAGAACAGGTGGGAGAACAACACAGAACAGTAGCTGGAGTATTTATTGTGCTATAAATGCTCTTATTACAAGGCCCGATGCAATGATTATTTAAGAGACACACGGCTGGGATTCAGATGGCCGTAAGGTCTGGCCTGAAAACAATAAAAAGGAAGAACGAGGCTATTAATATTGCAGAGAGAGTGTCCACCTGCGTCAGGTCTCTTCAGTCTAATGGCAGACATTGTTAAAAGGCTCTTTGCAATACAGCTAGTGGCATATTAAATATGCCAAATGCTTCAGGCAAATAATATTTTATTTGCTGTATATTGGCTTTCTGTTTAGCAATATCTAGAAGAAAATATTGTTAACACTGTAGTAGGCTGCAGGTAGGTTAAATGCATTACGAGAGTGTTACAAAATTATTTAGCTGAGAATAACAGCTAGGGCCCCAAAAATGTAAAGTTGAGACTAGCCATGTCTCAGCACTAGGGTTGCAAGGCGAATATATTACTGGAAATGTTCCAACTTTACCAGCAAACTACCATAATTATTTTATAAAAGGACATCTTGTGGCCTTTTTGTGAATTTAAGATTATCACAGGGGTTTAATCATATCTGGCCCTGTGTTTTTTTTGTATTTTTTTATTTCACCTTTATTTAACCAGGCTGAGAACAAGTTCTCATTTACAACTGCGACCTGGCCAAGATAAAGAAAAGCAGTGCAACAAAAAAACAACAAAAGTACAGTCAATAACACAATAGAAAAAGCTATATACAGTGTGTGCAAATGGAGTAAGGAGGTATGTAAAATAAATAGGCCATAGTAGCGAAGTAATTACAATATAGCAAATTAAGACTGGAGTGATAGATGTGCAGATGATGATGTACAAGTAGAAGTACTGGTGTGCAAAAGAGCAAAAAAAAGTAAATAAAAACAATATGGGGATGAGGTAGGTAGTTGGATGGGCTATTTACAGATGGGCTATGTACAGCTGCAGCGATCGGTAAACTGCTCTGACAGCTGATGCTTAAAGTTAGTGCGGGAAATAAAAGACTCCAACTTCAGCGATTTTTGCAATTCTTTCCAATCATTGGCTGCAGAGAACTGGAAAGAAAGGCAGCCGAAGGAGGTGTTGGGGATGACCAGTGAGATATACTTGCTGGAGCGGGTGCTACGGGTGGGTGTTGTTATGGTGACCAGTGAGCTGAGATACCTAACAAATAGTTATAGATGACCTGGAGCCAGTGGGTCTGGCGATGAATATGTAGTGAGGGTCAGCAGACGAGAGCATACAGGTCGCAGTGTGGGTGGTATATGGGGCTTTGGTGACAAAACGGATGGTACTGTGATAGACTGCATCCAGCTTGCTGAGTAGAGTGTTGGAGGCTATTTTGTAAAATACATCGCCGAAGTCATAGGATGGTCGGTTTTACGAGGGTATGTTTGGCAGCATGAGTGAAGGAGGCTTTGTTGCAAAATAGGAAGCCAATTCTAAATTTTATTTTGGATTGGAGATGCTTAATATGAGTCTGGAAGGAGAGTTTACAGTCTAACCAGATACCTAGGTATTTGTAGTTGTCCACATATTCTAAGTCAGAACCGTCCAGAGTAGTGATGCTACTCGTGCGGACGGGTGCGGGCAGCGATCGGTTGAAGAGCATGCATTTAGGTTTACTAGCATTTAAGAGCAATAGGAGGCCATGGAAGGAGTGTTGTATGGCATTGAAGCTCGTTTGGAGGTTTGTTAACACAGTGTCCAAAGAAGGGCCAGCTGTATTCAGAATGGTGTCGTCTGCGTAGAGGTGAATCAGAGAATCACCAGCAGCAAGAGCGACATCATTGATATATACAGAGAAAATAGTCTGAGAATTGAACCCTGTGGCACCCACATAGAGACTGCCAGAGGTCCGGAAAACAGGCCCTCCAATTTGACACACTGAACTCTATATGAGAAGTAGTTGGTGAACCAGGCGAGGCAGTCATTTGAGAAACCAAGGCTATTGAGTCTGCCGATAAGAATGTGTTGAATGACAGAGTCAAAAGCCTTGGCCAGGTCAATGAAGATGGCTGCACAGTGCTGTCGTTTATCAATGGCGGTTATGACATAGTTTAGGACCTTGAGCGTGGATGAGGTGCCCCCATGACCAGCTCGGAAACCAGATTGCATAGTGGAGAAGGTACAGTGGGATTCGAAATGGTCGGTGATCTGTTTGTTGACTTGGCTTGCAAAGATTTTAGAAAGGCAGGGCAGGATGGATATAGGTCTATAACAGTTTGGGTCTAAAGTGTCTCCCCCTTTGAAGAGGGGGAGACACTTTCCAATCTTTGGGGATCTCAGACGATACGAAAGAGAGGTTGAACAAGCTAGTAATAGGGGTTGCAACAATTTCAGCTGATAATTTTAGAAAGAGATGGTCTGGATTGTCTAGCCCGGCTGATTTGTAGGGATCCAGATTTTGCAGCTCTTTCAGATCATCAGCTGTCTGGATTTGGGTGAAGGAGAAACAGGGGGGGGGGGGGGGGGTTGTGAAAGTTGCTGCAGGGGATGCAAAGTTGTTGGTTAGTGTAGGGGTAGCCCGGAGGAAAGCATGGCCAGCCGTAGAGAAACGATTATTGAAATTATCGATTATCGTGGATTTATCGGTGGTGACAGAGTTTCCTAGCCTCAGTGCAGTGGGAAGCTAGAAGGAGGTGCTCTTATTCTCCATGGACTTTACAGTGTCCCAGAACTTTTTGGAGTTAGAGCTACAGGATGCAAATTTATGTTTGAAAAAGCTAGCATTTGCTTTCCTAACTGACTATGTGTATTGGTGGACTTCCCTGAAAAGTTGCATATCGTGGGGACTATTCGATGCTAGTGCAGTACGCCACAGGATGTTTTTGTGCTGGTCGAGGGCAGTCAGGTCTGGAGTGAACCAAGGGCTATATCTGTTCTTAGTTCTACATTTTTTGAAAGGGGCATGCTTATTTAAAATGGTGAGGAAATTACTTTTAAAGAACAACCAGGCATCCTCTGCTGACGGGATGAGATCTATAGCCTTCCAGGATACCCGGGCCAGGTTGATTAGAAAGGCCTGTTCGCAGAAGAGTTTTAGGGAGCGTTTGACACTGATGAGGGGTGGTCGTTTGACCACGGACCCATAACAGATGTGGTTGCTGAGATCCTGATTGAAAACAGCAGAGGTGTATTTGGAGGGCAAATTGGTCAGGATAATATCTATGAGGGTGCCCATGTTTACGGATTTAGGGTTGTACCTGGTGGGTTCCTTGAGGATTTGTGTGAGATTGAGAGCTTCTAGCTTAGATTGTAGGACGACCGGGGTGTTAAGCATATCCCAGTTTAGGTTTAGAACGAACTCTGAAGATAGATGGGGGGAAATCAATTCACATATGGTGTCCAGGGCACAGCTGGGAGCTGAGGGGGGTCTATAACAGGTGGCAAGAGTGAGAGATTTATTTCTGGAGAGATTCATTTTAAAATTAGAAGCTCAAACTGTTTGGGCATAGACCTGGAAAGTATGACAGAACTTAGTAGGCTATCTCTGCAGTAGATTGCAACTCCTCCCCCTTTGGTAGTTCTATCTTGACGGAAAATGTTATAGTTGGGGATGGAAATCTCAGAATTTTTGGTGGCGTTCCTAAGCCAGGATTCAGACACGGCAAGGACATCAGGGTTGGCGAAGTGTGCTAAAGCAGTGAGTAAAACAAACTTAGGGAGGAAGCTTCTGGTGTTAATATGCATGAAACCAAGGCTTTTACGGTTACAGAAGTCAACAAATGAGAGTGCCTAGGGACACACAGGGCCTGGGTTAACCTCTACATCACCTGAGGAACAGAGGAGGATTAGGATAAGGATACGGCTAAAGGCTATCAAAACTGGTCGTCTTGTGCGTTGGGGACAGAGAATAAAAGGAGCAGATTTCTGGGCGTGGTAGAATAGATTCAGGGCATAATGTACAGACAGGGGTATGGTAGTGTGCGGGTACAGTGGAGGTAAACCTAGGCATTGAGTGACGATAAGAATTTGCATCTCTGGAGGCACTAGTTATGCTAGGTGAGGTCACCCATGTGTGGGAGGTGGGACAAAAGAGGTATCTGAGGCATGTTGAGTGGGGCCGGTTGAGGGCACATCGGACGGCATTACGTCAGCAGACCAGACGTGATGGATCGGCGGGGCTCCGTGTCAACAAAAGGTCCAGGCCAATTGGCAAAAGAGGTATTGTAGCTGGAGTAATTTAGTTTGCTAGCCAGGAGATGCGCCTGGCTCGAGGCTAACTGGTGCTTGCTTCAGGACAAGGGCATTAGCCACTATAGCCACTCGGTAGCAGCTAGCTAGTTGCGATGATCCGATGCAAAGGTCCAGAGCTTACGGCAGGAATCTGGTGATGTAGTGGCTTCTAGTTGTGTTAGTGAAGAGTTCGGGAGACATCAGCAGTGTAGCCGAGTGTTCATAGGGTCCACTGAGCTGGCCGGGAGATGGGCCTGGCTCAAAGGCTAGCTTCGGGACTGGGACACTCAGTAGCATGCAGCTATCTGTGATGATCTGGAGTAATGGTCCAGTAATGGAGTAATCTGGAGTAATGGTGGAGAAAAACAGTCCAATATGCTCAGGGTTTATATCATGCTGTGCAGACTGGCTTTTTTTTCATATCCAGGGTAAAAGTGGCTGGTGTCTGAGCTAGAGGTAAAGGCCGCTAGCAGTGGCTAACAATGACTAAATAGCTAGTAGCTAATTAGCTGGTTAGCATCTGATAGCTAGCTGCTGATGGAGGTTCTAGCTATAAGGTCTAAAAAAATAGCAGATCCGTATCACATTGGGTGAGGCGGGTTGCCGGAAGGTATATTTAATTTAAAAATGGAAAGAGAGACTGAAATATATTAAAATATATATAAAAAAAGACAAAAAAAAGACTAAATTAACGACAAACACGTCTGCACTGCTACGCCATCTTGGAGTTCGCTGTGTGGCCTTACCACGTGTTAAATATATAAAACAACCAAAAAGGATGCTTTTAAAATAAAAAAAAGAATGACAAAGTTGTAAAACATAATCCTAAATATAAAACTTAGTGAATACCATTGATGTTTAATATGAGGGTTTTAGCATGAAATATCCTTTATATTTGTTTGACGCACTTTTATTTATTTTACTATGTCAATATGTCTTTTTTGTCAATGTTTTGTCGCCAAACTGGCAGCAGTTGTGAAAAAGTCCATGGTTGAAAAAGGACATGCAAAGTTAATTGAAAATAAGGCCCTTATTGATTAGATGCTTTTTAACTAGGCTATTTCATCTTGAAAAGTATCGCCTATCCACTAGAAACGAATGGAAAATATGGACAAATATATATAAAATTGAATACTATACTGAACAAAAATCTAAACGCAACATGTGAAGTGTTGGTCCCACATGGTCTGCGGTTGTGAGGCTGGCTGGACCTACTGCCAAAATCTCTAAAACATCAGAGGCGGCTTATGGTAGAGAAATTAACATTAAATTCTCTGGCAACAGCTCTGGTGGACATTCCTGCAGTCAACATGCCAATTGCATGCTCCCTCAAAACTTGAGACATCTGTGGCATTGTGTTGTGTGACAAAAATGCACATTTTAGAGTCTCCTTTTATTGTCCCCAGCACAAGGTGCACCTGTGTAATGATCATGCTGTTTAATCAGCTTCTTTATATGCCACAGCTGTCAGGTGGATTGATTATCTTGGCAAAAGAGAAATACACACTAACAGGGATGTAAACTCATTAGTGCAAACATTTTTTTCAAATGTTTTTTGTGCGTATGGAACATATGGGATCTTTTATTTCAGCTCATGAAACATGGGACCAACACTTTACATGATGCGTTTATATTTTTGTTCAGTATACAATCCAGGTGTGCAAAGCTCTTAGACTTACCCAGACAGACTAGCAACTGTAATCGCTGCCAAAGATGAATCATACATGTTTTGACTCAGGGGTCTGAATTCTTATGTAAATGAGATATTTCTGTATTTCATTTCAACAAAATTTGATAGAAAATTCTAAAAACATGTTTGTTTTCCCTTCATCATTATGGGGTATTTGTGTAGATGGGTGAGAAAAACAAATCAATTTAATCCATGTTGAATTCAGGCTGTAACACAACAACATGTGCAACAAGCCAAGGGTTATGAAGTTAAGTTATAACGTAAATCCCTGCAATTGCATAGCACCCCGTGATTCACTTTTGGTTGTGTTCTTTTCCAGTGCTGATCCTTTGCCTTTATAGAAACCAACAAACCAATAGATTGAGCTCTATGTTTAAATGATCTCAATTGTTTTGAGGGTTTACATGGATAAACACAAGCAGCAGGAGACAGCACTTGCCATATCAACAAAATATAGGTGGACATTATAAAAGAAATTTAGGCTTTGATGATGATTGTTAGTCTAATGCATGTCTTCCTCATGTGAGAGGATTTAATTCCCCATTTCCCCAACACACCACATAACCTTGATTCATCTTCCAACCCCTTGCATACCAGAATAAGGTCACGCACATTAGGTAGTTGGCATTTTGCCTTTGGCTAATGAGGCTATTAAAAGATATGAGCAGTCTCTTTGGATTATGATCAAACTGCTGGGAAGAAAAGGGAAAAACAAGGGGGGAGAAACAAGCGGTAAACAGCTGCATTTCAATATTTGCATCCCAAATGGCACCCTATTCCCTATATAGTGCAGTACTTTTGACTAGTGCCGATAGGGGGCCATAGGGCTCTGGTCAAAAGTAGCGCACTATGTTGGGAAAAGGGTGCGATTTGGGATGCACATAATGCACTCGTTCCCACTGCTGTTACAGGCTAAATGCTCCCTGGTCTTTACTTGCCCAAGAGCAGATTGGCGTGTCGGAAAAACACTTCAGATATTACTGCACCATGAGATTTTTTTTTATTATTGTCAAATCTTTGGCCAAGTGAAAATGAGTGGAGAGGGTAACTGGAGGCTCATCAACTGCATCATGATTATCCTATTTTATGACCATCTCTTACCCCCTCCTTTGTCTCTGTGACCTTGGGCGTTTTCACAATCAAATGTGTTAACGATTTTATTTTATTAGGATCCCCATTAGCTAGTCTTACTGTGGTTCGACACATAACGGAAAATAATTTTACAGAGAAAATACTTTACAATTTACTTAAATGTAAAAACATTACCTGTAGTGTGCAGTAGTGTGCAGTGGAGGAAGGGGAGAACCATCCTCCTCAGTGAATTTTTTAAAAGCTATCCTTTTTAGATAAAACTATACTAAATATGATCACATCACCAAATAATTTATTCAAACACTATTTGGCTAAGAAGGTCTACAGTAGCCTCAACAGCACTCCTCTGAGTACATTGACTTCAATACAAAACCTAGGAAGCTCATGGTTCTCACCCCCTTTCATAGACTTACACAGCAATTATGACAACTTCCGGAGGACGTCCTCCAGCTTATCAGAGCTCTTGCAGCATGAACTGACATGTTGTCCATCGAATCAAAGGATCAGAGAATTAATATAGTTCTGAAAGCATAACCTACAGCTAGCTAGCACTGCAGTGTTTAAATGTGGTGGGTAGTTGACTCAAAGAGAAAGAAAGACAATAGTTGAACAGTTTTGAACAAATTAATATCTTCCAAAATTAAGGAGAAGAGAGAAATAGAGACAGAGAGAGATTGTCATTTTTTTCCAGTTTCCCTTAACTTAGCAAGAAAATGCAGCTAGCTAGCTTAGCATACTCAAACAGATGGATGTTATGTTAGCTAGCTGGCTATGACTTTCCAACACAACACTGGAACTCTTCCAAGTCACAGTAAGCTTTTGGTATTACTCATTTAATGCTTACTGACTGTACACTAATGTTAATGCATCATTGTATGGGGTTTACTAATGCATTAGTTATATTAGCTATGCTGACTATGACATTACTTTGCCTAATATGCGATAAGGAACACAATGTGTCTGCTATGAAAGTGAACTGTGTTTACGTGTGAACGGAAACAAACAGAACAAAACGGGATAAAACATAAGTACATTTGTCCAATAGAAACTCTTGTTTGCAACTGTTTACACCCTATACAGTGCCTTCAGAAAGTATTCAGACCCCTTGACTTTTTCCACATTTTGGTAGGTTACAGCCTTATTCTTATTTAAAGCAAAAACAGGATTTTAGACATTTTCGCTAATTTATTGAAAACAAAAAAACTGAAATATTATATTTACATAAGTATTCACACTCTTTACTCGGTACTTTAGAGAAGCACCTTTGGCAGTGATTACAAGTCTTCTTGGGTATGACGCTACAAGCTTGGCACAGCTGTATTTGTGGAGTTTCTCCCATTCTTCTCTGCAGATCCTCTCAAGCTCTGTCAGGTTGGATGGGGAGTGTTGTTGCACAGGTATTTTCAGGTCTCTCCAGAGATGTTTGATTGAGTTCGTCCGGGCTCTCGCTGGGCCACTCAAGGACATTCAGAGACTAGTCCCGAAGTCACTCCTGAGTTGTCTTGGCTTGTGTTTAGGGTTGTTGTCCTGTTGGAAGGTGAACCTTTGCCCCAGTCTGAGGTCCTCAGTGTTCTGGAGGTTTTCATCAAGGATCTCTCTGTACTTTGCCTCAATCCTGACTAGTCTCCCAGTCCCTCCCGCTGAAAAACATCCCCACAGCATGAAGCTGCCACCACCATGCTTCACCGTATGGATGGTACCAGGTTTCCTCCATAGGTGACAGTTGGCATTCAGGCCAAAGAGTTCAATATTGGTTGCATCAGACTTGAGAATTTTGTTTCTCATGTTTCTGAGTCTTTAGGTGTCGTTTGGCAAACTCCAAGCGGGCTGTCATGTGCCTTCTACTGAGGAGTGGCCATGAAGGCCTGATTGGTGGAGTGCTGCAGAGGTGGTCGTCCCTCTGGAAGGTTCTACCATCTACACAGAGGAACTATAGAGCTCTGTCAGAGTGACCATCGGGTTCTTGGTCATCTCCCTGACCAAGGTCCTGCTCCCCGATTTCTCAGTTTGGCCGGGCAGCCAGCTCTTGGAAGCATCGGTGGTTCCAAACTTCTGCCACATAAGAATAATGGAGGCCACTGTGTTCTTGGGGAAGTTCAATGCTGCAGAAGTTTTTTGGTACCCTTCCCCAGATCTATGCCTCGACACAATCCTGTCTCGGCGCTCTACAGGCAATTCCTTCAACCTCATGGCTTGGTTTTTGCTCTGACAAGCACAACTATGGGACCTTATATAGACAGGTCTATGCCTTTCCAAATCTTGTTCAATCAATTGAGTTTACCACAGGTGGACTCCAAACAAGTTGTAGAAACATCTCAAGGATGATCAATGGAAACAGGAGGCACCTGAGCTCAATTTCGAGTCTCATAGCAAAGGGTCCAAATACGTATGTAAATAAGGTATTTCAGTTTTTTTATTTGTAATAAATGTGCAAACATTTCTAAAAACCTGTTTTCGCTATGCCATTATGGGGTATTGTGCATAGATTGCTGAGGATTTTTATTTATTTCATTTTATAATCTTTTACAATAGTCTGTCACCTAAAATTTGGGTCTCGACCTGTGTACAGCTACGTTGTAAACTTTTATTCATAGGCTAGGTTGTAGCAACCTCATGATGGTTATAGGGGTGAGTGTGAGTATCATGTAGCAGCCTAAACCTATAGCTGTTACACTGAACCGGGTGAATGGAATATGAATGAGAGTCATCCAATATGCTGTAATAGAAATAAGGCCATGCTCCTGAAAATAAAATGTGTCCTCCCTCATCTTAAACGGCACTGACCGCCACTGGTGTGCAACTATCAGATACACATAGATGTCAGTCCATACACACAAGTAGGTCACATTTGTAGAGGCAAGAGCTTAAATTAGAAGTAGTAGTAAACATGGCAAAAGAAACGTCCTCACACTGTCAACTGTGTTTATTTTCAGCAAACGTAACATGCGTAAATATTTGTATGAACATAACAAGATTCAACAACTGAGACATAAACTGAACAAGTTCCACAGACATGTGACTAACTGAATTGGAATAGTGGGTCCCTTAACAAAGGGAGGGTCAAAATCAAAAGTCAGATACTAAGAAGTACTGCAGTGCATCTCCTCCTCACGGACTGCACCAGATGTGCCAGTTATTGCTGTGAGATGTAACCCAATTATTCCACCAAGGCACCTGCAAGTTCCCGGACATTTCTTGGGGGAATGGCCCTAGACCTCACCCTCCAATACAACAGGTCCCAGACGTGCTCAAGGGGATTGAGATCCAGGCTCTTCGCTGGCCATGGCAGAACACTGACATTCCTGTTTTGCAGGAAATCACGCACAGAACGAGCAGTATGGCTGGTGGCATTGTCATGCTGGAGGGTCATGTCAGGATGAGCCTGCAGGAAGGGTACCACATGAGGGAGGATGTTGTCTTCCCTGTAACACACAGCGTTGAGATTGCCTACAATTACACCAAGCTCAGTCCGATGATGCTGTGACACACTGCCCCAGATCATGACAGACCCTTCACCTCCAAATCGATCCTGCTCTAGAGTACAGGCCTCGGTGTAACGCTCATTCCTTCAACGATAAATACAAGTCCGACCATCACCCCTGCTGAGATAAAACCACGACTCGTCAGTGAAGAGCACTTTTTGCTAGACCTGTCTGGTCCAGCGACGGTGGGTTTGTGCCCATAGGCAACGCTGTTGCCGGTGATGTCTGGCGAGGACCTTCCTTACAACAGGCCTACAAGCCCTCAGTCCAGCCTCTCTCAGCCTATTGCGGACAGTCTGAGCACTGATGGAGGGATTGTGTATCTCGGGCAGTTGTTGTTGCAATCCTATACCTGTCCCGCAGGTGTGATGTTTGGATGTACCGATCCTGTGCAGGTGTTGTTACATGTGGTCTGTCACTGCGAGGACGATCAGCTGTCCGTCCTGTCTCCCTGTTGTGCTGTCTTAGGTATCTCACAGTACGGACATTGCAATTTATTGCCCTGGCCACATCTGCAGTCCTCATGCCTCCTTGCAGCATGCCTAAGTTCACGCAGATGAGCAGGGACCCTGGGCATCTTTCTTTTGGTGTTTTTCAGAGTCAGTAGAAAGGCCTATTTAGTGTCCTAAGTTTTCATAACTGTGACCTTAATTGCCTATCGTCTGTAAGCTGTTTGTGTCTTAACCATTCTACAGGTGCATGTTCATTAATTGTTTATGGTTCATTGAACAAGCATGGTAAACAGTGTTTAAACCCTTTACAATGAAGATCTGTGAAGTTATTTGGATTTTTACAAATTTTCTTTGAAAGACAGGGTCCTGAAAAAGGAATGTTTATTTTTTTGCTGAGTTTAGTAGCCGTTTGGTATCAAGGATAAAACAAGAACAGTGTGCTATGATCCTGAGTTCAAAATTCGAAGAGCACATTTCGCAAGTGCAACATTGCCCTCTATAGGTAGAGTTAACACAAACACTCAATCAAAAACCATTTCATTGAGTTGTGCTATATACAGACCAACTGTGCCCAGATGGACAACACACCACCAAACAGTTTTAAATCAAATATACTTTATTAACCAACAACTATTTCTAAAACAAACACAAACGCATTCCAAACTGGGTCCCAATTGCTTCTTTTTGAAATGTCAGTAATATGCCTCAAGAGGAAATTAACAAGCTACATATTTTCAAATAATACAATGGGTTAACAAAGAACTTAGTCACAGGAAATGCTTACATAAAGAAACAAACATTTCAAAGTTCAGTCGTCTCTCTCCGAGCTGTCACCTCGACGAGGACTCCTCGAGGTAGAGTGGCTGAAAGAGAGAAAAAGAGAAATGAGTTTTCCCTCTTCATTTATTTGCTGTGCATTAAACCCAAATTAAAGTCATTACCTCAGCTGGGAGGAAAAACACACCTTCGTTTTTGAGGTGAATCTTTAGATTTTGAACAGTTGGGATTTAAAATATAATTTTAATTTTAGACCTCATTCTTAAGACTTCGACAATGGCAACTGGTAGCAAGCAAAGTATTTAAGGACCATGCATTTAATATAAGTTTGTCATGCAAATGTATTATTTTGGGGAATTTAAAGAATACAATTCAAATAACCTTTTAATACATATTTCACACATTGAACTGAAAGATGTGAATGTAATTGTTGTTGATTTATTGCTGAGTCTACCTTTCATTTGTAATGCTTAAGTAGCCTGACTTAATGAACCATCATGCATCTACACCGTTTAAACTGTATAGATAGACAACAATTTCATTGTCACGTTTTGCTGCTTATCATGCATTGTCAAACTGTTCCATAGCTCGTTTAGAGAGGAGAATGGTGGGAAGAAAATTGGGGTCAGACTCAATACTTCTGCATACCTCCTCGTGGGGGAACCAGACCTGAAGAAGTAAACATACAAGGCATTCAGATTCTTTAGATTTAAAGTGTCCCTTTTTCGTGCAAGTCATTTATTTATTTATCTACACCTTAAGATCACTTCTGTTACTTTTCCTGCAGTATGAACATTCAAAAGCTACATGGAATCGGATATTTCAAGACATATTTCAAACCACCTTCAATCTGATTGCTGGCCATGGGACTTGTCTGAATGGTCAAATCTGATTTATTTGCACTCAAGCTACTCTGTTGACAGTTTGACAAGAACATGACATTGTAGCTAACTGGCTTGTTAATCGTTTGGAAACAAATTAGTGAATGTGCTAGAAAGCTAAACCTCTACCTAACTAGCTAGTTGACTGCTGTGGCTAGTCAGCTTTGAAAGTTGGATCATCTTATCATTTGAGGCTTGATCTTACACTATGATTTTGAACATAAAAAGCAACTGGGAAACGTCCATGGCAGGCAAAGTTGTCACCTTAGTTTTCTACAAAGTGATGGGAAGCACGAGCACCACCACCAATCAGCCTACACCACCGTGCACACACCCGTTGTTACTATGACAACCAGTGTAACCATGACAGCAAACGACTGCTGTCTGTACACACACACACAAATGTACTTTTATTTAACCAGGCAAGTCAGTTAAGAACAAATTCTTATATACAATCACGGCCTACCAAAAGGCAAAAGGTCTCCTGTGAGGGCGGGGACTGGGATTACAAAATAAAATATAGGACGAAACACACATCACGACAAGAGAGACACCACAACACTACATAAAGAGAGACCTAAAGACAACAACATAGCATGGCAGCAACACATGACAACACAGCATGGTAGTAACACAACATGACAACAACAAGGTAGCAACAACATGGTAGCAGCACAAAACATAGTACAAACATTATTGGGTACATACAACAGCACAAAGGGCAAGTAAGATGTGGTCACAAGTACAACAGTCACTACTACAAAACGCATTTGAGAAACAAAACTGATTTGAGCATTAAGGTCTGCAGTGTGGACAAGGCTTCAGCCCTCACTTCAACTCAATGCACGGAGAGCCGAGTATCTGCGGGGTTTCGCTCTTCCCTTGTATTAGATTGATGAAATAAGTCACTAATTACACTGAACAAAAATATAAATCAATTGCATCAATTTCAAAGACTTTACTGAGTTACAGTTCATATAAGAAAATCAGTCCATTTAAATAAACTCATTCTGCCAAAAATCTATGGATTTCATATGGGAATATAGATATGCATCACTTGGTCACAGATATCTTCAAAAAAATTCAAAGGTGGCCTGTGGAATATTGTCACACACCTCTTCAATGGCTGTGCAAAGTTGCTGGATATTGGCGGGAACTGGAACGGGCTGTTGTACATGTCGATCCAGAGCATCCCAAACACGGGGCCATGCATTATCATACTGAAATATGAGGTAATGGTGGAGGATGAATTGCACGACAATGGGCCTCAGGATCTCGTCACGGTATCTCTGTGATTTCAAATTGCCAACAATAAAATGCAATTGTGTCCCTAGCCCCAGATACCCCTTAATGTACAAGACTACCTTCATAGATCTACTGCACTGGATCCAAGGTTCAAGTCCCTGTCTCACCTAGACCCTGCCCTACACCGGAGGACATACAGTGATCTCACCACTGAGATTGTGGTCACTGAAGAGGTAAAAATAAAAATAAGGGTGAATTACTTAAACAATAAATATACTGCAGTCTAATCTTAGTCTATGCTATTGCTATTAGAATCATCCATTTTTGATTTGGAATAATAATGGCTTTTATTAAAATGTTATTGCCACAATTATAGTTCTATGAAATACGAAAATAAATAATTAGTTTAATAGATCAAGTAATTTTCTCTGCAGGGTCAAGCCACAGAGCCGACAGGAGCAGACTCAGAGGCAACTCCTCCACAAAATAATTTGGCCATGAAGGAGCGTTTCAGGGAGACCTTTGCGAGCAAAGACACAGGCAAGATGTTTGCCAACACCATCAAAGAGGAGGCGGCATCCTACAATAGGCAAGTGGCATTCCAGTGGATGGTGATCCGCTGGCATGGTGGAAAAGTCAGCCCTCACATTGCCATGATGGCAAGGCCATACCTGGCACTACAGTTCCTAGCGAGAGGGTGTTCTCCACAGCAGGGGACATAGTGACTGCAAAGAGGTCTACCCTCTCCCCAGACAATGTAGACATAATCTTTTTGAAAAAGAATTTGAAGTTATAAGCTCAGGTCTGCTTTGCTTTAACTTTTTTTTTTATGATGTGGACACTATTGTTCAGTGTTGGATTCGACATTTTGAACATTTGAGATGTTAAAGACATGATAGATTAGACGTATAGTATATTAAGGAGTGAGATCTGTAGAAAGACAGAGTGGCTTTGGAACGTGTTGGGGGACGGGAGGAGAGCACCGTGTTGATACAGGAAAGACAGATGGACATCTGTGGATTAGGTGAAGGATGGGGTTGAGTTCAGGAGGTGAGGTCAGATCCCCTTAAGGGGGGCAATACGGGTTTGGTATCCTGTTACCCTTTTGGAGAGGATTGGAGAGAAGGAGGAACGTTTTAAGTGGGATGTATATAACTGTGATGGTGAGAAATGTCTTGCTGTCTGAATACAGCTGTACAGAACCTTTGGTAATAATTAAACTTGGTTAAGGTCCTTTAGTGTCCGTGAGTCATTTATTATCAAAAATAAGAACCTAACAAAAGGAAGAAGGTATCATGCCTGATATTGCACTTTAATTTAACAATTAAGTATTTAATGTTTTATTTGAAGATTGTATTTAAACATTGAAAAGTTCCTTGCTTTAAGTGTTCGTTAAGTAAAATGAAAAGCAGAGTTATATTTGTCTCCCTTTTCTTTGCTGATCCAAAAAAATGATCCGATCCGTTTAATCAGGTTCTTGATTAATCTGTCAGGTGGATGGATTATCTTGCCAAACTATTAATGCTCACTAACAGGAATGTAAACCAATTTGTGCACATACATTTGAGAGAAATAAGCTTTTTGTGGAACATTTCTGGGATCTTTTATTTCAGCTCATGAAACATGGGACAAACAATTATGTTCATAATTTTGTTCAATGTAGTAAGGAACTCTCCTCACCTGGTTGTCTCTCTCTTCATTTAAAAGGGAAAACCCGCAGACACCATGCCCTCCATAGAATGAGTTTGACATCTGCTTTAGTCTCTTAAGTCAGTGACATAATATATCAAGGGGACAAATGTCTAAATTGTAATACCTGAAACGGTCAACACCAACACAAAATTGTATTTTGTTGGGGTAGTGACAATCTTTGGGGATTGACATAATGCAGCAGTTTAAGTGTTAATTACTCAATTTATGTAGCTGCATTGTTGACAACAGCAACGAAACGCTGATCAAAGCATTGAAATAGTTATATTTCTCACCTGGTCTTTGCACGAGAAAGTGACCTAGACCTTGATCTGGACTTTGACCGAGATCTAAAAATAAATGAGGGGGAAAAGCATCAACACCCATCCTTTAATAAATAAGTGAACAATATTATTTTTTATTTAACCTTTATTTATTTATACACAATGTGGGATCTTTAAATAATGCAAGCAAGTCCATTTTTCTACAATTTACCTTGATCTCTTGGGGGTAAGGGCTCTCGATCTTCTAGGAGAACGAGAGCGGCGTGGAGAGAAGGATCTTGATCTAGAACATAGATATCAAAGCTGTTAGCCATTCCTGATCAACTACTCTATCATAATACCGTAACACATACAAATCTGTATATGTTTATGTGGTGAATGTATGTATGTGGAGTTATGTATAGCATAAGTGTAATTACAATTTAGTCTACTCCGAGTGTACAAAACATTAGGAACACCATCTCTTTCCATGACAACCCAGGGCTCCCCAACCCCTGTTCCTGAAGAGCTACCGTCCTGTAGGTTTTCACTACAACCCTAATCTAGCACACCTGATTCTAATAATTAGCTGTTTGAGCAGCTGAATCAGGTTAGTTTACAACTGGGGGTGGAGCAAAAACATACAGGAAGGTAGCTCTCCAGGAACAGGGTTGGAGAACCGTGACAGACCGACCAGGTGAAAGCTATGATCCCTTATTGATGTCACTTGTCACTTCAATCAGTGTAGAGATGAGAGGAGGGGGGGGGGAGTCCACCACCCAAAGGACATCCAGAGAACTTGACACAACCGTGGGAAACATTGGAATCAACATGGGCCAGCATCCCTGTGGAACACTTGACACCTTGTGGACTCCCCGACAAATTGAGGCTGTTCTAAGGGCAAAAGGGGGTGCAACTGAATATTAGGAAAGTGTCCCTAATGTTTTGTACACTCAGTGTATATACAGTGCATTTGGAAAGTATTCAGACCCCTTCCAATTTTCCACATTTTGTTTTGTTACAGCCTTATTAAAAAATAAATAATTTAAAAACATTTTCCTCATCAATCTACACACAATACCCCATGATGGCAAAGCGAAAACAGTTTTTTTTTTTTTTTATGCAAAAATAATATATAAAAACCTATTTACATAAGTATTCAGACCCTTTGCTATGAGACTCAAAATTGAGCTCAGGTAAATAAATAAAATCCAATTGTATTTGTCACATACACGTGTTTAGCAGATGTTATAGCAGGTGTAGCGAAATGCTTGTGTTTCTAGCTCCAACAGTGCAGTAGTATCTAACAAATAATATCTAACACAGGGCTGCCCAACCCTCTTCCTGGATATCTACTGTCCTGTAGGTTTTCAGTCCAACCCTAATTTAGCATATCTGATTCAGCTAGTTAAGGTCTTGTTGAGCAACTAATAAGTAGAACCAGATGTGTTAAATTACACGGAACCCAAACCGGCTGCGCGTGTGCGCCATCGTGCATACATTTATTTTGTCCCCCCACACCACACGTTTTTCAGGGGGTATAACCAATGAGGAGATGGCACGTGGATACCTGCTTCTGTAAACCAATGAGGAGATGCACTGCAAGTCCTGCATCTCCCAATCTGCGTCACAAATAAAACTGACTTCTATTTTAGCCCTTAGCAACGCAGACGCACGTTGCTGCGCCCGAGCAATAATTGAATAATATAGATTCCTACATTTATTTTGCAACACTCACACACGCGAGCAGTGTAATCAGGGTATTAAGGTTGGACGGAAAACCCACAGGATGGTAGATCTCCAGGAAGAGGGTTGGGCAGCCCTGATCTAACAATTTCACAACAATACACACAAATCTAAATGAAATGAATGGAATTAAGAATATATAAATATTTGGGCGAGCAATGTCAGAGCGGTATGAAGTAAGATATAGTGGAATAGGATATAATACAGTATATACATGAGATGAGTAATGCAAAATATGTAAACATTATTAAAGTGACTATTGTTCCATTGTTAAAGTGGACAGTGATGATTTAAGTCTATGTATTAAAGCAGCAGCCTCTAATGTGCTAGTGATGGCTATTTAACAGTCTGATGGCCTTGAGATAGAAGCTGTTTTTCAGTCTCTCGGTCCAGCTTTGATGCACCTGTACTGATCTCGCCTTCTGGATGATAGCGGGGTGAACAGGCAGTGGCTCGGGTGGTTGCTGTCCTTGATGATATTTTTGTTCTTCCTGTGACATCGGGTGAGGTAGGTGTCCTGGAGGGCAGGTAGTTTGCCCCTGGTGATGCGTTGGGCAACCACACCACCCTCTGGAGAGCCCTGCAGTTGCCGGTGGTGCAGTTTCCGTACCAGGCGGTGATACAACCCGACAGGATGCTCTCAATTGTGTATCTGTAAAAGTTTGTGAGGGTTTTAGGTGTAAAGCCACATTTCAACAGCCTCCTGAGGTTGAAGAGGCGCTGGTGCGCCTTGTTCACCACACTATCTGTGTGGAAATGGTGGACCATTTCAGCTCGTCAGTGATGTGTACACCGAGGAACTTGAAGCTTTCCACCTTAACTACTGCGGTCCCGTCGATGTGGATGGGGGGGGGGGGTGCTCCCTCTGCTGAAGTCCACGATTAGCTCCTTTGTTGAAATAACCTGTTTCCATTGATCAGTCTTGAGATGTTTCTACAACTTGATTCTGCAGCAGTGAAAGTCCACAAGAACACAGTGGCCTCAATCATTCTTAAATGAAAGAAGTTTGGAACCACCAAACTCTTCTTAGAGCCGGCCGCCCAGCCAAACTGAGCAATCAGGGGAGAAGGGCCTTGGTCAGGGAGGTGACCAAGAACCGAATGGTTACTCTGACAATGCTCCAAAGTTTTGCTGTGGAGATGAAGGACAACCATCTCTGCAGCACTCCAATGAGGTCTTAATCCCTACGGGGAAGCAAGGTGGTGGCAGCATCATGCTGTGGGGATGTTGTTAATCGGCAGGGACTGGAAGACTAGTCAGGATGAAGGGAAAGATGAACCTTAAGACTGGGTCGAAGGTTCACCTTCCAACAGGACAATGACCCTAAGCACACAGCCAAGACAACGCAGGAGTGGCTACGGGACAAGTCTCTGAATGTCCTTGAGTGGCTCAGACAGAGGCACCACTTGAACATCTCTGGAGACCTGAAAATAGCTGTGCAGTGACGCTCCCCATCCAACCTGACAGAGCTTGAGAGGATCTGCAGAGAAGAATGTGAGAAACTCCACAAATACAGGTGTGCCAAGCTTGTAGCATCATAGCCAAGAAGACTCGAGGCTGTAATTGCTGCCAAAGGTGCTTCAACAAAGTACTGAGTAAAGGGTCTGAATACTTATGTAAATGTGATTTTATATATATATATTTTTCTTTTACATTTGCAACATTTCTAAAAACCTGTTTTTCCTTTGAGGACCAAGAATAGACCCCTGAGGAACCATTGATGATTGAGGAAGTTGGACAACAGCGCCTTTGGAACAAGAAAGGACAATGCATAAGAGCGCTCACCTCCTGCCACGGTCCCGGCTGCGAGAGCGAGAGTACCTCCTCCCACCGGACCTGGAGTGAGACCGGGACCTAAACCACATCCAAACGAGGGGGAGGGAGGGAGGGAAAGAAGGACAGTTCAGAGCAGGCCCCGCGAAGCCCCACATAAGACTGCCTTAGTCTGTTTTTATTTCTAACCTGACCACTGACAACAACAATCACCCTAAGCCCACTGACACTCACTCAAATCAACACACAAAAAGGGGGGGGGATTACATTAGATTTAACATTACACGTGCAATGATACTGGTAGTAGGAGTCACTATATAGACATAGCTGTTCATGGCGCTAACGTATCCTGCTTAAAGCAGGCCTTTCAGTTCTCTAGTAAAGAGTGGAAGAGAGGAATGTTATTGTCAAGTCATACATTACATTGGAAATAAAAACACATTAATTGGTACTTGAAATAAACCTTGCAAGATTGCCCGGTTGACCCACTTTGGACCAAGGTTCGAGCAGATCTAGGCGATCTAGAAGTATCTATCAGCCGACCTCTGCATCTAGTCGTGTTCTTCGATTTCTAACGATGATGGTCGTATTGACAGCCAAATCGCTTGATTGAGACTTGATAGATGCAAGGCGATTTTTCTAGACGGGACCATGGTCTACCAGGTTGTCCTCTTTACAAAACCCCAGGCCCAAATTGATAACCAAATCATCTGGTGCATTGTCAGCCCTCTATGAAATCTTTAAGGTGCAGCTAGATGTGGCAGTTGCTTGAGAAGGGGAGGTCTGGCTGATCGATCAACCCCATGGTCATAGAAGGATCAAAAGTGTGGAATTTGCTAGATGCCTCATGAAATCGTTAAGGATCGTGACACTCTGAATCAAACGACGAAACCTGAAATGTTTTGACCAGGTGAGTTGTTAACAAAAAGATTCCCACATAACAGTTCAGAAGTATTTCCATATTTTAAAAGGGATTAAGTGACAAGTGGAGACAAAAGTAGCAACAACAACAGGTAGCCTAGACACAGGCAGTTTGTCAAGATTGTATAATAATCATCTTTACTTCTTTTTAAATCTACATAAGACACTGAAAAATCAAGACAATGAAAAATAAGCAACAACTACCAAAATAAGAAAAAAGACCAAAATCTGATGCATTGGTTAAGGAGGCATACCTGCTCCTCCTGCGTCGACTGTAGCGGTGGCAGTCGTAGGCATAGTGCCCCCGCTCACCACACTCATAGCACTTGTCGTTGGAGTCAAAGGGCCGGTTGGTGGGCGCACGCTCGTACCGAGATCGCCGCGGCATCCCTGTAGATAATTCAACTCGAACTCGAGATCCAGAAATTAACCTGAAAGGACAGTCAGTTCAACAGTAAGCAAATTGCACAATGGCATAGTTCACTTTAAAGAGGACATGACGAAACCCATCTAAAGCGTAACAAGCATTTAGGAACATGCCTAAAGTGTTTCATCTGGATAGCAGCAAATGCGTAACAAGATCATACCAGCTACCTGCTTTACTGTCTACTGATAGATGTCCCTAAACCAATAAAATGCTTCAATATTTGCAAAGAGCAAACTACATTATTGACTGGCAAACGTCAACAACACTGGTGCCCTCTGAGCCCTTTCAGCTTGTAGGTCTTGGAGAGTAGGCTAAACTTGGGGGCGAAGTCTGGAGTCTTGAGGTACCACTTACTTGCCGTCAAGGCCACGGACCGCATCTTCTGCATCCCGGGTGTCTTCAAACTCCACAAAGGCAAACCCTGGGGGGTTCCTAGCAATCCACACTGTTCTCAAGGGTCCGTAATACCCAAACGCCCGCTCTAGCTCTCCTTTCCCTGCACCAGTGCCCAGGTTACCGACGTAAACCTTAGCGTCTGCAAAGGAAAAATAGAAAGAGGTGCCACCACTGCTGCAACTCACTGATTCTGTTCCGAGAGACCTTTGATTTCCCACTCCCCTAAGCTCAGTATCAAAAGTAACTGCACAAATTGCATTGAAATGCGGTCCTCTCAAGGCATCCCATGTATTGAGGTCAGTGAACGATTAGCATAGAGTTGGCCTGAGGCAGTTCCTCATGCTATGTGGTCTAAAATTAATTATGTGTCAGGCATATGAACATAATATTGTGTGCTTTTCCACATAACAATGAGCTGCGTGTAGTGATTTCCTGCTATTACGTATCACCGAAATCACACTTGAGCAAATAT
Organism: Oncorhynchus clarkii lewisi; assembly: GCF_045791955.1. NCBI lineage: Eukaryota > Metazoa > Chordata > Actinopteri > Salmoniformes > Salmonidae > Oncorhynchus > Oncorhynchus clarkii. Next base: position 32,309,033 of record NC_092159.1, on the reverse strand, counting down.
TTGAAGCCTGAAAATGTGATAAATTAGGCAAAGAATCAACCTTAAGCAGTTTAGCCTGAAGACCTGGCATTGACTTGCATTGAATTCCACGTCGGGCAGAAATATGCGTTTGGATCAGGAAAGTTCCCTCTCACGACCTCTACAAGCCAAAATATTGAATATTTTCGTGATATCCAAGAAACACTGTCCAACTGGCGACCGAAGTCAGCTTACAGCCACCCGGCCCGCCACAAAGAGGAAAAGCTCAAAGGCCTAACCCGGACGTCGCTTGGATAATTGTGCGCTGCCTCATGGGTCTCCCGGTCACGGCCGGCTGTGACAACAGATTAAATGATATTTTTACTCACTTTACCGGTTGTCCATGTGGTTGGTCCTTTTGCAGGTAGGAATGTGAGCTATTATATCGACAGGAAGTATAATTACATAAACTTTTCACAGCCCTGGTAGTGTGTTCAGATTTAGATCACTTGAAGCATGTGCACAAGAGACGCATGCTCGTGCATGTGTTTACATGGTTCCGCGCATGCTTCAGGTGATAGAAATCTGAACGCACTACCAGCGCCTTAAAGTTCATTGAAGTATACTTTCCTGTGAATATGTCTCATATTCTTACAGACAACCTGTTAAGTCATTCAACATTCTGGCTTGTGAGAGGACATTTTTCAAACAAATGTATGGCATTAATCTCAGACTGTGAACCAGAGCTATCACAGTGCAGTTGAAACAAAGCGATCCCCGCCCCTGTTTTGTTAAAAAGCTGAGGGATGGGGCTGGAGAAATGTAACCAATCTCAAATCCATAGAGCAATGGATATAAAGAATGACCATCTATGATATCACATGTATAGTTTTAACCATGTTTTGAGGCTTTTACATCTAGTGTTTGTTAACATTTACATGGTTTGCAAACATTGGAGTAAAACATGCTTATATTTTGAGTTCTGATGGGGTACAACAGTTGAACTATGGTCATGAGGCATTTAAGCTGCAATAGGTTACTTTTTGTTATGGAAAATATCTTTCACAGCGGTTTAGATGGTACAATGATTCTCTACACAATGACTGATTGTTTTGTCACAAACTGAAATTAAGTAAATTAATATAATTTTAGCAACAGGAAATTGCGGAGCGATCTGCATATTGCACCTTTAAATTCTTCAAGAATCAATGGGCACATTTCATTCATTTATAGGTCCACAAATGGATGTAGCAACTGCAGATTGCCCCCATTAAAACATTTTGATCGAAAAATAGCTACTTAATAAAGCAATTGATTAGCAAATCGGGTGTGCTAGGAAAGCTAAATACGCCTAATGTAGCTAGCTAGTCAACCAAGCATGAGATTATCTTCACGTATACGGAGTTTGACGTCAATATATATTTTTGTCTACTATTGAACATGCGTTCGGTTAGCCTTTTGTGCAGTATTTTGTGATGTTAAAATCCGTTATGCTATTTAGTTTACCTCCTCCGTTTCGACCGTGTCTTGACATGATTCAAGGCCCGCTTTACAATCAATCTGCGCATGTGCCTGTCAAACACATTCTCCTGAGAGGACGGTCAGACAGGACGGCTCACAAAATGCACTCTTGCAATACAATAAAATGCCAAATCACTCTTATTTCATACCATGAACCACACAGTACAGTATTAGGTTGGTGAAGGTATTTAATTATTCGGTCCGGACCCTTTGGAATTGTATCACTGTTTACAACGACACATTTGACCGTCGGACATATTCAAGCCAGCTAGCCAGCTCTAGCACCTGATTTGAAAATTGAAGTCCAGTGTAGGTTATTCTCGGTCAGTATACTGAAACAGTCATGGACATGTGGCGTCAACTGAAGCCACTGGAGTGGTGTAGATATGTCAACAAAGAGGTCAAAGTGACAGCAACATCATGGTTGGGTTAGGCTAGCTCGTTCCTGGCTCTGCCCACCTTGCTTGTTCGGTCCACTATGACTCATTGTTTCCATTTGATACTACGGGCTGTGGTCTATCTTGGTTTAGTTATACAAATCTGAGGCCTACAACATGTTGCTCCAGAGCCAGTACTGTTTTTCCTTCAGACAAGAATGTGTCAAAACTTTGTTCATTTGCGCAATGTCTCAAGTTCACATGTCCAAACTCACAAAAAATGACATTTGGTAGCTGCTACCTATTTATGTGTAACTTTATGAGCTGGATTGCCTGTCTTCGCTAACGAGCGAATTGGTTTCGGTAATAGCGTATTATACCAATATGAAAATCTGGATACTCTCCAACCCTACCAACAATACATGAGGAATCTCATCCTTACACATTGAGCTACAGTATTACATTGTGTGTTATAACAGATGTTGGGGTCGATTTGGAATGGGCACTTGACACAGAGAAGAAGGGTTTTATGTAATGTCACAGCCAAATAAGTATAACACAGTGCGCTACAATGATAGGCCTCAACAGCAGTCATACTGGAGCTTAACGTTTTTCAAAGCATCTTACGTGGTTACTGTCATGAATGCCATAACCTTGTTTAAATATGATAAGATTGGGTTATTCTTGCCTCATTTAGCTAGAAAATCATTTTCATAAATGTGTTATACTTTGTGATATTCATATTCTATTCCCAGAACATTGTTACACTGCCTGTGTATGAAATCACATCCTCATGACATATCAGCTTATGTCTTATCTATTATTCTCTATTATTCACCTTTCTTATCACTACATACCCACCTACAATAAAACACAGGAATGAAGAGAGAAATGGTCCCGTAATAGTGTAGTTTATTGAATGGTGGAACTGTAGAGGGGGAGAAAGAGAAGGAGAGGGAGGGATAGATAGAGAGAAAGAAGGATAGGGAAGGGGATTCTCAAATGGGAAAAAGTCCATCCTCTCCTCCATTCCTGTCCTCTTCTACACTGTGACCCGGAAACCAAAAATTGTTCACCATATGTAGGATGGTATCAATTCGGAGGAGTTTCCTCCTCTCCTCCATAGCCTAAGCACAGATGTATCCTCCCGGCAGTTAACACGAAAGTGTTTTAAAATTCAATCAGTTATTGTTTTCTCTGAGAAAAGCATGCCCATAGTTAAAAAATAATACACTACTTATCCCTCTATAAAATGTCTAGTGTAACTATCAAAATGTATTTTTACCACTTAACACATGTATTTTGGGATTACTCCATTGTAAATGTAATTTGCCTGATGACGTGCTAGTGGAGAGTCATTTCATTTAAGCATATTTGTTTCCAGGAGGGCGAGGAGAGGATGGAGGTGAGGACGCGAGGAGTTGAGCAAAACCAATGGAGATTCTCCCATTGAGGGACAGAGATACAGAGGAAAGGGCAAAGAGGAACAGTGAGGGAGGAAGGGAGAGGCAGGTTGGCAGTCCTCTCTTTGCACTACAGATACAGGAGGCTTCATAGGCTCAGCTGGACCTGAAGGAAAGCACTCAGCCACTGTAGCCCTCCAAACAGCGACCTGTGTTAACCTCATTGCAATACTAACCCTTGCTTTGTGCACAGCGATATAGGGGGAACTTCTTATGTATTGTACTAAAGGAGTGTAACAGTATAACTTTAGTCCGTCCCCTCGGCCCCTGGTTCGAGCCCGGGTATGGGCCTCTGCACACATCAACAACAGTCACCCACGAAGCATCGTTACCCATCGCTCCACAAAAGAGGGACTGTTGATCTTAGCCTACTGGATGAGGCACTTTTAGTTGACCCGACTGACTACATGCCAAAAGATTAGTCTGTCACCCGCTCTTGGACAGTGCTGGACAGTATCCTGACTGTTACCATGATCCTTGGTCTTATTTCCCTTGGCGTGTGCACCCACTACGTACAAAGGCGCACACGTGCAATGGAAGACCACATTTCAGGCTTCAAACATAAAGATATAAAACTGTATTTTTTTGTGAAGCATCAACAACAAGTGGGACACAATCATGAAGTGGAACGACATTTATTGAATATTTCAAACTTTTTTAACCAATCAAAAACTGAAAAATTGGGCGTGCAAAATTATTCAGCCCCTTTACTTTCAGGGCAGCAAACTCTCTCCAGAAGTTCAGTGAGGATCTCTGAATGATCCAATGTTGACCTAAATGACTAATGATGATAAATACAATCCACCTGTGTGTAATCAAGTCTCCGTATAAATGCACCTGCACTGTGATAGTCTCAGAGGTCCGTTAAAAGCGCAGAGAGCATCATGAAGAACAAGGAACAGACCAGGCAGGTCCGAGATACTGTTGTGAAGAAGTTTAAAGCCGGATTTGGATACAAAAAGATTTCCCAAGCTTTAAACATCCCAAGGAGCACTGTGCAAGCGATAATATTGAAATGGAAGGAGTATCAGACCATTGCAAATCTACCAAGACCTGGCCGTCCCTCTAAACTTTCAGCTCATACAAGGAGAAGACTGATCAGAGATGCAGCCAAGAGGCCCATGATCACTCTGGATGAACTGCAGAGATCTACAGCTGAGGTGGGAGACTGTCCATAGGACAACAATCAGTCGTATATTGCACAAATCTGGCCTTTATGGAAGAGTGGCAAGAAGAAAGCCATTTATTAAAAATATCCATAAAAAGTGTTGTTTAAAGTTTGCCACAAGCCACCTGGGAGACACACCAAACATGTGGAAGAAGGTGCTCTGGTCAGATGAAACCAAAATGGAACTTTTTGGCAACAATGCAAAATGTTATGTTTGGCGTAAAAGCAACACAGCCCATCACCCTGAACACACCATCCCCACTGTCAAACATGGTGGTGGCAGCATCATGGTTTGGTCCTGCTTTTCTGCAGCAGGGACAGGGAAGATGATTAAAATTGATGGGAAGATGGATGGAGCCAAATACAGGACCATTCTGGAAGAAAACCTGATGGAGTCTGCAAAAGACCTGAGACTGGGACGGAGATTTGTCTTCCAACAAGACAATGATCCAAAACATAAAGCAAAATCTACAATGGAATGGTTCAAAAATAAACATATCCAGGTGTTAGAATGGCCAAGTCAAAGTCCAGACCTGCATCCAATCGAGAATCTGTGGAAAGAACTGAAAACTGCTGTTCACAAATGCTCTCCATCCAACCTCACTGAGCTCGAGCTGTTTTGCAAGGAGGAATGGGAAAAAATGTCAGTCTCTCGATGTGCAAAACTGATAGAGACATACCCCAAGCGACTTACAGCTGTAATCGCAGCAAAAGGTGGCGCTACAAAGTATTAACTTAAGGGGGCTGAATAATTTTGCACGCCCAATTTTTCAGTTTTTTATTTGTTAAAAAAGTTTGAAATATCCAATAAATGTCGTTCCACTTCATGATTGTGTCCCACTTGTTGTTGATTCTTCACAAAATAAATACAGTTTTATATCTTTATGTCTGAAGCCTGAAATGTGGCAAAAGGTCGCAAAGTTCAAGGGGGCCGAATACTTTCGCAAGGCACTGTATACTAGGATCACCTGTGGAACGGAAACGATCCGATTTTCGGAAAGTTGGCAATAGATCCTGAAACCCCAACAGGGGGTCCATCCACAGCATCCTCAGTTTCCTCTCCCGAATTCACTAGCACAGTCCTGTAATGTCCCCAATGTAAGCTTTGCCATTCAGGGTGCCATTTTTCAAAGTGCCTTAAATAGCCACCTTCAAGTTGGATCGCCCTAGATATGACAGAGACAATGCCATGATAGAGTAATTTAGCCAAGACCTTGGACATATATAGAACATAGTCCAAATTATATGAATAAGGTGTGGTAGCTATATTTTGTATATCTCTTGTTTATGTTTTTATTCATTTTGTTTCATTTCCTTTGACATTTAGGAAGTGATAGAGCCATAAACAAGTTCACCATTCAACCACCAGTTAGAGCCACAACGGCGCTCATTTGGGGAAGAAATGTAATGACGTATTGACTGAGTGTGGTGCGTTATTAACATCTGCCCAAGTTACTGCCTAGATCCACTAGCCGGGACAACCGGACAACTGGCTGGGAACACAGAGCCAACGCTGGACCTCCCATGTCCGTTCTGGTGGTGATCTGCAGCTGGCAGAAATCCTACCAGGGTAAATCACCAGGAGGGGACTGCTACAATGATCCACAAACCAGGAAAGCTGATGTTCATATGGTGTGTTGCAACATGCAGAATCCTTCCAAGTTTAACCCACTAGAGGGGGACTGTCACGACTGGATTGTTCGGGTCAGGTTACAGTGGACCACACTCCTACAAGAGACATCTGTCACACCCACCAGAGGGGGAGAGATCGAGAGCTATGGAGGTGGGGGGTTTTATGACACCTCACGCCCATTGAATATCTTAAGGCAGCAAACAAAATCCCTTTGTCCTCTCACTTTGGAGGAATGGAATGTATGATGGGCCTATGGAGAACCTACCTCAGAACAGTAACATGCAATAAATGGACTTTGGGACAATGTGTTTCGACAGCCAAAATGGTAGTAATGACAATAGATGGAATATGAAAATTATGTTTTTGTTAAAGTTAAATGACGTTATAACAAAAACATTGTAATTTGAAGAGTTTTCACAATATGTACCTGATGTTTGCATAATGTGCGTTGTGTGGAAAATGTCCAGATCAAAGAGAAAGTTTTTGTAAAGATGAAATGTGAAGTTTGTCTAAATTGGAGGCGGAAACGCCCATTTCTGACCCAAGGGTATAAAATATGTAGGTTAAGAATTAACATTATGACTAGATGACCACGAGCTGCAGCCAAGGTCCGATTAGCTGTAACCTCAAAACGCAACACGAGGTTGAAGACAACCTTTTAACAATCTATGCTATGGATGAGTAGTTGTTTCTAAGAGTGTGAATTCAAGCAGGACCACCCGGTTACCACTCTCCAAGGAATCATGTGTCTAAACTGTTTTCACTCCTACGTCGGAGCCCTGAGCTACATGGCTGGCTGTCCTCAGAAGACCCCTTTTCAGAACAAGGGCAAGGAAACAGACCACTAAGACAAAGGACACTGTCATCGTGTGGACAACAGAAGTGATGCCATCAGAGAAGGCAAACCCGGTCCATGAAGAGATACCCCATCAGAGACCTTTGACACGTAATTACATCATTATATTCTTACCCATAAGAGCGGCCGTTCGGGGCAAGGTTAGGGTTAAAATAATCATAGTTTACAAATGTACCCAAGTGTGCTTTTCTCTCGTGCACTCTTTTTCTCTCTATTTTTAAATCCCCATTTTGTGTAACACGTGTCATATTGTGTTGGCCCGCTAGGGACCTGTTTCATTGTACTAAGTTCTAATCAATAGCCTAGACTGTGTGTTTGTGTATGTGCATCTTATATTATCATTTTAGCTTGTTAGTAAATAAAATAATCAACTCAACTGGTGTGGGACAGACTTATTTAGTGGGACTCATGTTTGAGCAAATTCCCGGATTATGCCACATTCAGAATGAGACTGTAGAGGAAATTAATTAATTAGCGGCTGTTGTAAAATCGATATTCTGAGTTAATTTGGCAAATAGAAATTGAATAACACCAAACTTTTCCATGGTGCCCCAGGTTACTGAGTTAATAATTACCTGATTAATTTAATCACGTAATTATAAACAGTTAATCATTCGATGAACAGCAGTCGTCACAATCAATCCAACGTCCAGACACAGCCATGGCATACTGACGATTTTGCAGTCCGAACCCGGAACAGCAGAAAAAATGAGACACAGAGGGGAGAACACAAAGCACATACTTTGGTTGACCTTATTTGTAGAGTTTGGGGACAATTCCCTATAATATAGTAATGCATGGGTTTCTTTGGGTCATAAGAAATGTGGTAATAAAACAGAGATTATATGATTACAACGAAACAGAGAAGCACTCACTTTTTCATCTCTGTAATCAGTTTCGCTAAATTTGCTTCACTGATCAGAGCGTCCATCTTGTCGCCAGCCCAGCGAGAAAGCAGAAAGAGAAGGACTTACCCCCCTCAGAGGCAAACATTTGAAACACACAGAAGTATCAACAAACACGAGTAACACTGTGTTAATACACACACTGCACACTATTTAACAGATGGTAAAACCATTAGTGTAAACAGATAAAGGGTATACATATTTATACTTTAATAAGGGATCAATCATAACACATGTATAGACTATTGGCAAGAGGGACAGACAGTGGCGTCATTCCAGATAAACCAAGGTCAGTCATGTCAGGCTTCTCACCATCTGACAAACATGTTGGAAAAGGTGGTAGTAGATGGAGTAGGGTATGAGTGGCCAGCCCCCGGCCGTGGACTGAGGTTGGTTGCTGAGCTCCCGGCAGGATCAGCCCCCGGTTGCAGGAAGCCTGATTGGACAAGACGATGGAAGGTTGTGCTCGGAAGTTACTGCTTTGAAAGACTCCAGCTGTGCATGGGATGTGTCGTTTGATTAAAGGTTCCCCCTGAAACTGCGTTATCAACTCCCAATACTATCAGATACACTCAAATCACACACATTAGCCAGTCTCTAAGTGACCAGCTGCACTCAGTACAACTCTAACAATCAGTCAACCAAATGATCCCCTAGAACTTATCCTCTAAGCTCCCCGGCTAATGGCTAAATGGGCTATTTCTAACCTAAGTGTGTGTATGTAGTTTAACGTGAGTCAAATAGAAGTCTCTGTTCACATTCTAACTCAACATAGCAGTGAAACAAATTAATTTTACTCACCTAATTTTACCTGACTGCACATCTCACTGCTGCAGTCGACTTAAATGCTTGGAAGTCATGGTCAGCAGTATACAGTGGAGCAAAAAAGTATTTAGTCAGCCACCAATTGTGCAAGTTCTCCCACTTAAAAATACGAGAGAGGCCTGTAATTTTCATCATAGGTACACTTCAACTATGACAGACAAAATGAGAAAAAAAAATCCAGAAAATCACATTGTAGGATTTTTTATGAATTTATTTGCAAATTATGGTGGAAAATAAGTATTTGGTCACCTACAAACAAGCAAGATTTCTGGCTCTCACAGACCTGTAACTTCTTCTTTAAGAGGCTCCTCTGTCCTCCACTCGTTACCTGTATTAATGGCACCTGTTTGAACTTGTTATCAGTATAAAAGACACCTGTCCACAACCTCAAACAGTCACACTCCAAACTCCACTATTGCCAAGACCAAAGAGCTGTCAAAGGACACCAGAAACAAAATTGTATACCTTCAATAGGTAAGCAGCTTGGTTTGAAGAAATCAACTGTGGGAGCAATTATTAGGAAATGGAAGACATACAAGACCACTGATAATCTCCCTCGATCTGGGGCTCCACGCAAGATCTCACCCCGTGGGGTCAAAATGATCACAAGAACGGTGAGCAAAAATCCCAGAACCACACGGGGGGACCTAGTGAATGACCTGCAGAGAGCTGGGACCAAAGTAACAAAGCCTACCATCAGTAACACACTAGGCCGCCAGGGACTCAAATCCTGCAGTGCCAGACGTGTCCCCCTGCTTAAGCCAGTACATGTCCAGGGCTGTCTGAAGTTTGCTAGAGAGCATTTGGATGATCCAGAAGAAGATTGGGAGAATGTCATATGGTCAGATGAAACCAAAATATAACTTTTTGGTAAAAACTCAACTCGTCGTGTTTGGAGGACAAAGACTTCCGAGTTGCATCCAAAGAACACCATTCCTACTGTGAAGCATGGGGGTGGAAACATCATGCTTTGGGGCTGTTTTTCTGCAAACGACTGATCCGTGTAAAGGAAAGAATGAATGGGGCCATGTATCGTGAGATTTTGAGTGAAAACCTCCTTCCATCAGCAAGGGCATGGCTGGGTCTGGCTGGGTCTTTCAGCATGACAATGATCCCAAACACACCGCCCGGGCAACGAAGGAGTGGCTTCGTAAGAAGCATTTCAAGGTCCTGGAGTGGCCTAGCCAGTCTCCAGATCTCAACCCCATAGAAAATCTTTGGAGGGAGTTGAAAGTCTGTGTTGCCCAGCAACAGCCCCAAAACATCACTGCTCTAGAGGAGATCTGCATGGAGGAATGGGCCAAAATACCAGCAAGAGTGTGTGAAAAGCTTGTGAAGACTTACAGAAAAACGTTTGACCTCTGTCATTGCCAATAAAGGGTATATAACAAAGTATTGAGATACACTTTTGTTATTGACCAAATACTTATTTTCCACCATAATTTGCAAATAAATTCATAAAAAATACTACAATGTGATTTTCTGGATTTCGTCTGTCATAGTTGAAGTGTACCTATGATGAAAATTACAGGCCTCATCTTTTTAAGTGGGAGAACTTGCACAATTGGTGGCTGACTAAATACTTTTTTGCCCCACTGCATGTTCATTCCCAACGTGGCACAATTATTGCATTTCGGACACTGCATCAATGTGTTGTGGGTTAAAGAGACCTACTGTTGCCAAGGCTTTTTCACAGTATTGCTGGTAAACACAAGGTCACTGTGAATGAGATGATCACATACATACAGTACACACATACAACCTGGTTGCTAATTCCTTAAAAGGTAATCATTACTTTCCTAGATGGAATATTGGTGCACTGATATTGGCGTCAGTTGACCCATCGCGGAACGTGACTTGAATGTGAATGCACGTTTTAGTCATTCTGTTTCTATGACTCTCAAACTCCAACCATTACATAGTGTATGGGCCAGAAAAATAACATGTTTTTTGAAAGCAACTGACAGGATGGCCCTATGGAACTTAGTTCAATGGGAAGAAACCTGGGAGAGTAGCCAATAATTATTACAATGAAGACAACAAACCCAGATTAATTACTTTAGGCTATTCATCATGAGTGCATCTCAAACGGCACCTTATTCCCTATATAGTGCACTACTTTTGACCAGGGTCCATATACATGGCACCCTATTCCATACACAGTGCACAACTTTTGACCAGGGTCCATATAGATGGCACCCTATTCCATACACAGTGCACTTTGGGTGACTCACAGCTCACATTTTGACCCTAGAGAACAAACCATAGTAAAAACTGAAGATGGAACACTTGTACATGTTCAAATAAACCAAAATGATTCAAAAGTACACTTAATTGTTTGATTTTCTATATATAAACTATTGCCAAACTCACAGGCTATTGTTCTCGTAATTAAAATCTTGTCTATTCAAGATGTACTGTTACTGTATGACCATCCACTAATGAGTTAGTAACATTTGACTGGAATGTGGTCTACCTGTGATTAAATGTACTGTATTCATGCCCAGCTATTCAACTGCATTTTGCTATGGCCCTTTTTGGATGCTTTAAAAGGTATCCCTTCATCCTTCCTTTAAGGACTGTGTGGTTTCATGGGTTAAGAAATTATAACGTGTGCCTCATTTGGTAGAGCATGGCGCTTGCAATGCCAGGGTTGTGGGTTTGATTCCCACGGGGGACAGGTACGAAAAAGTAAGAAAAAAATGTATGCACTCACTACTGTAAATCGCTCTGGATAAGAGCGTCTGCTAAATGACAGAAATGTAAAAACCTTAAAATGTGTAAATGCCCCATCCAGGCAAGACTCAAGCTGAAATTTGAGGTAAACAATTACATTTCCATACAGACTATGTTACTGAGAGAGCAAGGTCTCCACTACATAACCCGATCAGCTTCAGTCATGTCAGATCAGTGACCACGCCGTGGAAGGAAGGAATCATTAAACAAATCTATTCTAACAGGTCCTTCGCATTCAGGACGGTAGCCAGCTCTTCACTCGTTTCATAGTTGACTTATTAGGTGGTAGAAACACTTTAATTCCCTTGTTTAAAGAAGTTAATCGTAATTTTCTTTACATACTCATTGGCAGAAATAAATCAGAACATAAAAGTACTAACACAAACTTAAGAACAATCGCTTCTTGTGTTTCTTGAATGCTTGAAAAGTACCTCTTTGGTGTGGATGGGTACCTTAAATCGGGGTTTCTCAAACTCGGTCCCGGGCAGAAACATTCAGTTTCTTGCCCTCGCACTGCACATCTGATTCAATTACCCAACTCATCATCAAGCTTTGCTTATTTGAATCAGCTGTGTAGTGCTAGGGCAAAAAACAAAACGTGCACCCAGGGGGGCCAGGCCCAAGTTTGGGCAACCCTGCCTTAAATCATGGTACTCTGGTCGATCTACTGGCACACAAAAAAAATAAACGTTTGCCTCGGACTCAGTCTCTACACAAAGCCTTAAACACCATTTAACAACATGATTTCCCAAGTCCCTTTTTCAATCTGAGTGAGGTGGATTGAACGGCAGACATTTGTTATTAGGGAGTTGAAATGGGTTTACAACACCGTGATAGCTTGAGTCCTCTCTGGTCCGTCTCTGGTCAACATGGGCCATTTTAGTAGATTATTTAGCCCATACACAGTGAGTTAAAACACTAGTAAGTTTGAGGATTTCTCCTGGAGTCTGTTCAAAACTGGTCTACAGTCTTTATTGTTCCATCCTCCAGCGTGCGGTGGACTTGTGTGGTCCTGGTTCAAGGATTATTATGGTTCAAGCTGTATGTGCATGTGTAGGCCACCGAGCTCATTGACAAGTAATGCTGCAATCGATTCACTTAAAAAAAAAAAAATGAAATAAACATTGGACGATGACAAACACTGTACATACAAACACACAACAAAACAAACAAACATTAAGATACCCTCCCAAAAAGGGTTTTTATAGAGAGTCTCCAATGGTCTGCACAAATGAAAAAGGACAATCATCATTCGTTTAAGTATTATTATTTTTTTTATAAGGGCACATGATTATTTTTCCAGGTAGCTAAGAACCTACCCTGGCATTGCCTTTTTTTTCTTAAAGTCGACATCACAATTCAATTTTGTTTTTGTTCAAGTCTAAAGTCTTTAGTGTTTAATGATTTCCCCCATATCACATATACAAGTATTTTTAAGAGGGGTTGGCATTCTCTAGTAGGGGTGGGCCGTCCCAATGCACTAGGGACGGGTGTGACACCGACTCCCTTTTGTATGTTTTGGGAGGGAGCTTGGGGATAGCTTGGGCAGCGGCACTGCTGGTGCTCTGGCGAGGGGGCACAGGGGGGCCAGCTGCACCCCCCAGAGGGTGGAGGGCTGAGTCGCTGCAGCAGTCTGGGCCGCTGGGCCCCAGCGAGGGCAAGGGAGTTGGGGGCGGCGGCGGGGTGAGCGGGCTGAACGGCGAGGGTGGGAAGAAGGTCTGGCTCAGCGTGGGTTCGCTGCTGCGGATGCGGCCCAGCGGGGGTGGCTGCAGGTGCAGGGGGCTGTTTGAGCTGGAGAAGACGTCCGGCGTTCTCACGGGCTCCCGCGGCGGCAGGGTGGGTGGGCTGTCAGGTGGCTCCGACATGGAGGTGCGCTCGGTCGAGAGCGAGTAGCGAGGCGAGTAGACCTTGGTGGTGGTGGGCTGCCGTGGGGGGATGGCGGGGGGGCTGTCCAAGTGCTTTGACATCATCTGGAATGTGAGAGACGTGCAGGTGGAAAAGGAGAAAGAAGGAGAAGCACAAACGTTATGAAGACTCGACAAACTCTCAAAAATGTAATCTAAAATCTCAAGAAATGACTAGCAAATAACTGTTGTGTTTCATTGGATATTTAGCATTCCACATCTAAACTCTAGAATCAATCAATCAAGAAACATCCTAATGATTCGACTAACCGGTGCCCTCGCACATCGACTCTGTACCAGTACCCCCTGTATATAGCCTCACTTTTATTCTTTTTAAGGTATTTTTTTAAACTGCATTGTTTATACTTTTATTTATTTAACTAGACAAGTCAGTTAAGAACAAATTCTTATTTGCAATGATGGCCAAACCCGGACGACGCTGGGCCAATTGTGTACCGCCCTATAGGACTCCCAATCACGGCCGGATGTGACGCCTCTTGCGCTGACATGCAGTGACGCCTCTTGCGCTGACATGCAGTGACGCCTCTTGCGCTGACATGCAGTGACGCCTCTTGCGCTGACATGCAGTGACGCCTCTTGCGCTGACATGCAGTGACGCCTCTTGCGCTGACATGCAGTGACGCCTCTTGCGCTGACATGCAGTGACGCCTCTTGCGCTGACATGCAGTGACGCCTCTTGCGCTGACATGCAGTGACGCCTCTTGCGCTGACATGCAGTGACGCCTCTTGCGCTGACATGCAGTGACGCCTCTTGCGCTGACATGCAGTGACGCCTCTTGCGCTGACATGCAGTGACGCCTCTTGCGCTGACATGCAGTGACGCCTCTTGCGCTGACATGCAGTGACGCCTCTTGCGCTGACATGCAGTGACGCCTCTTGCGCTGACATGCAGTGACGCCTCTTGCGCTGACATGCAGTGACGCCTCTTGCGCTGACATGCAGTGACGCCTCTTGCGCTGACATGCAGTGACGCCTCTTGCGCTGACATGCAGTGACGCCTCTTGCGCTGACATGCAGTGACGCCTCTTGCGCTGACATGCAGTGACGCCTCTTGCGCTGACATGCAGTGACGCCTCTTGCGCTGACATGCAGTGACGCCTCTTGCACTGACATGCAGTGACGCCTCTTGCACTGACATGCAGTGACGCCTCTTGCACTGACATGCAGTGACGCCTCTTGCACTGACATGCAGTGCCTTAGACCACTGCGCCACCCGGGAGTCTCAGAAAACCTTAGGTAGCAAACAGGTAAAAATAGAGTCACCTTCGAAGGGGAAGATTCAGCGGGGGCGGATTCGGGGCGTCTGCGAGGGGGCACAGGCGGGGGGACGGTGGTGTCTTCAGTGTTCCTGTGGAAACTCACCATGGAGGAAACCGAGGAGGACCCTGGAAAATAAGGAAATCAGGTTAACTAAAATGAAGCCTTACAAGAAGACAGTAATTACACATATTTAAACCCAATTCATCCCATACAGGACTCTACAACTCAGGGATGGCCAACTGAGTGTCTGGGGGTTCTCTCTTTTGCCTGGCACTTGACTGTTTTCTAGGTTATAAATCACACATTCATTTCAAAGAAAGAGACGAACTGAAGACATTCAGGCCCACGAAGAATGGAGTAAATACAAGCAATTGAAATCACAGAAAATGAAAAAAAAAATAAGAGAATAGAGGATGATGAATGGATGGGTAATAGAAACTCTTTCAGGAAGAGTATACAAAGACAACACTAAAGTATTATGTTTGAGGAAGCAATCAGATCAACCAACTTCAATGATGCCTAATATTATGGGTTCTACTACATACAACTGCTACTAACTATACAGTGCATTCAAAAAGTATTCCAGACCTTATTCTAAAATAAATAAATAATCCTCAATCTACACAAAATACCCCATAATGACAAAGCGAAAACAGGATTGTTTCGAGGCACAGATCTGGGAAAGGGTACCAAAACAATTCTGCAGCATTGAAGGTCCCCAAGAACACAGTGGCCTCATTCTTAAATGGAAGAAGGTTGGAAACGCCAAGACTCTTCCCAGAGCTGGCCACCCGGCCAAACAGAGCAATCGGGGGAGATGGGCCTTGGTCAGGGAGGTGACCAAGAACCCGATGGTCACTGACAGAGCTCTAAAGTTCCTCTGTGGAGATTGGAGAAACTTCCTGAAGAACAACTATCTCTGCAGCACTCCACCAATCAGGCTTTATGGTAGAGTTGCAAGATGGAAGCCACTCCTCAGTAAAAAGGCACATGACAGCCCACTTGGGAGTTTGCCAAAAGGCACCTAAAGACTCTCAGAAAATAAGAAACAAGATTCTCTGGTCTGGTGAAACCAAGATTGAACTCTTTGGCCTGAATGCCAAGTGTCACGTCTGGACGAAACCTGGCACCATCCCAACGGTGAAGCATGGTGGTAGCAGCATCATGCTGTGGGATTTTCTTTCAGTGGCAGTTACTGGAAGACTAGTTAGGATCGAGTAAAAGATTAACGGAGATCCTTGACAAAGTCCTGTGCGCTCTGGAGCAGATTATCAGACTGGGGTGAAGGTTCACCTTCAAACAGTACAACAACCCTAAGCACACAGCCAAGACAACGCAGGAGTGGCTTCAGGACAAGTCTCTGAATGTCCTTGAGTGGCCCAACCTGAACCCGATCAAACATCTCTGGACATACCTGAAAACAGCTGTGCAGCGAAACTCCCCATCTAACCTGACAGAGCTTGAAAGGATCTGCAGAGAAGAATGGGAGAAACTCCCAAAATACAGGTGTGCCAAGCTTGTAGTGTCATACCCAAGAAGACTTGAGACTGTAATCACTGCCAAAGGTTCTTCAACAAAGTACTGAGTAAAGGGTCTGATTACAGCTTACAAGCAAAAATTTAAGCAGGAAACACCAGTGATTCAGTCAATAAAAAAGTGGTCAGATGAAGCAGATGCTAAGCTACAGGACTGTGTTGCTAGCACAGACTGGAATATGTTCTGGGATTCCTCCGATGGCATTGAGGAGTACACCACATCAGTCACTGGCTTCATCAATAAGTCCATCGATGACGTTGTCTGTACGTACATACCCCAACCTGCACTGAGCTAAAGGGTAGAGTTGCCTCTTTCAAGGAGCGGGACTCTAACCCGGAAGCTTATAAGAAATCCCACTATGCTCTCCGACGAACCATCAAATAGGCAAAGCGTCAATACAGGACTAAGTTCGAATCGTGCTACACCGGCTCCGACGCACGTCGGATATTGCAGGGCTTGCAAACTATTACAGACTACAAAGGGAAGCACAGCCGAGAGCTGCCCAGAGACACGAGCCTACCAGACGAGCTAAATTACTTCTATGCTCGCTTCGAGGCAAGTAACACTGAGACATGCATGAGAGCATCATTACCAGGACGTGTACTCCGAGCATGCGCTGACCAGTGTCTTCACTGACATTTTCAAGCTCTCCCTGTCTGAGTCTGTAATACCAACATGTTTCAAGCAAACCACCATAGTGTTCTTGGGCACAGGGACTAAGGTAACCTGCCTACATGACTACAGACCCGTAGCACTCAAGTCTGTAGCCATGAAGTGCTTTAAAAGGCTGGTCATGGCTCACATCAACACCATTATACCAGAAACCCTTGACCCACTCCAATTTGCATACCTCCCCAACAGATCCACAGATGATGCAATCGCTATTGCACTTCACAGTGCCCTTTCACACCTGGACAAAAGGAATACCTATGTGAGAATGCTGTTCATTGACTACAGCTCAGCGTTCAACACCATAATGCCCTCAAAGCTCATCACTAAGGTAAGGACTCTGGGACTAAACACTGCAACTGGATCCTGGACTTCCCGACGGGCCGCACCCTGGTGGTAAGGGTAGCTAACAACACATCCAGTTAAGGGTGCGTGCTCAGTCCCCTACTGTACTCCCTTGTTCATTCATGACTGCACAGCCAGGCACGACTCCAACACCATCATTAAGTTTGCCGATGACAATAGTGGTAGGGCCTGATCACCGACAACGACGAGACAGCCTATATGGAGGTGGTCAGAGACTTGACCGTGTGGTGCAAGGACGACAACAACCTCTCCTTCAATGTGATCAAGACAAAGGAGAAGATCGTGGACTACAGGAAAATGAGGACCGAGCACACCCACATTCTCATCGACGGGACGGGGCTGTAGTGGAGCAGGTTGAGGGCTTCAAGTTCCTTGGCGTCCACATCAGCAACAAACTAATATGGTCCAAACACACCAAGACAGTCGTGAAGAGGGCATGACAAAACCTATTCCCCCTCAGGAGACTGAAAAGATTTGCCATGGGTCCTCAGATACTCATAAGGTTCTACACAGCTGCACCATCAAGAGCATCCTGATGGGTTGCGTCACTGCCTGGTATGGCAACTGCTCGGCCTCCGACCGCAAGGCACTACAGAGGGTAGTGCATACGGCCCAGTATATCACTGTGGCCAAGCTTCCTGCCAGACTGTTCTCTCTGCTACCGCACGGGAAGTGGTACCGGAGCGCCAAGTCTAGGTGCAATAGGCTTCTAAACAGCTTTTTCCCCCCAAGCCATACGACTGAACATCTAATCAATTGGCCACCCAGACTACTTGCATTACCTGCCCCCCCCTTTTATGCTGTTGCTACTCTCTGTTATTATTTATGCATAGTCACTTTAATAACTATCTACATAACCGGTGCCCCTGAACATTGACTCTGTACTGGCACCCCCTGTATATAGCCTCGCTATTGTTTTTTTTAATGCTGTTCTTTAATTATTTGTAACTTTTATATTTGTTATTTTTCTTAAAACTGCATTGTTGGTTAAGGGCTTGTAAGTAAGCACTTTACTGTTGTATTCGGCGCATGTGACAAATAACATTTGATTTGATTAGAATACTTCCGTGAATGTGATATTTCAGTATTTTATTTGTAACAAATGTACAAAATAAAAAAATAAAAACGTTTTTGCTTTGTCATTATGGGGTATTGTGTGTAGATTGATGAGGGATTTTTAAAATCCATTTTAGAGTAAGGCTCTAACGTAACAGAATGTGGAAAAACTCAAGGGGTCTAAATACTTTCCGAATGCACTGTATACCACAGAGTGATGTTGTACAAGAATGCACAGAGCAAAACCTCACAGTGACAATGGATTAAGGACAGGAGAACAGGAGGGGGGGGGGGGTGACACTGATCTATGGTCAGTTCAGCTGGTCAGGAGCCTGGTTAGGGTCAGGATTTAGAGCTGATCCTAGACCTGTTTCTGTGGGCAACGTCTACTTGGAAACACACAGACAACAGAGCATTCTTTGCCATGGAGACGGACAGGGGCAACGGTGAGGGGAGATGGGAGCAATGAGGTGGATGTCAGTTGCATGCGGGTAGGGAGAGGCAAGTAGGGCTTGGGAGGGTCAGAATGAGTGAGAGATGAGGGTGGGTTGATATAGTAGTTTGTATGGGGTGTGGGTGGATGGGTAGTGAGGGGACACTGACAACAGGAAGGCTTTGAGGGTCATACTAACGTGGGCCGTGTGGTAAGGAGACCTGGGCAAAGATGCTGTCGCAGTCTGGATGGAGGGAAAGGCCAGAGTAGAGAAAAGAGAAGAGAGAGAAGGCCCTGAGAGAATGAGAGACTGAGGCGGAAGGAAAATCTCAAACTGTGTTTAAACACTTTCTCTATAAGCTCTAGCTATGCTCCCACCCAACCTATCCTCCCTCCTCCACAATCCCCACCCAACCTGCTCCCTCGTCCAGCTTGAAGAACCACCTACTGGAGTGGAAGGGGCTGGAGGGGCCCTGGGGCGAGTCGAACACGCTGCCGATATCTGTGGAGCTGGAGGCAGCCGAGGCCGGCGGCGGCGTGAGGGGCGTGCGTGGCGAGTTGGGTGCAGAGGCGGCGCTCTCCATCTCGCTATCAGGGATGCGGCTGTAGCTGATCTTGCGCGGCTCATTCTGCAGTGGCGTCGGATGTCGCATGGTGCCCGGGCGCACCGAGGACGGGCGCACGCCGGGGGACTTGAGCGGGCAGTTGTACTTCTTGGGCTGGAAGGAGACAGGGAGAAGGGGTGTTGAAGGAGAGGTCAGGGCAACACTTCTACAATGTCAGGGCTACTCAACTGCAGACTCTCAGCCCTCAAGTACTGCTGGTTCTGGTAATTAATGTCAGAGATTGGGGGACTATCTGGTTAGTGTGTTACCTGCAGGTAACTGCCAAAATAAACCAACACCAACAGAAAGTGTATTAATAGGGCGTTGGGCCACCACAAGCCGTCAGAACAGCTTCAATATGCCTTGGCATAGATTCTACAAGTGTTTACAACTTTATTTGGAGGGATGTGACATGAGAAATTACATAATTTGGTGTTTTGTTGATGGAAAACGCCGTCTCAGGTGCCGATCCAGAATCTACCATAATTGTTCAATTGGGTGAGATCTGGTGACTGACACACACACCCTTTAAACCCTCTATGCACCATTTATATCCTTCTTTCAAAGTCACCTCTCTCTTCTTCTAGCCATGGTAGCCAAAATAATGGGAAACTGAGCATTTTTATACACGACCCTAAACATGATGGTATGTTAATTGCTTAATAAGCTCATGAACACCTGTGGGGAAGCAACTGCTTTCAATATACTTTATATCCCTCATTTACTGAAGTGGGTCCTTTATTTTGGCAGCTACCTGTAATTGTTAGAGGTATAAATTCTGCTGACAAATGTTCAGTCTTTTTTCTACCTTAATAGCAGGGGCGTTGCGTCCATAGAGGGCACTCGGACGCCGCCCCACCTGGCAGCAATGAGATAAAAATGGATTTACAAAAATTTATATAATGATCAAATATTGTAATAATATCAAGTTTGTGTATATAAATAACTGCATTTAGATTACAAATTGAGTTTTCAAAAATAAAATGTGCTGCTGTAATTGGCAGCGTAGTTCCAGCATTCCAGAGAGCTTCTCAAGCCACCTCATTCAATGCAATTTAAAGTTATCCCTATACCCCTTGCGGTTATCATAGGATTTTAGCCACTCTTATTGAACCTATCCAAAGAGCCCCTGGTTTGCAATTATAACTCTGTACACCAGATGGCGATGATCTACAAAACACTTCACTGTTGTCAAAGTATGAAGTGAGCGCAGACACAGAAGACGACACGGTCAAACAGCTGTTTCAGCAAAGCTCAAACAAGACATGACGTTAGCTATAACTAAACTACCACAAGTTTTCGTCTGTTATTGTATTCCCACATGCGTGTACGTCTAGCAAATAAGTTAAAGTTGAACATTTGCAGTAACCTACTTATTCCGTTTGGAAATGTGGACATATTTGTCAGCTACCTATTGCCAGTTTGCAACAGCCCCACTTGTTGGAAATTTCACGAGACGCCACTGCTTAAGAGCATACAGGGAGCCACACATGCTTAAGTGTGGCTCAGTGTGGTCCCGTGGCTCAGATGGTAGAGTATGACACTTGCAATGCCAGGGTTGTGGGTTCGTTTCCCACGGGGGGCCAGTACGAAATAGCTAAATGACTCAAATGTAAAACAATGAATAGTGGACAAAAATGATTTTTCATCTCAACTCATGAAGTTTCAATGTCATTCTAACAAAGGTTTGAAATACAATAACTGATCAAACGGCATAGGGAGTCCGAGAGAGGATAATCACGTGAACCGTAAGAAGGGAGAGGGACAAGACACTTACAAATCGAGGCAACGACCGGGCATTCCGAGGCTCAATCTCCAGCGACTTGTTAAACAGATAGTCAGCAAACTCCTTCTCTGCCTTGTCCTCCATTGGATTGAGGTTTTCAAAGAACTTCTGTTTAACACAAATGAGATAAACAGAGAGTCGTCAGAAAGACAGATCCTTTGAGAAGTATACATTGTTGTCCTAATGACTATAGACAAGGGTGTGGGTGATTGGGGACAATTGGATAAATAACCAACTAGTACATGTCGGGAGCTGAGTGGCAGTAACTCTCTACTAAAGCAGTGAATTCTAACTTCCACATTTCGAGTTTTCATGCATTGATGTCAATGAGATTAAAGTTTAAGCTAGGGATCAGCACTAAATGGATATCTAATCAAAAACGAAGAGGTTGCTATGACTTGGATAACTGTCAACTGTACATGGGAACTGTAGAGATGAAATCGTGAAAGGAAACAGGCCAAATGATGTGATATATTACTTATATTACTCCCTTGTTTAATCATATTTATACCCATTCATATTCCACGTAACTAAATGGTATTTGTGAAACGTTGATGGGTTGGACCATGCTGCAAAGCCGGAAAGTATGCCAATTTCTCAAAAAATGTTGACTATGCAGGCTGGCCATAGAGTGGTGACCAACTTCAATGGAACGTGCGACATCACTGTTTTTGCTCCTCACCCGGATATCGCTCTCCACCCGTAAGCAGTAGGGCTGGTTCTGGTACTGCTGGATCTCCCCGGTGATCTCTGCCACTTTTCGTCGCTTGCTGAAGTTGATCAGCTCCTTGCCATGCCTCTTCAGGAAGTCAGGGTTGCCTTCCTCCGTCTTCAGGATGTTCGTCAAGTAGATCCCTGAGGAGAGAGTTAGAGAGAGAGAAAAGACATGAGAGAGTGGAGCAATGATGGACTGGAACCGGTTCGTGGATTGTTGCCGGCCGGTCCCCGAGATGGTTAACCAACACTAGTTCTAATGTAAGCGGTCCTCCAAGGAGGAAAAACCCTAGCTTAGGATAGCATAGGACAGGATCAACTTTAATGTTCCCGAGGGGGAAATTGTCTTAGATACACAGTACTGCTGTGTACAAAATAAAAACGGTACATTACTTGTGAGCCCCTGACACAAAAAGGACCATAGCTTCCTCGTCCCTGGTATCAAAAAGGTTGAGAAACACTGCTCTAGAGCATACCAAAGAAGGGGACACAGGGGGGGTTGATGGAGCGCAGTTTTGCCAGGTACTTCTTGTAGTGGTCCTCGCTCAGTTCATGGGCCTCCTCCAGAATCTTCCTCTGTCGGCTTGGAATTTGCTGGAGAGGGGCCGAAAGTTCAGTCAAAACAATTGTATATATTTCGCCCTACAGATGTGTCTTTATGGTACACAGAGGCACATTGGGCCATGCTCTCTATTGATAAGAAATCTGTAATTTTATGTTACCTCAACGTAGAGACTTACTAATTACAATACTCATCAACACTAGGCACTTAATTTGGTACTGCAATTTTCATTGGATTCATGCAATGCCAGAAAGTACCAAGACAGTTATCACACCATTTCCTAACAACAACTTCAAAGAATCTTGCAGAAAGAACCCCTCCAGGCCTTCATCACCTCGAAGGTGTGGTCTAGCCGGTAGACGGGCGAGGAGTTCATGGCGCTGACCACCTCCAGCACGCCGTTGAAGTTGTTGAGCTCCTGGAACACCTGCAGGATCTCGATGATACGCGCCACCACCGCTGCCCGCTCTTCCAGGTTCTCCGTCTCTACGATACACCTGTGGAGAACGTAGTACATTGAGAAAAAAAAAGCTATTTAAACCCGAGGGCATGGGCCGTGTTCATTAGGGACTAAACGGACAACTGACAAACAGCGAGGGACTACCTTTTTGTTTTGAATTGCAAAAAGTATTTTTTTGCTGCAAGCCCTAATAAACATGACTCAGGTCTGCATAGTTCGGTCATTTCATTTCCACAGCTGGTGGATGAAAGTATAAGGTAAGTGGGGGAAAGGAAATACATATTGGTACATTGTAATGCTCCCAAACGTATTAATTAGTAACAACATATTGACCTGTTAATCCTCATTTGGTAACATGGTGAGCTATTAAGTCAGTGTAAGGACACATTTCACTCAACCAATTCAGTGGCCCCTGAAAACTAAACCAGGAAGTCTCTGGAGATATCAAGCCTGGTGTGCTATCACACATGAAATCAGACAGGGATTAGCAGCTCATACACAAAAAAACAGTCCCAAATTGTTTCTTTCCTTTTCAACTTGAGAATCAACATGGGGAGGATAGGAGTAATCTCAGCCTTATTTAGGGTTCAATTCTGCCACCGACATAAAGCATTCGTAACACCTGTATGCAGTGCACTAAAGGACATGACATAACTATACTGAACAAAAACGAAACATGCAACAATTAACAATTTTACTGAGTTACAGTTCATATTAGGAAATCAGTCAATTGAAACAATTTCATTAGGCAATAATCTATGGATATCACATGGCTGGGGAGGGACGAATTATGATTGGCTGCCATGGATGGGCCTGGGAGGGCATAGGCCCACCCACTTGGGAGCCAGGCCCATCCATGGCAGCCAATCATAATTCGTTTTCCCCCCACAAAAGGGCTTTAATAGACAGAAATACTCCTAAGTTTCATCAGCTGTCCAAGTGGCTGGTCTCAGACGATCCCGCAGGTGAAGAAGCCGGATGTGGAGGTCCTGGGCTGGCGTTGTTACACGTGGTCTGCGATTGTGAGGCCAGTTGGACATATTGCCAAATTCTCTAAAATTACGTTGGACACGGCTTATGGTAGAGAAATGAACATTCAATTCTCTGGCAACAGCTCTGGTGGACATTCCTGCAGTCAACATGCCAATTGCATGCTCCCTCAAAACTCGAGATATCTGTGGCATTGTGTTGTGTGACAAAACTGCACATTTTAGAGTGGCCTTTAATTGTCCACAGCAGAAGATGAACCTGTGTAATGATCATGCTGTTTAATCAGCTTCTTGATATGCCACACCTGTCAGGTGGATGGATTATCTAGGCAAAGGAGAAATGCTCACTAACAGGGATGTAAACTCATTTGTGCACAACATTTGAGAGAAATAAGCTTTTTGTGCTCACAGAAAATTTCTGGGATATTTTATTTCTGCTCACGAAACATGGGACCAGCACTTTACATGTTGTGTTTATAGTTTTGTTCAGTATACATCGAGCTACATAACATACTTTATCATGCCATAAATTCATCATAGAAAATGCTTTGTCAACACTGCAAGTGTAAGGAATATCATGGTCTCGTTTCACGAGGACCGCTTCTTTGTGATGCCAAAAAACAAAATGGGTGCTCTTACTTTTCGAACCACAACGTGAGGTTGGTGGTGTGGCGGATCATGCGCAGAAGGTTGGGCGAGTTCAGCTCCTTGTCCTCCTTTGTCCACACGCTGCCCACCAGCTCTGACGGCTGCACCGCCCTTTAGATATAGGTCAGAGAGAGGACAATAATGCAGAGGTCAGTCGCTTTGACGCTTCAAGTAGATGCTCCAAACCAAAGTTCTAGGAGGAGATTACCATATACCCAAACTATTATATGCCATTATTCAAAGAGACTTACAAAAAATGTATGCAGTCACTATAGTGCATGTTTATGTGATCCCAGCAGGAATTGAAGCCACAACTTTAGTTTTGCTAGCACCATGTGTTCACCATATGAGCCACAGAGGACCACCATTATTAGTTATATGACAACAACAAAAAAAAAATCAGACCTTGTGTCAGTGGTTAGGTGCAAACTTCTACCGACTCCAGTCTTGGCAGCTAAGGGAGTTTTCTGCGCCAGCATTGTGGTAAGATTTTCAGACAATACCAGCGACCATTGTTGGGCCACAAGGCCGGTGCGATGTGATCTCGTCGTAGGAAATGGAGCACGGTGATTTTTTTAAATGTTTTTATTTTAACTTTATTTTAACAGGTAGCCAAGGGTCTCATTTCCAGGTGAGCCCTGTGTACACAATACACATCAATATACAAAATACACATTTAAAACTAAACATGCATAAATACGTGTTAATATTAAAAAGAATACGCAAAAAGTAAATACAGAATCCTAAACAGTTACAGTTCTCAGCAACTAGGTTTTCAATCAACGCCCTAAACTGCAACAGAACATCCCATTTTAATGAGAGCTGTAAATTGTTCCAGCATTAAAACTAAAAAGCGGATTTACCTAATTCAGTGGAGACCCGAGGAACAGCAAGAGTAAACCAACCCTGTGAATGCGTTTTGTAACTCATGTTTTTATACTTCAACAACAAAGTCAGCTGAGTCAGAAGCTTGTGTAGTAAACAAAGCGGGAGTAATGAAGTGACCTACGGGACATTAATGAGGATCGGCTCAATTCATGGACATATCAATTGATATTATTACAGTATATACATTGAGTTACCATAGATGCTGATCTTGGGTCAGTTCTGAATTTCCCCCACTAATGGTTACGGGTTAGAATTGGGAGAGAGGAAGCTGATCATAGATCTGTACCAAGGGGAAACTTCACCCCGGAGCGTGGGAAAGAGGTGAGGGGATAACCTTCGGGACGGCCCACCATAGCTGTTCCCACAGGCCCAGCGACATCAGTGGGGGAAGTGTCCCCCCTCTCTGGTGCTGCACGTTTGTGTATGTGTACAGTTGAAGTCTGAGGTTTACATACACCTTAGCCAAATACATTTCAACTCAGTTTTTCACAATTCCTGACATTTAATCCTAGTAAAAATTCCCTGTCTTAGGTCAGTTATTTTAAGAATGTGAAATGTCAGAATAATATACACTGCTCAAAAAAATAAAGGGAACACTAAAATAATACATCCTAGATCTGAATGAATGAAATATTCATATTAAATACTTATTTCTTTACATAGTTGAATGTGTTGACAACAAAATCACACAAAAATTATCAATGGAAATCAAATTTATCAACCCATGGAGGTCTGGATTTGGAGTCACACTCAAAATTAAAGTGGAAAACCACACTACAGGCTGACCCAACTTTGATGTAATGTCCTTAAAACAAGTCAAAATGAGGCTCAGTAGTGTGTGTGGCCTCCACGTGCCTGTATGACCTCTCTACAATGCCTGGGCATGCTCCTGATGAGGTGGCGGATGGTCTTCTGAGGGATCTCCTCCCAGACCTGGACTAAAGCATCCGCCAACTCCTGGACAGTCTGTGGTGCAACGTGGCGTTGGTGGATGGAGCGAGACATGATGTCCCAGATGTGCTCAATTGGATTCAGGTCTGGGGAATGGGCAGGCCAGTCCATAGCATCAATGCCTTCCTCTTGCAGGAACTGCTGACACACTCCAGCCACATGAGGTCTAGCATTGTCTTGCATTAGGAGGAACACAGGGCCAACTGCACCAGCATATGGTCTCACAAGGGGTCTGAGGATCTCATCTCGGTACCTAATGGCAGTCAGGCTACCTCTGGCGAGCACATGGAGGGCTGTGCGGCCCCCCAAAGAAATGCCACCCCACACCATGACTGACCCACCGCCAAACCGGTCATGCTGGAGGATGTTGCAGGCAGCAGAACGTTCTCCGCGTCTCCAGACCCTGTCACATGTGCTCAGTGTGAACCTGCTTTCATCTGTGAAGAGCACAGGGTGCCAGTGGCAAATTTGCCAATCTTGGTGTTCTCTGGCAAATGCCAAACGTCCTGCACGGTGTTGGGCTGTAAGCACAACCCCCACCTGTGGATGTCGGGCCCTCATACCACCCTCATGGAGTCTGTTTCTGACCGTTTGAGCAGACACATGCACATTTGTGGCGTGCTGGAGGTCATTTTGCAGGGCTCTGGCAGTGCTCCTCCTTGCACAAAGGCGGAGGTAGCGGTCCTGCTGCTGGGTTGTTGCCCTCCTACGGCCTCCTCCACGTCTCCTGATGTACTGGCCTGTCTCCTGGTAGTGCCTCCATGCTCTGGACACTACGCTGACAGACACAGCAAACCTTCTTGCCACAGCTCGCATTGATATGCCATTCTGGATGAGCTGCACTACCTGAGCCACTTGTGTGGGGTGTAGACTCCATCTCAATCTACCACTAGAGTGAAAGCACTGCCAGCATTCAAAAGTGACCAAAACATCAGCCAGGAAGCATAGGAACTGAGAAGTGGTCTGTGGTACCACCTACAGAACCACTCCTTTATTGGGGGTGTCTTGCAAATTGCCTATAATTTCCACCTGTTGTCTATGCCATTTGCACAACAGCATGTGAAATGTATTGTCAATCAGTGTTGCTTCCTAAGTGGACAGTTTGATTTCACAGAAGTGTGATTGACTTGGAGTTACATTGTGTTGTTTAAGTGTTCCCTTTATTTTTTTTGAGCAGTGTAGTAGAGAGAATGATTTATTTAAGCTTTTATTTCTTTCATCAAATTCCCAGTGGGTCAAAAGTTTACAATTAGTATTTGGTGGCATTGCCTTTACATTGATTAACTTGGATCAAATGTTTTGGGTGGTCTTCCACAAGCTTCCCACAATAAGTTGGGTGAATTGTGGCCCATTCCTTCTGACAGAGCTGGTGTAACTGAGTCAGGTTTGTAGGCCTCCTTGCTCGCACATGCTTTTTCAGCTCATCCCACAAATGTTTTATAGGATTGAGGTCAGGGCTTTGTGATGGCCTCTCCAATACCTTGACTTTGATGTCCTTAAGCCATTTGCCACAACTTTAACTTCCTGACTGTGGTCTTGAAATGTTGCTTCAACATATCCACATAATTTTCCTACGTCATGATGCCATCTATTTTGTGAAGTGCACCAGTCCCTCCTGCAGCAAAGCACTCCCACAACATGTTGCCGCCACCCTCGTGCTTCACGGTTGGGATGGTGTTCTTCGACATGCAAGCCTCCCCCTTTTCCCTCCAAACATAACAATGGTCATTATGGCCAAACAGTTCTATTTTTGTTTCATCAGACCAAAGAACATTTCTCCAAAAAGTACCATCTTTGTGCAGTTGCAAACCGTAGTCTGGCTTTTTTTATGGTGGTTTTGGAACAGTGGCTTCTTCCTTGCTGAGTGGACTTTTCAGGTTGTATCGATATAGGACTCGTTTTACTGTGGATATAGATACTTTGTACCTGTTTCCTCCAACATCTTCACAAGGTCCTTTGCTGTTGTTGTGGGATTGATTTGCACTTTTCGCGCCAAAGTACGTTCAACTCTAGGAGACAGAATGCGTCTCCTCCCTGAGCGGTATGACGGCTACGTGGTCCCATGGTGTTAATACTTGCGAACTACTGTTTGTAGAGATGAACGTGGTACCTTCAGGCGTTTGGAAATTGCTCCCAAGGATGAACCAGACTTTTTTTCCCTCAGAGGTCTTGGCTGATTTCTTTTGATTTTCCCATGATGTCAAGCAAAGAGGCACCGAGTTTGAAGGTAGGCCTTGAAATATATCCACAAGTACACCTCCAATTGACTCAAATTATGTAAATTAGCCTATCAGAAGCTTCTAAACCATGACATCATTTTCTGGAATTTTCCAAGCTGTTTAAAGGCACAGTCAACTTAGTGTATGTAAACTTCTGACCCACTGGAATAGTGATACAGTGAATTGTAAGTGAAATAATCTGTCTGTAAACAATTGCTGTAAAAATGACTTGTGTCATGCACAAAGTAGGTGTCCTAACCTACTTGCCAAAACTATAGTTTGTTAACAAGAAATTTGTGGAATGGTTGAAAAACGAGTTAATGACTCCAACCTAACTGTATGTAAACTTCCAACTTCAACTAACTGTATGTATGTATGTATGTATGTATGTATGTATGTATGTATGTATGCATGCATGTATGTATGTATGTATGTATGTATACTACCGTTCAAAAGTTTGGGGTCACTTAGAAATCTCCTTGTTTTTGAAAGAAAACATATTTTTTTGTCCATTAAAATAACATCAAATTGATCAGAAATACAGTGAAGACATTGTTAATGTTGTAAATGACTATTGTAGCTGGAAACGGCTCATTATTTTATTTTATGGAATATCTACGTAGACGTACATTATCAGTTACCATCACTACTGTGTTCCAATGGCAGGTTGTGTTAGCTAATCCAAAAGGCTAATTGATCATTAGAAAACACTTTTGCAATTATGTTAGCACAGCTGAAAACTGTTGTTCTGATTAAAGAAGCAATAAAACTGGCCTTCTTTAGACTAGGTGAGTGAGTATCTGGAGCATCAGCATTTATGGGTTCGATTACAGGCTCAAAATGGGCAGAAACAAAGCCCTTTCTTCTGAAACTTGTCAGTCTATTATTGTTCTGAGAAATCAAGGCTAATCCATGCAAGAAATTTCCAAGAAACTGAAGATCTCGTACAACGCTGTGTACTACTCCCTTCACAGAACAGCGCAGACTGTCTCTAACCAGAATAGAAAGAGGAGTGGGAGGCCCCGGTGCACAACTGAGCAAAAGGACAAGTACATTAGTGTCTAGTTTGAGAAACAGACTCCTCACAAGTCCTCAACTGGCAGCTTCATTAAATAGTACCTGCAAAACACCAGTCTCAACATCAATAGTGAAGAGGAAACTCCAGAATTCTGGCCTTTCTATTTTTGATATTGCTACTATTCAAATATGCAAGTAACAATTTCACTGTACCATTTACACCTTCTGTATCCTGTGCATGTGACAAAAACATAGATTTAATTTGAAATAGTGTGTTTTTACCAGAGACGGTAATGTGAAGAACATGACCTGCACCAAAGTCAAATTAGGATATAGGACAAGGACTAGATAGTGTATTTTTAGCTGGAGCTTTTCCTTATTGTAGGCTACTACTTTTAGCACTCTTTGTCTTGAAATCCTCAATTGTTTACTACAATACTCACTCTGTTTAACACATGGCCTCATATTTAATCCTTCAAGAGATGGGTTGGGTTAAGGCTTAAGAGGGTGTGAACAATGCTGAATGGGTGTAGACAAAGAAGAGCTCTCCAAGTAGGTGTCCAAAAACATTCAAGGGCCATTTTCTCAAAAGTGGTGTTACAAGTTCATCAACTTTCAAAGCAGAGTATGATAAACCATTTTCTATCTTTGAGTCTATACTTTTATCCAATGTAAAAGACACCATTTCAAATTTTGCTACATCGCACCGAATCCAGGTGGTGAGTCACATTTTTGCTCTAGTCCACCACTTACACAGCTGATCCAAGGAATCATCAAGCCAGTGATAAATTGAGGTGCTTTAGTACTGGACTGGAACAAAAAGGACTGGAGTTAAAAATAAAAAAAACTGCCATGGACAGCAATACGGTACTGTAGGCCTACCTGTAGAAGTCGGACTCAAGCAGTGTAAGCTGCCGGGCGATCTCAATGGGGTGGAGGGTCATGAGGTCAAACTGGTCTGTCTGGCCCGACTTGCTGAGGTGCCACTCGATGGGCGGTGGCGAGCTCTCGAAGGTAATGTTGTGGCTGGGCCCATTGGCCTGTGCTTGCTTCTTCCTCTGGATGATCTTGGTAATGGACTCCACCCACTTCTTCATGGCCTTGCCTGGGAGGGGTCACAGAGAGGGAGATTGTCACTCAGAGAAGAGAAGTAGAGGAGAGATACGAGAGAGGAAGAGACGAGAGGAAAATAAGAAATAAAGAGAGGATATGCAACAAAAGAAGAGAAAGTCCTTGCCCCAATTTATCCACACATACCTCGCACCAATGCAATGAACTCCTCCAGACACTTGAGTAACTGACAGTCCCGCTCAAAGTCATAGAAGTGGTGCTCCACCCAGTGGCGACATACATTCAATACCCTGCAGGAAGAGCGAGTAGGTCAAAACCAGTTAAGATACCAGTTAAGATACCAGTTACTGACCAGCAAGAGAGCGCTAACTACAAATCCTGACCTAAAAAACAAATAAATCTGCCCGCTTGTCATTATGCAGTATCATGTGTAAATTGATGAGGATTTTAGAATAAGGCTGTAACGTAACAAAAGTGGAAAAGGGGAAGGGATCTGAATACTTCCTGAAAGCACAGTATATGGAGCATAACAAACAAAAAAGGTTAAAAAAATGTAAAGAGTGCATGCTTTTGTTTCAGCCCAGCATTAAAAAAGTTTGAAACCTTTCTCTGCTAATCAGGACAGACTACCTTCCAAGTGTATCACAAGAAACCAGGATGTACTGTTGACCCCTAGGCCATGTTCATTAGGCACCAAAATGAAAGAAAACAGACAGGGGCTACCTCGGCTTTTCCAAGAATAACTTTTTGTTGTTGTTGAATGTTTTCTGTTATAGTCCCTAATGAACACAACCTCTGGAATTAGGTGTGGTAAATGGGGAGGGGTGCAGAGGTACCTGAGTTGGACTGGCTGGACAAACTCCTTGCGAAATCGTTTGAGTTCGGCGCTGAGAGGTTGGTCTCCGTTCTCTATGGCCATCTGGTCCGCCTCTGTGGGCTTTGGCTCGGGAATTTCAAACCTGGAAGGTTCCAGAAAACAAAATCACAACTGAGAAGACACAGCAGTGTGGAATCTGGGATACACCTTTAACCAGACAGTAGAGGTTCCAGACTGGAATATGTTTTGGGATTCTTCCGATGGAATTGAGGAGCACACCACATCAGTCACTGGCTTTAGCAATAAGTGCATTGAGGACGTCTTCCCCACAGTGACTCTAACGAACCATCAAATAGGCGAAGCATCAATACAGGACTAAGATCGAATCGTACAACACAGGCTCCGATGCTCGTCGGAAGTGGCAGGGCTTGCAAACTATTACAGACTACAATGGGAAGCACAGCCAGGAGCTGCACGGGTGACACAAGCCTACCAGAGGAACTAAATTACTTCTATGCTCGCTTCGAGGCAAGTAACACTGAAACATGCTGTTCCGGATGACTGTGATCTCACACTCTCCGCAGCCGATGTCAGTAAGACCTTTAAATAAGTCAACATTCACAAGGCGGATACCAGGACGTGTACTCCGAGCATGCACTGACAAACTGGCAAGTGTCTTCACTGACATTTTCAACCTCTACCTGTCTGAGTCTGTAATACCAACATGTTTCAAGCAGACCACCATAATCCCTGTGCCCAAGAACACTAAGGTAACCTGCCTAAATGACTACCGACCTGTAGCACTGACATCTGTAGCCATGAAATGCTTTGCAAGGCTGGTCATGGCTCACATCAACACCATTATCCCAGAAACCCTAGACCCACTCCAATTTGCATACTGCACCAACAGACCCACAGATGATGCAATCTCTATTGCACTCCACACTGCCCTTTCACACCTGGACAAAAGGAACACCTATGAGAGAATGCTATTCATTGAATAAAGCTCAGCATTCAACAACATAGTGCCCTCAAAGTTCTCACTAAGCTATGGACCCTGGGACTAAACACCTCACTCTGAAACTGGATAATGGAATTCCTAAGGGGCATCTCGCAGGTGGTAAGGGTAGGTAACAACACATCCGCCACTCAGATCCTCAACAAGGGGGCCCCTCAGGGGTGCATTCTCAGTCCCCTCCTGTACTCCCTGTTCACTCATGACTGCACGGCCAGGCACAACTCCAACACCATCACTAAGTTTGTTGATGACAACAGTGGTAGGCCTGATCACCGACAACGACGAGACAGCCTATAGGGAGGAGTTCAGAGACCTGACCGTGTGGTGCAAGGACAACAACCTCTCCTTCAATGTGATCAAGACAAAGGAGATGATCGTGGACTACAGGAAAATGAGGACAGAGCACACCCACATTCTCATCAACGGGGCTGTAGTGGAGCAGGTTGAGAGCTTCAAGTTCCTTGGCGTCCACATCAGCAACAGACTAACATGGTCCAAGCACACCAAGACAGCCGTGAAGAGGGAACGACAAAACCTATTCCCCCTCAGGAGACTGAAAAGATTTGCCATGGGTCCTCAGATACTCAAAAGGTTCTACAGCTGCACCATCAAGAGCATCCTCACGGATTGCATCACTGCCTGTTATGGCAACTGCTCGGCCTCCGACCGCAAGGCACTACAGAGGGTAGTTCGTACGGCCCAGTACATCATTGGGCCCAAGCTTCCTGACATCCAGGACCTCTATACCAGGCGGTGTCAGAGGAAGGCCCTAAAAATCATCAAAGACTATAGCCACCCTAGTCATAAGCTGTTCTTTCTGCTACCGCACAGAAAGCAGTCCCGGCGCGCCAAATCTAGGTCCAAGAGGCTTCTTAACAGCTTCTACCCCCAAGCCATAAGACTCCTGACCAGCTAATCAAATGGCTACCCAAACTATTTGCATAGTCTCCCCCCCTCTGTTACGCTGCTGCTACTCTCTGGTTATTATCTATGCATCGTCACTTTAACTCTACCTACATATACATGTTACCACAATTACCTTGACTAACCAGTGCCCCCGCACATTCACCTCAAACAGTGAGTAAAGGTGTGTTTTTTATTGAGAATGACAATGGTTCCTCATTGTATATACAAAAAATCCATCTCTCTCCCTTTCAATAAGCACTCAGCATGAAAGGGAAAAATGTAATGCTCTGATCCAGTGCAAACGTCATAAAATACCAGGATTACTTCTTATCCCTACAGCTGTGTCTCAAGCTCACTGGCTCAGGAAGCTCACTGGCCCAGAATATTACAATGTTGCAAGTTTGCTAGCACAGAGCGTCGGTGTATCCAGTTGATAGCCTAGTTGATACAATGTTTCAAGTTCGTTGCAGACAGGCTATGCGTAGCTAAAGTGATTTATAGGATATTAATTTTTTTAAATCAGGATATTTTCTACCTGCAGGCTGCAATGTTTTTATTTGTTGGCTTTAGACTATTTTTTTTTACATAGTTGGCAATGGCAAAAGTTACTTTTAGATGTTTATTATTTTCATTTAGATATAACTTAGATGAACCACATTACAATGATTTTTAGATACAAAGACTTTATTATAAATTAAATTAAACTGTTAATTGAAAATAATAGTTGGCATAAATTGGCACTCCAACTGGAAAAAGTTGCCGACCCCTTGTGTAGCCTATTACCGGCAACTTCAGGAATGTAAAGGCAGAATTTTGAGAAGGCCAGCAGCAGCAGGAGGAGGAGGCCATCTTGATCTCTGGCTCCCTCTTGAGTCATGTGTGTCTTAATTATTTAATCAAACAGTGTGTTTAAATCATCAGACAAGCTACATAGTTGATTTTATCAAAACACATAGGGTGTGTGTCTTTATATGGAAAAATATACGTTTAAAAAATTTAGACCAATCGATTAGTCTAAAAAAAACTGATGACTCTCGCTTGACCAATAATTATTTTAGTCGGGAACAGCCCTCGTTTCAAAAATGTATATGGGAATATATTGTCCATGATGAATACATCTCTGCCTTTGTTCTGACAAAGGTCAGAGTCAACGAGCACAGACGAATGTCTTGTTAACTGAAAACATTTGCCAAAGTGAAAGGCAATGTATCTGATTTGGAAAAATATGATACAATATTAGACACAAAGGCGGTTCATAGAATAATAACAGTGGAGCCCAATCCTAGAATGGCATCAACATACTCACCTCTCCATAAGAAGACCCAGCAGCTCCTGAGGTTTACAGAAGGACCTGTAGGTGGTTAGAAATGTTCGGACGAAATTTGGATCTGCAAGAAGGCAAAACAAGGGAATTGTCAGCCTTTTTGTTAATCAAATAAAATTTATTTGTCACATACACATGTTAGCAGATGTTAATGCGAGTGTAGCGAAATGCGTGTGCTTCTAGTTCCGACAACGCAGTAATAACCAACGAGTAATTTAACCTAACAATTCCATAACTACTACCTTATACACACAAGTGTAAAGGGATAAAGAATATGTACATAAAGATATATGAATGAGTGATGGTACAGAACGGCATAGGCAAGATGCAGTAGATGGTACAGAGTACAGTATATACATATGATATGAGTAATGTAGGGTATGTAAACATTATATTAAGTGGCATTGTTTAAAGTGGCTAGTGATACATTTTTTACATCAATTTCCATTATTAAAGTGGCTGGAGTTGAGTCAGTATGTTGGCAGCAGCCGCTCAATGTTAGTGGTGGCTGTTTAACAGTCTGATGGCCTTGAGATAAAATATGTTTTTCAGTCTCTCGGTCCCTGCTTTGATGCACCTGTACTGACCTCGCCTTCTGGATGATAGCGGGGTGAACAGGCAGTGGCTCGGGTGGTTATTGTCCTTGATGATCTCTATGGCCTTCCTGTGACATCGGGTGGTGTAGGTGTCCTGGAAGGCAGGTAGTTTGCCCCCGGTGATGCGTTGTGCAGACCTCACTACCCTCTGGAGAGCCTTATGGTTGTGGACGGAACAGTTGCCGTACCAGGCGGTGATACAGCCTGACAGGATGCTCTTGATTGTGCATATGTAGAAGTTTGTGAGTGCTTTTGGTGACAAGCCGAATTTCTTCAGCCTCCTGAGGTTCACAATGCTGTCTGTGTGGGTGGACCAATTCAGTTTGTCCGTGATGTGTACAC
Organism: Oncorhynchus clarkii lewisi; assembly: GCF_045791955.1. Taxonomy (NCBI): domain Eukaryota; kingdom Metazoa; phylum Chordata; class Actinopteri; order Salmoniformes; family Salmonidae; genus Oncorhynchus; species Oncorhynchus clarkii. Next base: position 32,273,433 of record NC_092159.1, on the reverse strand, counting down.
TGAGGAACTTAAAACTTACTACCCTCTCCAGTACTGTCCCGTCGATGTGGAAAGGGGGGTGCTCCCTCTGCTGCTTCTTGAAGTCCACAATCATCTCCTTTGTTTTGTTTGTTTTGTTGACGTTGAGTGTGAGGTTATTTTCCTGACACCACACTCTGAGGGCCCTCACCTCCTCCCTGTAGGCCGTCTCGTAGTTGTTGGTAATCAAGCCTACCACTGTAGTGTCGTCCGCAAACTTGATGATTGAGTTGGAGGCGTGCATGGCCACGCAGTCGTGGGTGAACAGGGAGTACAGGAGAGGGCTCAGAACGCACCCTTGTGGGGCCCCAGTGTTGAGGATCAGTGGGGTGGAGATGTTGTTACCTACCCTCACCACCTGGGGACGGCCCGTCAGGAAGTCCAGTACCCAGGGCGGGGTCGAGACCCAGGGTCTCGAGCTTGATGACGAGTTTAAGGGTACTATGGTGTTAAATGCTGAGCTGTCGTCGATGAACAGCATTCTCACATAGGTATTCCTCTTGTCCAGATGGGTTAGGGCAGTGTGCAGTGTGGTTGCGATTGCGTTGTCTGTGAACCAATTGGGGCGGTAAGCAAATTGGAGTGGGTCTAGGGTGTCAGGTAGGGTGGAGGTGATATGGTCCTTAACTAGTCTCTCAAAGCACTTCATGATGACGGAAGTGAGTGGGTAGTCGTTTGGCTCAGTTACCTTAGCTTTCTTGGGAACAGGAACAATGGTGGCCCTCTTGAAGCATGTGGGAACAGCAGTGTGCAAGTAGCTATTGTTCTTTCATGACTTTGCGGTGATGACTTGTATGAAATTCGCTACTGTTTGCTAGCTATATGTCTTATAACTATTAAGTTAACAGTCTAAGATATGCCAACCAATGCCATGTTTATTAGGCACCAAACAGAACAAAACAGACAAACAAAATGTCAAACATTCCAGAGTGAACATGACCCAGGTCTGTGTGTATATTAGGAGTGCTGATACTGTGGTTATGCGGGTGAACAGGACCGTTAGCTAGTGGTTCACATGTTGGATCTGTCCAATTCCTTTCACCGGGGTCTGGCTGGGGTTGGACAATAGCTGCCTCAGTGCGGATTTACAAACAATCGGCCTGAAACTATTTCAGCCAGGAAACAGACGCTGCTCTGACGCACGCAGCTGCCACTCCACCACACACGCTTAAAAATAGATCACCCGCCTGCCCTCCCCACCACCAACATACACACTGCAGTGGCTTTGACCACAAATACAAGTATAGGACAAGTCAACCACATTATCTGGGTATGACATAACAGAATATGAACTTATAAATGTTTGATTTTCACTGGGTAGTTACTTTAAAGTTATCTTCCTGCAATTCTACGCATTTTGCAATGGGGCAGAGAGATAATGACAGTTTTATTGCCAATTTCCTGCAATTCTACACATTTTGCAATGGGGCAGAGAGATAGTGACAGTTTTATTGCCAATTTCCTGCAATTCTACACATTTTGCAATGGGGCAGAGAGATAATGACAGTTTTATTGCCAATTTCCTGCAATTCTACACATTTTGCAATGGGGCAGAGAGATAATGACAGTTTTATTGCCAATTTCCTGCAATTCTACACATTTTGCAATGGGGCAGAGAGATAATGACAGTTTTATTGCCAATTTCCTGCAATTCTACACATTTTGCCGTGGTCCATGCTGTGTTCTTATACTATCTGAGTAACTCAAACTTTCTAACAAAATGCATTTCAGACAGTTATTCTGGTGGTTGTTAGTTCTCAAAGATGATCTTATTAAAAAAATATACAGCTCCATTATCTTTTCTACATACTTTATATCTGGTTTTAAACGTGTAGGTTGGAAAAAGTATGTGAACCCCAAGGCTAATGACTTTTGGAGTCAGGAGTCAGCTAACGTGGATTCCAATCAACTCTGACGAGAGTGGAGTTGTTGGTTAGAGCTGCCTTTCCCTATAAAAAAACACTCAAAACATTTGAGTTTGCTATTCACAAGAAGCATTGCCTGATGTGAACCATGCCTCGAACAAAAGAGATCTCAGAAGACCTAAGATTAAGAATTGTTGACTTGCATAAATCTGGAAAGGGTTACAAAAGTATCTCTAACAGTCTTGATGTTCATCAGTCCACAGTAAGTGAAATTGTCTATAAATGGAGAAAGGTCAGCACTGTTGCTACTCTCCCTAGGAGTGGCCGAACTGAAATGATGAGTGCAAGAGCCCAGTGCAGAATTCTCAATGAGGTTAAGAAGAATCCTAGAGTGTCAGCTAAAGACTTACAGAAATCTCTGGAAGATGCTAACATCTCTGTTGACGAGTCTAGAATACGTAAAACACTAAACAAGAATGGTGTTTATGGGAGGACAACACGGAAGAAGTCACTGCTGTCCAAAAAACAACATTGCTGCACGTCTGAAATTCGCAAAAGAGCACCTGGATGTTCCAGAGTGCTACTGGCAAAATATTCTGTGGACAGATTAAACTACAGTTGAGTTGTTTGTAAGGAACACACAACACTATGTGTGGAGAAAAAAAAGGCACAGCACACCAACATCAAAACGCTCATCATTTGTTTTTCAGCAGGACAATGACCCAACACACCTCAAGGCTGTGTAAGGACTATTTGACCAAGAAGGAGAGTGATGCATCAGATGTACTGGCCTCCAATCACCTGACCTCAACCAAATTGAGATTGTTTGGGATGAGTTGGACCACAGAGTGAAGGAAAAGCAGCCAACAAGCGCTCAGCGTATGTGGGAACTCCAAGACTGTTGGAAAAGCATTCCTCATAAAACTGGTTGAAAGAATGCCAAGAGTGCAAAGCAAAGGGTGGCTACTTTAAAGAATCTCAAATATATTTTCATTTGTTTAACACTTTTTAGGTTACTACATGATTCCATGTGTAATTTCATAGTTTTGATGTCTTCACTACTATTCTACAATGTAGAAAATAGTAAAAATAAAGAAAAACCCTTGAATGAGTAGGTGTGTCCAAACTTCTGAGTTGTGTAGAGTCAGTATAAATGTGTGTGCATGTTATATGTGTGTGAGCAAATGCTCTCACACACACACACACACACACACACACACACACACACACACACACACAAAAAGTATTCAGACCCCTTGACTTTTTACACATTTTGTTACGTTACAACCTTATTCTAAAATGGATTACATAAAAATAGTTCATCAATCTACACACAATACCCTATATTGACAAAGCGAAAGCAGGTTTTTAAAAGTGTTAGCAAATGTATTACAAATAAAAAACATAAATACCTTATTTACATAAGTATTCAGACCCTTTGTTATGAGACTTGAAATTGAGCTCAGGTGCATCATGTTTCCATTGATCATCCTTGAGATGTTTCTACAACTTGATTTAAGTCCACCTGTGGTACATTCAATTAATTGGACATGATTTGGAAAGGCACACACCTGTCTATATAAGGTCTCTCAGTTGACAGTGCATGTCAGAGCAATACCAAGCCATGAGGTCAAAGGAATTGTCTGTAGAGTTCCGAGACAGGATTGTGTCGAGAAACCGATCTAGGGAAGGGTACCAAAACATTTCTGCAGCATTGAAGGTCCCAAAGAACACAGTGGCCTCAAACATTCTTAAATAGAAGAAGTTTGGAACCACCAACACTCCTAGAGTTGGCCGCCAGGCCAAACTGAGCAATCCGGGTAGAAGGGCCTTGGTCAGTGAGGTGACCAATAACCCTCATGGTCACTCTGACAGAGCTCCAGAGTTCCTCTGTGGAGATGGGAGAACATTCCAGAAGGACAACCATCTCTGCAGCACTCTACCAATCAGGCCTTTATGGCAGAGTGGCCAGAAGAGAAGCCACTCCTCAGTAAAAAGGCACATGACAGTTTGCTTGGAGTTTGCCAAAAGGCACCTAAAAGACTCTGACCATGAGAAACAAGATTCTCTGGTCTGATAAAACCAGATTGAACTCTTTGGCCGGAATGCCAAGTGTTTTCAGCAGCAGAGACTGGGAAACTTGTCAGGATGAAGGGAAAGATGAAAGGAGCAAAGTACAGAGAGATCATTGGTGAAAACCGGCTCCAGAGCGCTCAGGACCTCAGACAGGGGCAAAGGTTCACCTTCCAACAGGACAACAACGCTAAGCACAAAGCCAAGACAACACATGAGCGGCTTCGGGACTAGTCTCTGAATGTTCTTGAATGGCCCAGCCATAGCCAGGAATTCAACCCGATCGAACATCTCTGAAGAGACCTGAGAATAGCTGTGCAGCGACGCTCCCCATCCAACCTTACAGAGCTTGAGAGGATCTGCAGAGAAGAATGGGAGAAACTCCCCAAATACAGGTGTGTCAAGCTTGTAGAGTCCTACCCAAAAAGACTGACATGCCAAGTAAAAATATCTGGGATATCTGTACTTTATTTTACTATTCATATATTTTCCAACTTTTACTTCACTACATTCCTAAAGAAAATAAATGTACTTTTTACATACATTTTCCTAGACACCCTAAAGTACTATATTTTGACAGGAAAATGGTCAAATTCACACTTATCAAGAGTATAATCCTGGTCATCCCTACTGCCTCTGATCTGGTGGACTCACTAAACACAAATGCTTTGTTTGTAAATTATGTCTGCGTGATGGAGTGTGCCTCTGGCTATCCGTCAATAAAAAACATAAAAATAAGAATTGTGCCGTCTGGTTTGCTTATATACGGAATTTGAAATGGTTTATACTTTTACTTTTGATACTTAAGTATCAAACACACTGATACTGAAGTGTGTTGGAGGGCCAGTTGGAGGCACTCTTTCCTCTGGTCTAAATAACATCCCAATGCCCCAGGGTAGTGATTGAGGACACTGCCCTGTGTAGGGTGCCGTCTTTCGGATGGGATGTTAAACGGGTGTCCTGACTTTCTGAGGTCATTAAAGATCCCATGGCACTTATCGTAAGAGTAGGGGTGTGAACCCCGGTGTCCTAACTAAATTCCCAATCTGGCCCTCAAACCATCACGGTCACCTAATAATCCCCAGTATACAATTGGCTCATTAATCCCCCTTCTCTCCCCTGTAACTATTCCCCAGGTCGTTGCTGCAAATAAGAACGTGTTCCCAGTCAATTTACCTGGTAAAATAAAGGATAAATAAAAAAATATAAATACATTTTAAAAAGTATATATTTAAAACCAAATACTTTTAGACTTTTACTCAAGTAGTATTTTACTGGGTCATTTTCTGTGGTATCAAGTATGACAATTGAGTAATTTTTCCACCACTGCTGCTATGTACCATAGAGGTCAATGGTCAAAGTTCTGTTGACCTGAACATTCCGAAAATGTGTCTGAATCTCTAAGCTTTCCAATGATATAAGATTAAAGAGAACAAGTGAGCAATACTGATATTGTTTGTCATAGGGTAAAATCCTTATGGGAAAAATTTATGGGACAGAGGGATGAAAGATAACACGCAGAAAGCTACCATTGCTATCACACATTTTCTAACTCTTGGGACATTGACCTTCAAAAAAATCACTATGAGACATCGCCCTCCCAAGTGAACCCGACCGACCCTCCTGGCTCATGGACTATATGGATTCTTGATTAAAATTTATGGGAAAAGAGAAGCGTAGATCCATGCAAATTGTAATGCAGATAGTCAGGACAGAGAGATAAGAGAGAAAGTGTGTTGTCCCTCCACTGCTGTCTCCTGGGTGGGAGTAGGGTGTGTGTCCAGGCATGAGGTGCATCGTACAGGAAGCACCTTTTTCCCCTTTTCAAATTACCCTGGGCAACACAGACACACTTTTCCTCAAAAGGCTGGTTTCCCTTGGCTTATTTGAAATCAGTGGCACACAGACGGTTGAAAACTAAAAAGGAAAATAGTGGCCTAAATTTACACCCTACTCTTTATTCGGGGGAGGAAGTTTACACAGGGGTGTGAGCTGGACAGTCCACCCATAAGAGGAATGTTCTCTTCTGGCTTTGTATTGTGCTGCATTAACCTTGGACCAGTGTTTCTTTAACTCCAGTCCTTCACTACTCCCCAACAGCACAAACGTTTGGTGTAGCCCAGGACAAGCACACCTGAACCAACTCGTCAACTAATCATCAAGCATTTGGGTGAGTTGAATCGGGTGTGCTTCAACAAAAATGTGTACAGTTTGGGGGTACTCACTTACCACAGTTGAGAAACACTGCTCTAGACATCCAGAGACAAACAAGATGAAACTCAAACTTGTGTAAGAGTTCAGAAAGGCTTCCGTGCTACACAAAGGAAAACGTGTGTTTTTAAGAAGATTTTATACAAACACCTGTATGTTTGCATGACATTGAATAACAATGCATAGAAACAGAACAAATTCAAAAGCGCTTTGGCCTAAATGTTTTGCTCCCCAGATCCACTTGAATTTGGTGATTTATTTCCCCAAAATGACATCATTACTTTTAATTAATGAAGAGCTTATTAGTCCAATCGCAGCCTTGTATCTGGTTAGGTACAATGGCACCAGTCAGTAGAGAAGAATACAGATCCCATGGTCTAACAACTGCTGTGTGTGCTGGGTCATTCAGCCTTTCTTAAGAGCGATTCCTCGCGAAACCCAGACAAAGAAAGAACATGATTTTTTACATTTTCACAAAATATAGTCCATAAAAGTGTCCTTTGGTTGAAGGATTGTTGACATGTGTCTAAAAGCATAATTGAGAAATATTGAATACAAGTTGGCATTTTTCTGATATTTTGGCCTTATCCAGGCCTCCTTTAAGACTCCATAGTGTTTCATCTGTAGATGCTACTAAACAAACATTGGTGTCATATGAAGTTTTATCCCTTTCTCTAATATGAGTAGTATTTTGGTTTCAATCACTTTTTCATACATTCTTGAAAAATATAAACAAATATTAAATTTAAAAAATCTAAACATGAATATAGAAATGTTTGATTTGCATTTAAAAAAAAAATATATACACACAAACACATATATATATATATACACATACATACATACATACATACACACACACACATACATATATACAGTGCCTTGCGAAAGTATTCGGCCCCCTTGAACTTTGCGACCTTTTGCCACATTTCAGGCTTCAAACATAAAGATATAAAACTGTATTTTTTTGTGAAGAATCAACAACAAGTGGGACACAATCATGAAGTGGAACAACATTTATTGGATATTTCAAACTTTTTTAACAAATCAAAAACTGAAAAATTGGGCGTGCAAAATTATTCAGCCCCCTTAAGTTAATACTTTGTAGCGCCACCTTTTGCTGCGATTACAGCTGTAAGTCGCTTGGGGTATGTCTCTATCAGTTTTGCACATCGAGAGACTGAAATTATTTCCCATTCCTCCTTGCAAAACAGCTCGAGCTCAGTGAGGTTGGATGGAGAGCATTTGTGAACAGCAGTTTTCAGTTCTTTCCACAGATTCTCGATTGGATTCAGGTCTGGACTTTGACTTGGCCATTCTGGATATGTTTATTTTTGAACCATTCCATTGTAGATTTTGCTTTATGTTTTGGATCATTGTCTTGTTGGAAGACAAATCTCCGTCCCAGTCTCAGGTCTTTTGCAGACTCCATCAGGTTCTTCCAGAATGGTCCTGTATTTGGCTCCATCCATCTTCCCATCAATTTTAATCATCTTCCCTGTCCCTGCTGCAGAAAAGCAGGACCAAACCATGATGCTGCCACCACCATGTTTGACAGTGGGGATGGTGTGTTCAGCTGTGTTGCTTTTACGCCAAACATAACATTTTGCATTGTTGCCAAAAAGTTACATTTTGGTTTCATCTGACCAGAGCACCTTCTTCCACATGTTTGGTGTGTCTCCCAGGTGGCTTGTGGCAAACTTTAAACAACACTTTTTATGGATATCTTTAAGAAATGGCTTTCTTCTTGCCACTCTTCCATAAAGGCCAGATTTGTGCAATATACGACTGATTGTTGTCCTATGGACAGAGTCTCCCACCTCAGCTGTAGATCTCTGCAGTTTATCCAGAGTGATCATGGGCCTCTTGGCTGCATCTCTGATCAGTCTTCTCCTTGTATGAGCTGAAAGTTTAGAGGGACGGCCAGGTCTTGGTAGATTTGCAGTGGTCTGATACTCCTTCCATTTCAATATTATCGCTTGCACAGTGCTCCTTGGGATGTTTAAAGCTTGGGAAATCTTTTTGTATCCAAATCCGGCTTTAAACTTCTTCACAACAGTATCTCGGACCTGCCTGGTGTGTTCCTTGTTCTTCATGATGCTCTCTGCGCTTTTAACGGACCTCTGAGACTATCACAGTGCAGGTGCATTTATACGGAGACTTGATTACACACAGGTGGATTGTATTTATCATCATTAGTCATTTAGGTCAACATTGGATCATTCAGAGATCCTCACTGAACTTCTGGAGAGAGTTTGCTGCACTGAAAGTAAAGGGGCTGAATAATTTTGCACGCCCAATTTTTCAGTTTTTGATTTGTTAAAAAAGTTTGAAATATCCAATAAATGTCGTTCCACTTCATGATTGTGTCCCACTTGTTGTTGATTCTTCACAAAAAAATACAGTTTTATATCTTTATGTTTGAAGCCTGAAATGTGGCAAAAGGTCGCAAAGTTCAAGGGGGCCGAATACTTTTGCAAGGCACTGTATATACATATATACATACATATATATATATATATACACACACACACACACACACATATATACATACACACACATATGTATATATTGTTGAGCATAATATAGCCTATTCTACGGGCATATCAGTTCCAGAGGGGATCTCTGATATTACCAACAGTAAAAGTGAACATTTATTAAAAATGGTCACCCTCTGCTGGTGATATGTAGGATGTGCAATGATTCAAGTAAAAGGAGGGCTGTGATTGGTTACATTGCCTACTATGCCAATTTCTCTGAATAAAATGGGCCATAACTTTAAAACTAGTAGAGATCCCAGTCTGGAACTTTGATATTCCTGTAGAGCCTATTATGTTCCACAATATATTGAAAAATTAGCCAAATCAAAAAAGTTATATTTTCAATATTCATGTTTACATTTTTATATTTCAATATTCATAAATTATTATTATTTTTTACTATTAAAATACTACTCCTATTACAGAGCAAGTGGTAAAGCTTCATATGACATACATTTTTGCTTTGTAGCACCTACAGATGAAACATTATAGAGTCTTAAAGGCGGCCTGGGTAAGGCCAAAATGTGATAAATATATATGTCAACAATTCTTCCTCTAAAATAACTATATTATGGATTACATTTCATGAACTTTCCAAAAGTAATGGATTTTTTTGTTGTTTGGCTTTAGTGAGGAATCACTAAAGGAGTTCAGGTGCCACTGAAGTCTGCAAAGTGATTACCTCAACAACACTAATGGCTAGCTCACCAACACTCCACAAAGGGCTGTGAGGGAAAGGGGGGAAGTTTAGTATTTTATAACATGATGCTAGACGGTTCATGACCCTGAAAGTAGTCTATGGGCCCAGAGAAACTGTAATCCATGGGTTGGTTCTCTTTAAACAGCTACACACAAGGTGAGGATACTGAACTTCCCCTTTAAACACTAAACAGGCAGGAAAGATCTGATACTACCGGTCACTTACAAAATGGCGAAGTGAAGATAAATAGGCTTCGTCCTCTTGTTTTTTTTGTTCTTTATCAGTTCTCGCTGTGTTATCTGGAGCTAAACTGACACTGAAACAAAACAGGTCATCACATCCCGCGCTCTGACGTCAAGTGTGGCCAAATATTTACAAGCCGTGTGAAAACAGCTATAAATGGATGCGGGGATGACGAAAGTGGGGGGAAGAAAAAGGCCTTCCACTATCTTGTCTTTTATGTTTAGGCATAAACTGCGTTTGTGCCAAGCTCAAGGTTTGGTGTGTAGAACAACAAGGTGATAACAGGAACAGGCACTCCAGGCACTGGGCAAGTGCATATTACATAAACACAAACAATGGAGGTGTACAATGGTGGGAACACGTGAGTAAGAGACCAGGCCCTAATAGTTAGGATTTTTTTTTAAAAGATACAGAAAATATCTAGGTTTCTTGGCATTCGCTTTCCTGTCCAGTTCTCTCATTTCAAAGAAATTAAACGTGGAGAGGGAGCCATTTGAGATGTGACCCATGTCTACTTCCTGCTCCCTGTAGCCCTTTACACTCGTACCTGTATACGGGTTGAAAATGGCATATTTGGGCACTGGTAAGCGCCTAAATTGGAACACCGTGGCTATACAATAACATGCAGTGTCAACGTTTATGATCACTATGTTTGATGTACAATTACAAGATGACATGGTGTCATACCCTAGGTTGTTCTGAACAGAATGAGCATGTTTGTCTCGTTGGATTCTGAACTTTGAACATTGAGATATTAAAGACATGATAGATCAGACGCATAGTATATAAAGGAGCGAGATCTGTAGAAAGACAGTGGCTGTGGAATGTGCTGGGTGGACAGGAGGAGATCAAAATATTGCTATAGGGGAAGCAGGTGGACATCTGTGGATTAGGCAAAGGAGGGGTTGAGGTCAGGAGGTCAGGTCAGATCCCCTGAAGGGAATAATAAGGGTTTACTACCCTCTTCCTGTGGAACCATAAGATGTAAGGATTGTAGAGAAGGAGGAGTGCCTTAAGTGGGATATTAAACTTGGTTAAGCTTCTCTAGTGTGCGTGAGTTATTTACTCTGAAAAATTAGAACCTAACGGTCTAAAGCATGACTCCTTTTCTATGCGCACCAAAATTACGATCTGTTTCTCTGAATTGCCCCGTGAAAGCCTAACACCGTAAGATAGCATTTCATAACTTAGCTAGTCATGTTGGCAATAGAACAAGCTTTCAGGATGCCCAGCTGACTCAGACTGCAATTTATAAAATGGGCTGTTTTTGGATTGCATGAACAACAGTAATTGTGTGATGGTGGCGATGCAGGTCTGTGTTACAAACAAAACAACTACAAGTGTGCTTGCTCTTGTCGCTTAACAGCTCAGCTAGGAGAACGCAAAAAAAATCATGTTATAGTTGAAGACTCTTCTTCGAGTCATTAAAGTGCATTGAAATTACGCAGGAACTCTGCACACCAGTTGGTCCTCTCACTCAAACTATTTTTTTTGTCTTATGTTGCACCTACCTCACATTTTCCAGGAATATTGTTATCATGTTACTGAATGTATCCAGAGTATTTTCAGATTCCCTTATCAACAAATGCGGCGAAAAGTACAGTAAAGGTAAAACGCACATAAAATCAACAGTGTAATGTTCGGATTCAGCCTTGTGAAAGGTGAACTGTCGTATCCTCAACTTTGGTCAAATAATGTTCCCATAATCTCCAAACTGTTCCCTTTCAATTGCTACTATGCTTATGCATTTCATATTTCTTCTGTAAAAAAAACATTTCAATTTAGCCCTATCCATTTAGGCCAAATCGCACGACTGTAAAGGGTTAAACCTTTAAACCGGTTGTTGAACACCAAATTTGACTCCTACAGACTACTTTTTCACAGGATTCTCCTCCTCTCTAAAACCAAAACCCTGCCCCTTCCCCTTGTTCTACGATAGGAAAGGGTCTGCAAGATGTTCTCTACTAGGATTTAGCAACTACTGTTATTCCACACATCTGAGGGAGTTATTTGTATAGCCTACTGTACGGAAAAGGCATGCATTTCAACAGGTCAACATAGGAAACCTTTTGCTGTGTCATGCTTTTTCTCACCTGCATACATGTGGAAGGTGAGCCTTTCGATGAGCTTGAGCACTGTACCCGCCTTGATGATGGGGATGCCCGACTTGGACTGCACGTTCTCCTCGAACACCACGTTCTCCTCAGAGTCGGGCGTGGCGAACCGGTAAAGCTCCGCCCCGGGCAGCCTCATTTGCTCCTCCTTCTCCTCCTGTAGCATGGCCGAGTCCAGCATACGCTCCAGCGTCGAGCGGTACTGCAGTGAGATGAGCGCCGCCATCCAGCCATTCTTGTCCTCGGCCGACTTGGCGGCGAACACCACGCTGTTGCCATCTTTGAGGATGATCTCAAAGGCGTGCCGGTACTCGCCCTCCTTGTCGTCCTTGTCATTGATCTGAACCTTGCGCATTAAGAACTTCTCCTTGAGGCGGTACTCGGCGGTGGACGAGGCGCCAGGCAAGCGCGGCTGACCGTGGTTGGACTTGCAGCAGATCATCAGGCCGTCGAAGAGGAAGATGTGCCGTTCGTGCTTGGCGCCCACGCGTGTCAGCGTCCCCTCCATGATGAATTCGTTGCAGCACTGGCCAATGTCCTTGCCCTCCCAGCCGTCAATGTTCTTCTGGATCTCGTTCATCTTCTTGATGGCCAGGTGCTTGCCCTTCATCTGCTGGCTGTAGAAGCGGCAAGCTGACTCGCTGGTGCCGCCGTACAGTTTGAGGAGAGAGAGAAAGAAAAGATGAGATAAAATGACAAAAAAGTTGAATGTAAGAGAAAGAATGTGAGAAAAAAAAGGAAAGCGGGGGAGAAGAGAGGAAGGGAAATGTGGGTCTGATGTTCACAGCCCATTGACAATGGAAAACAAGTCAACAAAGCCAGCGAGACTGAGATTGAGTGGATGGTCAGTGTGGGTGGCTAAAGCAGCGGTACAACTAAACCTGGTCCAGGAGGGGGTTCCTACAAATAACATCTCATTAACAAAACACTGGGTGCGACTGAAGCGACGTGACTGGCATCCCCACCCATAACTAAACTCAGCAAAAAAAGAAACATCCTCTCACTGTCAACTGGGTTTATTTTCAGAAAATGTGTATATATTTGCATGAAAATAAGATTCAACAACTGAGACATAAACTGAACAAGAGACGTGACTAACAGAAATTGAATAATGTGTCCCTAAACAAAGGGGGGGGGGGGGGGGGGGGGGGTCAAAATCAAAAGAAACAGTCAGTATACGGTGTGGCCACCAGCTGCATTAAGTACTGCAGTGCATCTCCTCCATGGACTGTACCAGATTTGCCAGTTCTTGCTGTGAGATGTTACCCCACTCTTCCACCAAGGCACTTGCAAGTTCCCTGACATTTCCTAGACCTCACCCTCCGATCCAACAGGTCCCAGACATGCTCATTGGGATTGAAGTCCAGGCACTTCGTTGGCCACGGCAGCACACTGACGTTCCTGTCTTGCAGGAAATCACACACAGAACGAGCAGTATGGCTGGTGGCATTGGGTCATATCAGGATGAGCCTGCAGGAAGGGTACCACATGAGGGAGGAGGATGTCTTCCCTGTGACGACCACCGTTGAGATTGCCTGCAATGACACAAGCTCAGTCCGATGATGCTGTGACACCGCCCCAGACCATGACGGACCCTAAACCTCCAAATCGATCCCGCTCCAGAGTACAGTCCTCGGTGTAACGCTCATTCCTTCTACGATAAACGCAAATACGACCATCACCCCTGGCAAGACAAAACCGTGACTCGTCAGTGACAAGCACTTTTTTTCAGTCCTGTCTGGTCCAGCGACGGTGGGTTTGTGCCCATAGGCAACATTGTTGCCGGTGATGTCTGGTGGGGACCTGCCTTACTACAGGCCTACAATCCCTCAGTCCAGCCTCTCTCAGCCTATTGCGGACAGTCTGAGCACTGATGGAGGGACTGTGCATTCTGGTGTAACTCGGGCAGTTGTTGTTGTCATCCTGTACCTATCCCGCAGGTGTGATGTTCGGATGTACCAGTTCTGTGCAGGTGTTGTTACACGTGGTCTGCCACTGCGAGGACGACCAGTTGTCTATCCTGTCTCCCTGTAGCACGGTCTTAGGTGTCACACAGTACAGACATTGCAAACATGGGAAACAGTGTTTAAACCCTTTACAATGAAGATCTATGAAATTAATTGGATTTTAATGGATTCTCTTCTTTTGCTGAGTTTATAATCCTGACCCTAACCTTAAAGTAAAATTCCACCCAAAAACTATCTTTTAGTTTTTGTTTCATTAGTCCCCATTGTTGATAAATGTTTTGCATGTCAGCAATCCAACAAAGGACTAATTAAATAAATTCTAAAAGATAGTTTTTGGATGGGAGTTTTCCTTTAACCACACCAATAACCCTAAACTTAACCTAACCAGAACCCATTAGGTAATTCAACATCAGTTTGCTGGTCAGTCATGTCCCTTCAGTTTACACCCAGCAGGCCAATTGACTAAACTTCCTCACCATTCCGGCAGTTCAACAAAACGGTACCGAGGAAGGGCCCACACCCGTGGTTAACAGGGTGCCTTGGAGGACCAAATGAGAAAGTGCATAAGAATAGAATGAGTCTAAAAGAATAAAGAGCATCGGATTATTTTTATTTGAGCCAGACAGTATTTAAATATTGTTTTGGTTCATCTACCATTAACATGGTCTATGGTATGACTATCATATTCAAAATGAGTTATTTTAGGACCACAATCTCTTTATTCTTATATTATACCAATGTCTATTTAAAGTATTTATTCATTACTAAGGACCATGCCCCCTGTAATAATTAGGTCATGTGAGGAGTAAGTTTAAAACTCTTTCAGCAATTCGATACAAAAAGACTGGTTTGAGTGAAAACCTGCACATACGGTACTCTTTCAAAACCAGAATGACAAAACTTAAGTAAGCAGAAGAGGAGAAAACTCTGCGGCACACCAGAACCAGAATCTCACCTCTACTGCTCATGACAAATCAGCTGAGCAATAATTCCAATGATCACTTCTAAAACCACCTACTTAGAATAATCGAACAGCATTGCGCCACTGGGGCTTGATTTCAGATATCCCAATTTTCTTTTTTTGGGGGGGGGCTAAAGATTTGTTGGTGGTTCTACAAATTGATTGAGTGAGAGGGTGATAGGAAAAAAATCAACAAGGATTTAACACCCGCTAGTACAGTGCGTCTGAACTAAAACTACTTGTAAACAATCGAGGGAGGGCTTACTTTGTTTTTCGTGGACGCACGACGACTCGCATCAGCACTCCTGAGAGGAGGGGGAGGCAGGCGAAGCCAACTCACGCGCCTGTCTTCATACCAGCACCTCAAAAGTACAGGAGGAATTTCACCCGGCCCGAATTAGCTTCGCAGAGAGACAAGGGGCACCTCTGAAGGGCAAGGGATAGACTACACACAAAATTCACCCCAGAAACTACAATTTCCATTTCCCAGTCCATTAAGTGTGAAACTCTAAAAACTATACACAGAAAGAAACTGTCAAAACTTTGCCTACTCTCAAATATGATCAAAGAGGTCAAGTGCATTTACATTCATCTTTAAACGAGCAGTCTTGCAATGAAATTAATCAAGTAGTTAATTAAAGCAAAAAATTATAATGAGCATCATTATCAAACCATCATTTATCCCAGGCAGCGATGGACCTTGCCAGAGCATTGGCGACTAAGAGCTTATTACGTTTTTCCTAATGAACAGCAAGGTTGCGAAAGAGCAAACATAATTCAAATGGCTGTGACAGAGCTCTTGGGTTGTTCTTTGTTCTGGCTCTCGAAATACAAAGACCCCTAGAGACAGGAAAGGTGTAGCGAAACGGCCAAAGTCAATAAAGGTAACCCTTGTGGGGTACCCCAACTCAGTGTGTCCTCTAGAACTGTCCATTTTAGCCTCCTACGTGTGTCACCATCCCCACGTTCCCGCCAAAGTATGGGGTGCAAAGACATACCGTAAGATAAGCCATCCTTTCCCCATGAAAAATAAACAAAAAAACAACTAAAAAGAACAGCAAAGGGGTAATCTTTTTCTCGTTTATAACCTGTGTCCTCCACTCAAGTAAAGAACGAGCGACAACCGCATGTAACCAAAAAAAACACCCTGTTTTCTTCACCAATACAAAAGGAGGGATGGAGATAAAAATGGTCCGCACGGTTTGGATGCTAAAGTCCACTGTTGAAAGCAAGGGAATTCTCCCCCCCCCTTTCAAATTCGATCACTTTTTTTCCCCCTCAAAGCCGGGAACAATAACACCAGAACAGGACAGCCCAATTCCTGACACAACTTCCCTCCGACAACACAGTGGCGAGCCCCCCTCCAACCCCCCCCCCCCACAAGTCTATTTTAGGTCCAGAGGGAAACTCAGAACTGAGCTTAGGGTGGGGGGTGTGCAGAGGATGGGAGGAGTACACCAATGAGGCAGTAGTATGAATTGCTGTGTGTGTGTTAGTGTGGGTGTCTATTGTGAGGTGTGTATTGTGCTGTGCAAGTGTTAACGCCTCGGAGTATATATAGTGCACATATGAGACATATCCATCTTTTGGTGCTTGTCTGGTCTGTGCCATTGTGTGTGTGAGTTATCTTCCCATATCTTGCTTGTGGATTTCTATTACTGTGTGTGCATATGTACTGTGTGTGTCAGAGCTAGCTTTGTATCTTCTTGGGTAAAGAGAACCAGGTGTGGATGGACCAGGAGGGGTTGTAAATTGGCGCTCCTCTGCCTACCTCAGCCTCCTCTTGGCCATGTTCTTGGAGCAGATCCTCTCCATGCTACTCTGCAGATTGAGCAGCGCCGTGATGGCCTGCTTCAGACACTCCTTGTCCTCCTCGTCCTCACTTTTCTCCTCTAGTTGCTGTGGAAAGGAGGGGCGAAGAGGGGATGGGGCAGAGAAAGAGGGGTAGAGAATAAAATGTTGGATCAGGTGGTTTCGCTGGTAGGGGGAGTCTAGAGAAGGATCATGATGCGGTATAAGGCCAAACTCATGAGCGAGATTACGGCTGAGGGAGAAAAAAAAATCCCTTCCTCTCCGTCATTCTCTCATTCCCAACCCCCTCAACTCCAGTGTTTCCCCTTAATTCGTACTTTCTTGAGCGACTACCAAGGATTGGTCCAACATTACCAACATTGTCTCGCCCTCCTTTATATATACACAGTCGTGGCCAAAAGTTGAGAATGACACAAATATTAATTTCCACAAAGTTTGCTGCTTCAGTGTCTTTAGATATTTTAGTCAGATGTTACTATGGAATACTGGAGTATAATTACAAGCATTTCATAAGTGTCAAAGGCTTTAATTGACAATTACATGAAATTGATGCAAAGAGTCAATATTTTGACCCTTCTTTTTCAAGACCTCTGCAATCCACCCTGGCATGCTGTCAATTAACTTCTGGGCCACATCCTGACTGATGGCAGCCCATTCTTGCATAATCAATGCTTGGAGTTTGTCAGAATTTGTGGGCATTTGTTTGTCCACCCGCCTCTTGAGGATTGACCACACGTTCTCAATGGGATTAAGGTCTGGGGAGTTTCCTGGCCATGGACCCAAAATATTGATGTTTTGTTACCCAAGCCAATTAGTTATCACTTTTGCCTTATAGCAAGGTGCTCCATCATACTGGAGAAGGCATTGTTCGTCACCAAACTGTTTCTGGATGGTTGGGAGAAGTTGCTCTCGGAGGATGTGTTGGTACCATTCTTTATTCATGGCTGTGTTCTTAGGCAAAATTGTGAGTGAGCCCACTCCCTTGGCTGAGAAGGAACCCCACACATGAATGGTCTCAGGATGCTTTACTGTTGGCATGACACAGGACTGATGGTAGCGGTCACCTTGTCTTCTCCGGACAAGCTTTTCTCTGGATGCCCCAAACAATCGGAAAGGGGATTCATCAGAGAAAAGGACTTTACCCCAGTCCTCAGCAGTCTAATCCCTGTACCTTTTGCAAAATATCAGTCTGTCCCTGATGTTTTTCCTGGAGAGAAGTGGCTTCTTTGCTGTCCTTCTTGACACCAGGCCATCCTCCAAAAGTCTTTGCCTCACTGTGTGTGCAGACACACTCACACCTGCCAGCTGACATTCCTGAGCAAGCTCTGTACTGGTAGTGCCCCGATCCCACAGCTGAATCAACTTTAGGAGACGGTCCTGGCGCTTGCTGGACTTTCTTGGGCGCCCTGAAGCCTTCTTCACAACAACTGAACCGCTCTCCTTGAAGTTCTTGATGATCCGATAAATGGTTGATTTAGGTGCAATCTTACTGGCAGCAATAAAGGGCCTGTGAAGCCCTTTTTGTGCAAAGCAATGATGACGGCACATATTTCCTTGCAGGTAAGCATGGTTGACAGAGGAAGAACAATGATTCCAAGCACCACCCTCATTTTGAAGCTTCCAGTCAGTTATTCGAACTCAATCAGCATGACAGAGTGATCTCCAGCCTGGTCCTCGTCAACACTCACACCTTTGTTAACGAGATAATCATTGACATGATGTCAGCTGGTCCTTTTGTGGCAGGGCTGAAATGCATTGGAAATGTTTTTTGGGGGATTCAGTTCATTTGCATGGCAAAGAGGGACTTTTCAATTAATTGCAATTCATCTGATCACTCTTCATAACATTCTGGAGTATATGCAAATTGCCATCATACAAACTGAGGCAGCAGACTGTGAAAATGTATATTTGTGTCATTCTCAAAACTTTTGGCCACGACTATAGCACATTCAATTTTTCAGACCCCTTGATTTTTTTTACAGCCTTATTCTAAAATGTATTAAAACACCACCCCCCCCCTCCCCCCATCATCAATCTACACACAATACCCCATAATGACAAAGTGAAAAAAGTGAAAACAGAAATACCTTATTATTCAGACCCTTTGCTATGAGACTTGAAATTGAGCTCAGGTGTATCCTGTTTCCATTGATCATCCTTGAGATGTTTCTACAACTTGGAGTCAACCTGTGGTAAATTCAATTGATCGGACATGATTTGGAAAGGCACACACCTGTCTATATAAGGTCCCACAGTTGACAATGCATGTCAGAGCAAAAACCAAGCCATGAGGTTGAAGGAATTGTACGTAGAGGTCCGAGACATGATTGTGTTGAGGCACAGATCTGGGGAAGGGTACCCCAAAATTACTGCAGCATTGAAGGTCCCCAAGAACACAGTGGCCTCCACCATTCTTAAATGAAAGAACTTTGGAACCACCAAGACTCTTCCTAGAGCTGACCACCCAGCCAAACGGAGCAATCGGGGGAGAAGGGCCTGACCAGGAATCTGATGGTCACTCTGACAAAGCTCCAGAGTTCCTCTGTGGAGATGGGAGAATATTCCAGAAGGACAACCATATCTGCAGTACTCCACCAATCTGGCCTTTATGTTAGAGTGGCCAGACGGAAGCCACTCCTCAGTAAAAAGGCACATGACAGCCAGCTTGGACTTTGCCAAAAGGCACCTAAAAACTCTCAGACCATGAGAAACAAGATTCTCTGGTCTGATGAAACCAAGATTGAATTATTTGGCCTGAATGCCAAGCGCCATGTCTGGCGGAAACCTGGCACGGCCCCTAAGGTGAAGCATGGTCGGGTTCAGCGGCAGGGACTGTGAGACTAGTCAGGATCAAGGGAAAGATGAATAGAGCAAAGCAGAATGAGATCCTTGATGAAAACCTGCTCCAGAGCGCTCAGGATCTCAGACTGGGGTGAAAGTTCACCTTCCAACAGGACAATGACCCTGAGCCCGCAGCCACGACAACACAGGAGTGGCTTCGGGACAAATCTCTGAATGTCCTTGAGTGGCCCAGCCAGAGCCTGGACTTGAACCCGGTCTGGAAAGACCTGAACATAGCTGTGCAGTGACGTTCCCTATCCAACCTGACAGAGCTGGAGAGGATCTGCAAAGAAGAATGGGAGAAACTCCCCAAATACAGGTGTGCCAAGCTTGTAGCCTCATACCCAAGAAGACTCATGGTTGTAATTGCTGACAAAGGTGCATCATCAAAGTACTGACTAAAGGGTCTGAATAGTTGTTATGGGGTATTGTGTGTAGATTGATGAGGGAAAAAAACTATTTAATCAATTTTAGAATGAGGCTGTAACGTAACAAAATGTGTAAAAAGTCAAGGTGTCTGAATACAATGTATAAGCAATATATACACGTACATGGCTCTGGTAGCCAAATGTGTTTAGGTGAGCGGACCTAAAGTAACCGTCAGTTTTTCATCTATGTCATCTTCTTTGCAGTTTTATTCAAGTCTCTAAACTAATAAGGTAGCTAGCATGCCGTGGTTAAAGTACAGAAAGCCCTACCTTTTGCATCTGTAGCAACAGTGTCTATATTATTATTATTATTATTATTATTATTATATTTAACTAGGCAAGTCAGTTAAGAACTAATTCTTATTTACAATGACAGCCTACCCCCGGCCAAACCTGGACGACGCTGTGCCAACTGTGCGCCGCCCTATGGGGCTCCCAATCACGGCCGGATGTGGTTGAGCAGCCTGGATTCAAACCAGGGACTGTAGTGACGCTTCTTACACTGAGATGCAGTGCCTTAGACCGCTGCGCCACTCGGGAGCCCCATGGTCTGTTATAGTCTTGTATACCTGTGCAAACGCATGACATGTAAAGGATAATCAATGAGGGACTATGCGTTCTATGGGAAATAATGAACGACGTGGAAGGAGTGTTCTACTATGTGCCAGCGGAGTGGAACTAACCTTCCACGGAGTTGCATAACCCATGGGTTTGCATCCTATGGCTGTCCCTTTGGCTATGCCATCTGAGGACAAGGCAGAAAGAGACTCCTCTCCACACCCACTTTCCCTTTACCCTGGACTCGCAGTAAGTAAGCTAGGGGTAGAAAAGAAATTCTGCGATTTAGCCCTCTCCAGAGCAGCCGCCACTTCCATGGCTTGCTGGAAAGAGGCTTAGGAGAAAATAAGGATTGTGTGGGCCAAATCTTTGCCTAAGTGTGAACAAGAAGCCCGGCACTAAGGCTCTCTCGGGGGGGGCACATGGTTCCTGTCCTTGTGACTTTTGGCAGATATTCCACGCTAGTACAGATCATGTGGTCCAGAGGTAACACTTTCTGCTCTAAAACACATGCATGACTACCCACCAGAGACCAATCGCGGCATCCTTCCTTCTGTGTCCCTCCCACCTACTCTCCCTTCTCTGATTTCAAACCTGTCTGAATAAGTTAAACAATACGAGAAGGAGTGTGGAACCTCCCAAGGGGCAATCTGCAATTGATACATTCATTTTAAAACTTTTAAATGAATGATATATACCCATTCATTCTTAAAAAATATTTAAAAAATGCCTCATGGTTAAAACGATCATGTTGATCCCATGGATGTCAAGTCCTTGAATCCATAGATCTGTCTATGAATTTGAGAGTGGTTACATTTCTCCTGCCCCATCCCTTAGATGGGACCCCTTTGTTGTTGTTTTAAACTGCATTATTTAAAGAAAATCCATATACAGTACCTTCGGAGATACTGACACAACATATTAATACACTATTATTATTAAATGTTATAATATATGCCATTTAGCAGACTTTCATCCAAAGTGATTTCCAGTCCAGCGTGCATACATTTTTACGTTATGGGTGGCCCTGGGAATCGAACCCACAATCCTGGCAATGCTGCAAGTGCCATGCTCAACCAATTGAGCTACAGAGGACCACATTATGAATCCTCATACATGCTTACCTTTAAGATTTCAAAATAGTGGAGACAATGATAGACCGGTGTGAGGAGCAACCGGGGCAGGACGTACTGGACTGCTTCCTTAAAGCCTTCGCATATAGACTGGGGAGTCAGAGACAGAGAGAGATGAGGGTTAACTTGGGCAGGTAATAAAGTGTCAAATCTTATCAAGGTAAACAGTGGTCTGGGGGGGGGGGCAATTCTCACAGGAACTGCATTGGGAGGAATGTTTGACGTGCTTTAAAAAAAATACAAAATAAATCACAATAAAAAATAAAAAATCGTGATTAAAGTGTATATTTTATGCCCTTTTTAGACCTATACATGACTCCTGTAAGACCTCATGATCCATGAACTGTACATGATGCCAACATCTTGATGCAATTATACTCCTTATAGTGTGCTCTAAAATGTGGAGTATGTCTAGATTCTGAAATACAACTGTTCACATTAATTCAAATTCATCTTTTGGAGCACAATGACACCAAGACGCTGCCTGTATCATGTACGGTTCACAAATCAAAAGGCATGTACAGGTCTAAAAAGGGCTTAACATTTCCACTTTCATCTTGATTCTCAAAAAAAGTATATTTCTGGGCCTTCCTGGCGTGGACCTTGCCTGGTTGCCCTTACAGTCATAATTTAATGCCAACTTGTGTTAGATGCACATCCAAGAATGGCAACCAACAAAAAAGTTAAAGAGCAAATGCTTCCAATGAAATTCACAAGTAAATAGCACGAGACCAATAATATTTGTAGTACACGATTACTTACATTCCATCAGAGCAACTCATAACTTTCTTAAAACATAATTTGAATACATCAGTTGTTTACAATGTCTCCTATGACAACAAAAACATAAACAATGGAGTAATCAAGCCTGACTTTTGGAATTATGATAAGGAGTGGTGAGTGGCTGGGGGAGTAATGAGCAGGCTTGGGAGTGTGGTCAGTGGGCTGGGGGAGTAATGAGCAGGCTTGGGAGTGTGGTCAGTAGGCTGGGGGCTATGGTCTCTGACCTGGAGGTAGAAGGCAGCTCCCGGTTTAGACAACTGGTTGAGGAAGTGATCGTGGAAGCCAGTCCGCAGGATGTCTTGAGCATATGTCTCGTAGGGGTCGAAGGCCAGCTCCTAGAAACAAAAATAAAGCTGTATCAAATGTCATGTGTTATAACAGTCGTGCTGCTGACACTGGCCACAACCATAGGGTGTAAGTGGGGTCTGTGAATGACAAGTAACCTTGCCTGGGACCTGAAGACTTGCGTTAGCTCCCTGGTCTAACGCACGCACCCACCCACCCAGAAACACACACCCACGACCACCACACAAACCAACCTCAGCCAGGTCTTCAAAGCAGCTACCCACCAGCGGGTGTGGGCTCCCCTCATCTGTCATCTCCACCGTGTCTTCAATAAGGCCCAGCAGCTTAAGGGTGACCTCGTGGATGTCCACTATGCGGCTGAAGATGTTCTCCACGTCCTGCAGGGGGTAGTAGAGAGGGGGAGAGAGAGGAGAGAGAGCGAGAGAGAGAGGATGGGAGACAGGGAATTAAGAAAGAGGAGGGAGGCCGTGAGAGAGTTGGGGGAAGAGAGAGAGCGAGTCGTGTGGGAAGAGGGGGAGGGTGAGAGAGAGTGAGTCGTGTGGGAAGAGGGGGAGGGTGATAGAGAGATAGGTGGAAGGGAGAGAACAGTAATGCAGGAAGGTGGCAGTAGAGAAGTGAGAGAGCGGTGGTAGAGAGGGGAAAAAAGTAGTGGAAAAAGACCAAAGTAGAGTCAAACAAAGTCATGATGGAAGATCATCGCTGCACACGTGTGTGTGTGTGTGTGTGTGTGTGTGTGTGTATGAGTCTACCTCCATCACTACTCACATGGTGAGAGAAGAGTATGGCGTCGGAGGCCAAGGGCTCGCGGAACACCTTGATGATGAGGTTGAGGTCGCGCAGGTACTGTCGGACCTCGGCCATGAAGGTCTTGACCAGGTCGTAGTAGGTCTGCTCCTCGCTGGTGGACGGCTCCTCGTCCATCAGGGGGAAACCGCTGATGTCCTCCTCATCCTGGTGGAACATGTCCATCAGAACCTGGAGATGGGGGGGGGAGTAGAAACGGCCAGACATATTCTTACCAATTACTCAAGAAGAGTGTTCTAGACCACTTTTTGCTCCCGGGTGGCGCAGCGGTCTACGCCACTGCATCTCAGTGCAAGAGGCGTCACTACAGTCTCTGGTTCGAATCCTGTCTGTATCATATCCGGCTGTGATTGGGAGACCCATAGGGCGGCGCACAATTGGCCCAGCGTCGTCCGGGTTTGGCCGGTGTAGGCCGTCATTGTAAATATGAATTTGTTCTTAACCGACTTGCCTAGTTAAATAAAAATAAATAATTATAGGTTGAATAGTCACACAGAGGGACATCAGCATAGATACCAGGTTGGAGTCAATTCATTTTAGTTCAGTCAATTCAGGGAGTAAACTGAAATTCCAATTCCAATTTTCTTCAGTAATTTTCTATAAAGAAAATGTGAAATTGGAATTTCAGTTTACTTCCTGAATTGAAATAGATCCTGAGAGACCAAAGCTTAGAAGCGCGAGCACACACACTCTCGCTCATTCAGCTGGCATTCTTCATCAGCTTATGTTCAGAAATGACCCTATGGACTCCAGCTTTAGTGGAATATTGGCCAGTCAGTGTGGTTCCTGGGCCTTCTCACCATCACACACCACTAAGGCCAACAACAATAGCATTTACAAGCTAATCTAATTTCATACTCATAGCAACATAAAAAATTGACAATCTGGGATTGGTACAGTCATTGAATCTTGAAGAATAACACTTATATAACTAGAAATTGTTTATTGTCATAAATGGCCAGTGATGTCCTGCTGGGAGATGTCATTGTAGCTGATGTTGAAAACCCTCTTCATAATGCATTACAAAACATTGCACAACACAGGCGTTACTCTCACCTTATCGGCACACATGGCCACGGTGATGTCCTGCTGGGAGATCTCGTAGTGGCGGATGTTCCTTACGTAGTTCCCTGCCAGCTTTAGGATGTCTGCTGAGATGTACTCCAACACTGCCACAATGTACACCGACACCTGGTGGTCAATCTTGTACCCTAGTACCTCCTGAACAAGGGAGAGGAATTATGGGGTAATTAGTCCACAATGTACACGTAAACCTACGTGGTGGTTGACATTGTACCCTAGTGCCTCCTTAATAAAGAACAGGAATCATGGCGAAATGAATCATGGGTAAAAGCAGGGTCAGTGGGGTTTGACTACTGTACAATCCGACCACTGTACTTTCAAACAAATGGAAACGGTGTAGGCCTAAACGGGCCAAAGAATGCAGAATGTGCAGGGTAAGAATTCCGTCAAGCGTTTTAGTTACCGGTACACATCATTGAACAGTAATTGGGCACAATAGGTACTTTAATAGTAATTAAGTAATGTGAGATGGTTATGCAAGGTAATTAGCTAAGAATTGTATAACCTGTGTTCGTAAAATGATGTCAACCACAGTAATTATGTTGTTGCTGCACATGAATGTATGTGTATTTCTAAAACAAAGAGCACTAGGAGCTCATAGCAAAAAAGTTCTGAAGAATATAAGTGGAATATTCTTAGCAAGTATCCAAAAAGAGGCATGTTTTTAAAAGGTTGCTTGGTCATCTCTGGTTAGGTGTTAGTTAGGCTTTACATTTTAGAACGCTATCATTCCTTATTTAAAGGGGCAATAGGTGAAAGAGTACAAAAATTTAAAAGTGCAAAAAGTTTAGGTCTTTCAGAACTTTAACCTTTTGTAATTCTTTGAAGCATGGTCTAAATTAAGTAGATCTTTGCATATCCTTGGAATTGTACTTCATGGTTTGAGAACTCTACAGCCACAATTCATTCTAGCCTGTGTGCAAACCCTCATACTGGCTTTCTACATTTCTCCATACCCATCCCACAGCTTTTTTTACCAAAACTTTGTTTCAACTGCAGATTGCCCCTTTAATATCATCTCAAAGTATTTGGCATGGGGGAAGACATTTTGTTAAGCTTCACAGGTTCATCCTGGATTTTCAATAAGTGACCAATTTCACAAAACAGTTCAACGTCTCCCTCTATTGGTCAGTAAAGGTATTGTGAGAAAAGTGGCCAATACCTTTACCAGGGCTGTGTTCAATAAGAACTGAAACAGAAAACATTTTGGAAAACACAAAATGTCTATTTTGTTTATTGAGTCACTTTAAAAAAGAAGTCCAATCAATCCTTTTTCTGTTTCATAACATTGTCACTTTCTGAAGTGTAGAACACAGACATCAGTAACCGGGCCCTGCGCAGGAGGATTACAACACTTTCAGATATACTGTGTAGAACAGCTAGAATAAATGAATAAATTAATATATATGACAGACAGTCCTACTTGCAACATTCAGGACTTTTTACTGTGACTTCAGAAACTATTCACACCATAATTGTGTGTCACTGATGAATACCCCATAACTTCAAAGTGGAATTGTTTTGAGAAATGTTTACAAATTAATAAAAAAGTAAAAGCTGAAATGTCTTGGGTCAATAAGTATTTAACATTTTATGGCAAGCCTAAATAAATTCAAGAGTTAAAATGTGCTTAACAAGTCACATAATACGTTGTGTGCAAAAATAGAAGTTTTAACGTGATTTTTAAATGACTAGCCCATCTCTGTACCCCACACATACAATTAGTAAGGTCCCCCCAGTCAAGCAGTGAATTTCAAGCACAGATTAAACCACAAAGACCAGGAAGGTTTTCCAATGGTTTGCAAAGGGCACCTATTGGTAGATGGGTAAAAAATAAAGCAGACATTGAATATCACTTTTCGCATGGTGCAGTCATCAATACACACAGTCACTACAAAGATACAGGTATCCTTCCTAACTCATTTGCCGGAGAAGAAGGAAACCGCTCAGTGATTTCACCATGAGGCCAACCGTGATGTTAGAACATTTACCGAGGCGAATGGCTTGAAAGCCATTAATGAAAATGGCGCCGACAGATATGGCTGCCATGCTTCTAGCTCTTAGGGAATTTTGCAGTATTTGTTTTTTTGTGTTATTTCTTACATTATTAGCCCAGGAAATGTGTGTTATTAAAATACAGCCGGAAATAACTTTTGGATATCAGAGCAGTGGTAACTCACCAGCATTACGACCAGGAATACAACTTTTCCCAATCGGACCCTTTGTTCATACCCCCCAGGGCAATTGAACTGATTCAAGAGGCAGATCCAAAACACCATCGGCGGAAAAAAAGTACTCAGAGTGGACTTCTAGTCCGACTCAGGAGGCACGCACACCATCCACCGCATCAGAGTATATTACTCGCTAATGTTCAGTCTCTGGATAATAAAGTTGATGAGCTCAGGGCGAGGATTTCCATCCAGAGAGACATCAGGGATTGTAACATACTCCGTTTCAAGGAAACATGGCACTCTTGAGATATACTGTCTGAGTCCGTACAGGGTTCTCAGTTCATCGCGCAGACAGAAATAAATATCTCTCCGGGAAGAAGAAGGGCAGGGGTGTATGTTTCATGATTAACTACTCATGGCGTGATTGTGTTAACGTACAGGAACTCAACACCTTTTTTTCATACCTCAATCAAATGCTCGACATGCTCAAGATGTCGACCGTATTACCTTCCAAGAGAATTCTCTTCGGTTATAGTCACAGCCGTGTATATTCCCCTTCAAGCCGATACCACGGCTGCCCTCAAAGAACTTCACTGGACTTTATGCAAACTGGAAACCACATATGAGGCCGCATTTATTGTAGCTGGAGACTTTAACAAAGCAAATCTGAGAAAAATGCAACAAAAGGTCTATCAACACATTGACTGTAGTACTCGTGCTGCTAAAACACTCAATGTTACTCCAACTTCCGGGATGCCTACAAGGCCCTCCCTTCGGCAAATCTATGGCATAAACTCAAACAGGAAGGACCCGTGCTAAGGACTATTCAACGCTTGTCTGACCAATCGGAAATCCATGCTTCAAGGTTGTTTTGATCACGCGGACTGGGATATGTTTCGGGTAGCCTCTAAAAATAACATAAATTAATACACACTGATACGGTGACTGAGTTCATCAGGAAATGTATCGATGTTGTACCCACTGTGACTATTAAAACCTACCCTAACCAGAAACCGTGGATAGATGGCAGCATTTGCGGAAAACTGAAAGCGCGAATCATCGCATTTAACCATGGCAAGGTGACTGGGAATATGGTTGAATACAAACAGTGTAGTTACTCCCCCCGTAAGGCAATCAAACAGGCAAAACATTAGTAAAGAGACAAAGCGGCGTCGCAATTCAACGGCTCGGACACTAGACGTATGTGGGAGGGTCTACAGACAGTCAATGACTACAGAGGAAAATCCAGCCACGTCGCGGACACCGACGTTTTGCTTCCGGACAAGCTAAACACCTTCTTCGCCCTCGTTGAGGATAGCACAGTGCCACCGACGCGGCCCACTACCAAAGACTGTGGGCTCTCCTTCTCCGTGGCCGGTGCGAGTAAGACATTTAAGCATGTTAACCCTCACAAGGCTCCCGGCCCAGTCAAGGATCATAGCCGCATCCTCAGAGCATGCGCAGACCAGCTGGATGGAGTGTTTACGGACATATTCAATCTCTCCATATCCCAGACTGCTGTCCCAAACATGCTCAAGATGTCCACCATTCTTCCTGTACCCAAGAAAGCAAAGGTAACTGAACAAATAGACTATCACCCCGTAGCACTCACTTCTGTCATCATGAAATGCTTTGAGAAACTAGTCAAGGATCATATCATCTCTACCTTACCTGACAACCTAGACTCAATTCAATGTACTTACCGGCCCATAGATTCACAGATGATGCAATCGCACTACACTGCCCTAAGCTCATCACAAAGCTTGAGGCCCTGGGTTTGAACCCCGCCCTCTGCAACTAGGTCCTAGACTTCGTGACGGGCTGCCCCCTGGACGTGAAGGTATGAAACAACACCTCCACTTCGCTGATCCTCAACACTGGGGCCCCACAAGGATGCGTGCTCAGCCCCCTCCTGTATTCCGTGTTCACCCATGACTGTGTGGCCATGCACGCCTCCAACTCAAATCATTAAATTTGCAGACTACAAAACAGCAGTAGGGCTGATTAACAACAATTACGAGACAGCCTAGAGGGAGGAGGTGAGGGCCCTGGGAGTGTGGGACCAGGAAAATAACCTCTCACCCAACATCAACAAAACAAAAGGAGCTGATTGTGGACTTCAGCAAACAGCGGAGGGAGCACCCCCTATCCACATTGATGGGACCGCAGTGGAGAAGGTGGAAAGCTTCAAGTTCCTCGGCGTACACATCACTGACAATCTGAAATGGTCCACACACACAGACAGTGTGGTGAAGAAAGCGCAACAGCGCCTCTTCAACCTCAGGAGGCTGAAGTAATTTGGCTTGGCACCTAAAACCCTCACAAACTTCTACAGATGCACAACGGAGAGCATCCCGTCAGGCTGTATCACTCCTGGTATGGCAACTGCACAGCCCGCAACCGCAGGGCTCTCCACAGGGTGGTGTGGTCTGCCCAATGCCTCATGGGGGAAAACTACTACAGGAAGGCCAAAAAGTTCATCAAGGACAACAACCACTGAGCCACTGCCTGTTCACCCCGCTATCATCCAGAAGGCGAGGTCAGTACAGGTGCATCAAAGCTGGGTCCGAGAGACTGAAAAGCAGTTTCAAGGCTATCAGTGTTAAATAGCCATCACTAGCACAGAGGCTGCTGCCCTATTTACATAGACTTGAAATCACTGGCCACTTTAATAAATGGAACACTAGTCACTTTAATAATAATATTTACATATTTTTCATTGCTCATATCTATATGTATATATTGTATTATATCCTATTCTACTGTATCTTAGTCTATGCCGCTCTGACATTGCTCCTCCAAATATTTATACATTCTTAATTCCATTCCTTTAGGCGTGTGTGCATTGTTGTGAAATTGTTAGATATTTCTGCACTGTTGGAGCTAGAAACACAAGCATTCAGCAACACCTGCAATAACATCTGCTAAACAAGTGTATGAAACAAATAAAATTTGATTTAATTTAGGAGATAACTGAGGATGGATCAACATTGTAGTTACTCCACAACACTAACCTAAATAACAGAGTGAAGAGGGAAGACTGTACAGAATAGAAATATTCAAAAACATGCATCCTGTTTGCAGTAAGGCACTTCACACAATGTTGCAAAGAAATTAACATGGTCCTGAATACAAAGCATTATGTTTTGGGCAAATCCAACAATTTTTTAAAAATAAAAAGAGTAGGAATATAGCTAAGCACAGGCAAAATCCTAGAGGAAAACTTGGTTCAGTCTGCTTTCCAACAGACAAATTCACCTTTCACAAGGCCACATATACAGTGGAGTTGCTTACCAAGACGACATTGCATGTTCCTGAGTGGCCTAGTTACAGACATAGATTTTTAAGCAGATTTATGACAAGAATTGAAAATGGATGTCTAGCAATGATCAACCACCAACTTCACAGAGCTTGAATACTTTTTTGAATAATGGGCAAATATCGTACAATCCAGGTCTGCAAAGCTCTTCGAGACTTACGCAGAAAAACTCACAGCTGTAATCACTGCCTCAGGTGATTCTAACATGTATTGACTCAGTGGGTTGAAAATGATCTAATCAAGATGTGTGTATGTATGTGTGTGTGCACGTATACACACACACACACACACACACACACACACACACACACACACACACACACACACACACAGCAAAAAAATAAACGTCCCTTTTCAGGACCCTGTCTTTCAAAGATAATTCGTAAAAATCCATTGTAATGGGTTTAAATGCTGTTTCACATGCTTGTTGAATGAACCATGAACATGCACCTGTGGAACGGTCGTTAACACATCCGCTGTGTCAGATAAAAATTAATTAAAAAAAAGCTTTATCTGAGAACGGCGCTCAGAGCCCAAACCAGCCAAAAATACAGTGGGGCAAAAAAGTATTTAGACACCAATTGTGCAAGTTCTCCCACTTAAAAAGATGAGAGAGGCCTGTAATTTTCATCATAGGTACACTTCAACTATGACAGACAAAATGAGAAAAAAATCCAGAAAATCACATTGTAGGATTTTTTATGAATTTATTTGCAAATTATGGTGGAAAACAAGTATTTGATCACCTCCAAACAAGCAAGATATCTGGCTCTCACAGACCTGTAACTTCTTCTTTAAGAGGCTCCTCTGTCCTCCACTCGTTACCTGTATTAATGGCACCTGTTTGAACTTGTTATCAGTATAAAAGACACCTGTCCACAACCTCAAACAGTCACACTCCAAACTCCACTATGGCCAAGACCAAAGAGCTGTCAAAGGACACCAGAAACAAAATTGTAGACCTGCACCAGGCTTATAAGACTGAATATCTGCAATAGGTAAGCAGCTTGGTTTGAAGAAATCAACTGTGGGAGCAATTAATAGGAAATGGAAGACATACAAGGCCACTGAAATTCTTTCTCGATCTGGGGCTCCACGCAAAATCTCACCCCGTGGGGTCAAAATGATCACTAGAACGGTGAGCAAAAATCCCAGAACCACACGGGGGGACCTAGTGAATGACCTGCAGAGAGCTGGGACCAAAGTAACAAAGCTTACCATCAGTAACACACTAGGCCGCCAGGGACTCAAATCCTGCAGTGCCAGACGTGTCCCCCTGCTTAAGCCAGTACATGTCCAGGCCCGTCTGAAGTTTGCTAGAGAGCATTTGGATGATCCAGAAGAAGATTGGGAGAATTTCATCTGACCATATGACACCAAAATATAACTTTTTGGTAAAAACTCAACTTGTCGTGTTTGGAGGACAAAGAATGCTGAGTTGCATCCAAAGAACACCATACCTACTGTGAAGCATGGGGGTGGAAACATCATGCTTTGGGGCTGTTTTTCTGCAAAGGGACCAGGACGACTGATCCGTGTAAAGGAAAGCATGAATGGGGCCATGTATCGTGAGATTTTGAGTGAAAACCTCCTTCCATCAGCAAGGGCATTGAAGATGAAACGTTGCTGGGTCTTTCAGCATGACAATAATCCCAAACACACTGCCCGGGCAACGAAGGAGTGGCTTCGTAAGCAGCATTTCAAGGTCCTGGAGTGGCCTATCCAGTCTCCAGATCTCAACCCCATAGAAAATCTTTGGAGGGAGTTGAAAGTCCGTGTTGCCCAGCAACAGCCCCAAAACATCACTGCTCTAGAGGAGATCTGCATGGAGGAATGGGCCAAAATACCAGCAACAGTGTGTGAAAACCTTGTGAAGACTTACAGAAAACGTTTGACCTCTGTTATGTACCCTTTATTGGCAATGACAAAGTATTGAGATAAACTTTTGTTATTGACTAAATACTTATTTTCCACCATAATTTGCAAATAAATTCATTAAAAATCCTACAATGTGATTTTCTGGATTTTTTTTCCTCATTTGGTCTGTCATAGTTGAAGTGTACCTATTATGAAAATTACAGGCCTCATCTTTTTAAGTGGGAGAACTTGCACAATTGGTGGCTGACTAAATACTTTTTTGCCCCACTGTATGTAGGCTACGTGTGCCTTGTTTTAAATGTATGTAGTTCTGTCCTTGAGCTGTTTTTGTCTTAATGTTCTGTATTATGCCATGTTAAATGTTTTGTGTGTACTTCAGAAAGAGTAGCTGCTGCTTTTGCAACAACTAATGGGGATCCTAATAAACTACCAAATACCAATATATAGCTCATGAAATCCCATGGCAAAACAGAGCGGGGCTGTTCGAGATTCTCTGGGGACAAATGCATGTACAGTATTTGTATGTATGGCTGATCATATAGGAAAAGCATCAGAATGACAGCCTTGGGGCAACTGATGAGTGAAGAGCAAAATAATCCTAACATTTCCACACCCTAATTGTAGGCTAACCAATACACAAATGGAGATTCAGTGAAAATAAAAATCTCATTAATTTATCAAGACCGGTCCCCATACATGTCTCAGAGCAGCACAAAACGGTGCTGAAATAGTTGACCACACGGGCGTAGGCTATTGCTTCAAATCCTATTATAACAATTGGATGACTTTGGGAGTGTCAGTAAACAACAATTTGTTGCCTTCATTAGCCTACTTTATTCCAATATTTAGGTCATGGTAACCATTCAGATCACAACCATGCCGTTGTTATACACAGAGAGAACAATAGAGAAGCTGATGTCATAGAGCCCCTATTCATCAGAATTTCAGAATTTATCAGCAATGAAAATAAATGAGTAAAAATAAAAAAATAAAGCTTTCAACACACATCTTATTATTCAATATGACCTTCACATTCTGCAGGCCCAGGCATGGATCAAAGCTTGCGAGACATTCAATGACATTATCAAGAGATATGCTGGACCCTATGTCAAAGAGGTGTTTTTGGGACCACATCGTGTCTATTGTCCTGCTAATAGCCCTTATGAAAAACAAGTGTTTGAAAACTTTTTCCCCCTTCCAATTGCCTCTTCCACGGTCATGCTGCAATTAGTTGGTTGTAAATTTTGGGTAGAGCAGACATTTCCATATATTTGTGTTAGCTGCATGTGTGGCATAACTCCACCAGTCCTATTTATCATATCATTTACAGTGCCTTGCGAAAGTATTCGGCCCCCTTGAACTTTGCGACCTTTTGCCACATTTCAGGCTTCAAACATAAAGATATAAAAATGTATTTTTTTGTGAAGAATCAACAACAAGTGGGACACAATCATGAAGTGGAACGACATTTATTGGATATTTCAAACTTTTTTAACAAATCAAAAACTGAAAAATTGGGCGTGCAAAATTATTCAGCCCCTTTACTTTCAGTGCAGCAAACTCTCTCCAGAAGTTCAGTGAGGATCTCTGAATGATCCAATGTTGACCTAAAGGACTAATGATGATAAATACAATCCACCTGTGTGTAATCAAGTCTCTGTATAAATGCACCTGCACTGTGATAGTCTCAGAGGTCCGTTAAAAGCGCAGAGAGCATCATGAAGAACAAGGAACACACCAGGCAGGTCCGAGATACTGTTGTGAAGAAGTTTAAAGCCGGATTTGGATACAAAAAGATTTCCCAAGCTTTAAACATCCCAAGGAGCACTGTGCAAGCGATACTATTGAAATGGAAGGAGTATCAGACCACTGCAAATCTACCAAGACCTGGCTGTCCCTCTAAACTTTCAGCTCATACAAGGAGAAGACTGATCAGAGATGCAGCCAAGAGGCCCATGATCACTCTGGATGAACTGCAGAGATCTACAGCTGAGGTGGGAGACTGTCCATAGGACAACAATCAGTCGTATATTGCACAAATCTGGCCTTTATGGAAGAGTGGCAAGAAGAAAGCCATTTCTTAAAGATATCCATAAAAAGTGTTGTTTAAAGTTTGCCACAAGCCACCTGGGAGACACACCAAACATGTGGAAGAAGGTGCTCTGGTCAGATGAAACCAAAATTGAACTTTTTGGCAACAATGCAAAACGTTATGTTTGGCGTAAAAGCAACACAGCTCATCACCCTGAACACACCATCCCCACTGTCAAACATGGTGGTGGCAGCATCATGGTTTGGGCCTGCTTTTCTTCAGCAGGGACAGGGAAGATGGTTAAAATTGATGGGAAGATGGATGGAGCCAAATACAGGACCATTCTGGAAGAAAACCTGATGGAGTCTGCAAAAGACCTGAGACTGGGACGGAGATTTGTGTTCCAACAAGACAATGATCCAAAACATAAAGCAAAATCTGGTTCAAAAATAAACATATCCAGGTGTTAGAATGGCCAAGTCAAAGTCCAGACCTGAATCCAATCGAGAATCTGTGGAAAGAACTGAAAACTGCTGTTCACAAATGCTCTCCATCCAACCTCACTGAGCTCGAGCTGTTTTGCAAGGAGGAATGGGAAAAAATGTCAGTCTCTCGATGTGCAAAACTGATAGAGACATACCCCAAGCAACTTACAGCTGTAATCGCAGCAAAAGGTGGCGCTACAAAGTATTAACTTAAGGGGGCTGAATCATTTTACACGCCCAATTTTTCAGTTTTTGATTTGTTAAAAAAGTTTGAAATATCCAATAAATGTCGTTCCACTTCATGATTGTGTCCCACTTATGGTTGATTCTTCACAAAAAAATACATTTTTATATCTTTGTTTGAAGCCTGAAATGTGGCAAAAGGTCGCAAAGTTCAAGGGGGCCGAATACTTTCGCAAGGCACTGTACAAAGATTATACCTTTTTCTTAAACATTTTATTGAATATTTGAGTTTAGCATATTTGAGTTTAACCACAATATTTGTTGTATTATTTGCTTTGTCTTTTCTGGTGAATTAAACTGACATTGCAACCAAAAATAACAATGTTTTTGAGATGATTTCATTTTCAAATAACCGAAAGTGAGTAGCTGCAATCTGAATAAAGGGAAAAAGGCCATTCTTAAACATGGGGTGAGACATTCTTACTAATTTGCTAGAGAACCCGTTCAGATTCAAGTATAACTTTTGTATGACTGACGCATATAGTGAGAGGTCTAATGCTTTAATATGTAAGAATGTCGGCCCTCTGAATTCATATTCCCATGTGCATCTTGATATTGGAGACGGAGGCGGGAAGACCCGGTTCACCAGCAACCCCCAATCTCCTTCAGACGCAGCCATGCCTAACGAGGAAAGGGGGTACGCCTGCGGCCATTCCTAACGGGAAAAGGGGGGGATGGAGCCGGTCGGGCGCAACCCAGGCGACATGGAGATGCGGACAACAGAGCTCGGGCAAAGCCAGCCAGCCAGCCATAGTAATTCGTTATGGTTCCATCCAGATGTGGTGAGAAAACAATGTATTTGGTGGACTCACTGATGGTTGAAGATGAGCGATCGGCAAAGGCAATCAACATCGCTCTAATCACAGTCAGAAGACAGTTGAATAAAGTTGAGTGTACTTATAGAAAGGCTCTGCAATACATTTAAAAAAAACTATATATTTATCCCCCCCCCCAGAACATTAACCATGTGTGTTCTCTTGTTTTGTACTGTTCTGTAGTTGACCCAATACTTCTTCTGACAAATGAAGAACTTTGGTTACTGCAGGCACAGATCAAAGCTGGTGAGAGAGGTGTTTTTTTTGGGACCACGTTGTGTCTATTGTCCTGCTAATAGCCAAAAGCCTCCAGGACCGACAGAAGTTCCTTACTTTTTCCCCCTTCCACTTGCCTCTACCATTTATTCCCATGGTATTTTGTTATGGTTTGCATTGAAAATGAGGGCATAAACTTATGTCAAGATGCCAGCAAAGTAGACCTTCATGAAGTAAAATAAAAGGTTAAATAAAAGTAAATAAAATAGACCTACAACATATTTAACAGGACGTTACTCAACACTGAGACTCATGTCGCCTACGGTAGGCCTACAGTATTTCTACAAATATTTTGTAGGTCTCCTGATTTAAACCCGATCGAACTTGTTGCAACTAAAATGTAGTTGAAATAAACAACTGCATGTTTGCCTGGCATGGATTGTGAAACGATCTCGTTCCTCGCCCTCTTCAACTCCGCCAATGCGGCCTGACTCTCTGCCAATAATTACATTTAGAGGATTGGATTCTAAGGATTCTAAATTAATATATAAGGGACATTTTTCGTTAGATACTCTCACGGACCAGATTTCCCCTAAGGGGCTTTATCTAATTATAATGCAGGGTTAATAAGTGTCACTTTGTAAATAAGAATTATGAAAGGAAAATTACATACGCAAGAGACAGTGGTATATATTTTTATCCATCCCAATTTTCTTTAACCAATTTTGGCCTTTAATCCAGGGCCGACAGACAAGTTCATTACTTTTTTCAATTTTTTATTTTTTACTGAAATTGCATCTAACTTTCTAAGGCTTGTTTAAAAATGAGGATATTTTGGATATGATTTCATTTCATTTAAAAAAATGAGCATTTGTAATCTGAATAAAGGGAAAAAGGCCATTCTTGAACAAGGGGTGAGACATTCTTACTAATTTGTAAATAAATCCAGTTTGTTATTTTGGAATTATTTATTTCTGTTTTTAGATGGAGAGTTCCCAAAAGACTACCGTGCCTATTTTTTAAAATTTTTTATCGTCAATCCACGTGAAGTGAAATTCCCCCATTGTATTTACCCAAGTTCTCTCTTAACTCCAGGACCACCAACAGTTTGTGTTGCCTGATGCAGGACTCTAGTGCCAGAGGAGAGACTGACTGAAAACTCCTCCATTAACTACCACAGTTTAGACTATCGATAGATCAGCGTTCTAACTCCCCCTTGTGATAGTGCGGTACAATGACAGAATACCAGCATCTACCACAAACAGTCGCAGCATAAGCTTGTGACTTTTAAAGGAAGAACCACTATTTTGTGTAGATCCTTGACAACAAATGACAAATCCCTTTAAATCCAACTTGTAACAAAACATTTTTGGGGAAAAGGTCAAGGGGTGTCAATACTTTCTGAAGGCACTGTGCATCACTGAATACACCCTGCTGTTTCCTAAAAGTGGTTCACAGCCTGACTAATTTACTGGGCGCTGAAGACATAGGCTACATGCTGATGACCTTACAGGTCACTTCATTATGATTGTTCTAGCCACCACGGTCATGTTCAGTAGGCACAAAACAGCAATGTACTACATGAAAGCAGGGTCCAAGGTTAACTTTTTCTTTGTAAATGCATTAGGGTCTTGCAGGGCCTAGGTTAAATGCTTGTATGTATGTATGTATGTAGCAAGTAATAGGCTACATTTGGTCATTATGGCATATATTGTATTAAAAAACTAATATAATTTAGCAATATAGACAATGTATTATTTTTGCTAGTATGTTCACTACTTTCCCTAAAATAAATAAGCTGAGTGAGTAGATTGTTGAGCGCTTCTTTTCCCTCTGGACAGCTCGTATGCCGTGTGAAGGCATCAACTCATGTACTGCCCGCATGCTCAAGAAGTTGTGATTGGCGAGGAGCGTGGTTGAATGAACGGCCAATAATTTTGCTCAAATACAAATAGCATATTTTTTCAGTGTGTAGTCCTTCAATGGTTTTCAATAGCAGACTGCGACACAGAAGGTAAACTGGAAAGACAAAATGTGCTGAGAAGATATTGGCCCAACATGTTTTTACTGGCCAGCAGGCAATCAATGTCAGATCCTGCTAAAAGTGCCCAGTAAGAAATGTACATTTTCACTTTCCATTTCAAATTGCTTTGACCTACTGAACATGACCCAGACATTTGGGATTATGGGTTACCTTGAGCAGCGGGTGGATCTTATCCACGGGCAAGGCCAAAGGATTCCTCCTCTTCCTCTTTTCAATGGCCGCCTGGGCATCAGCGATAGCCCATTTATCGATAGGGTGAGGGAAACTCTTTTGCACTCGCTCCTGAGGGGAGGAAAGGAGGGAAGGAGTGAGGGAGATCGAGAAGCCTTTAATAGTGCAATACTTTTGACCAGAGCCCTATGGGCCCTTTCTAAATGTAGTGGAATACATAGGGAATAGGGTGCCATTTGGGCTGCAGAGGGCCTTACTTATCTGTTATTTACTTTAATGACATATTTCCTGGTACTCTATTGACGCTGCATCCATAGGCAAAGCAAACATTACCCCCAGTGAACGTCTTTGTTCACTGGGGGTAAACATGCCTCCTCCTCCTCCTTCAATCTGCCCTATGACACTTTACACCATTGTTTTATTGTTGCAGACATTTCACAAGGGACTGTTCCCTTAATAAGGGACATCTAACAGGTTATGTCAATGGGAGGGCAGGTACATGACATGTACATGTCAAGTCACACTTCCGCTAGAGGCACTACCAGGATGTCCTTCCCTTGATGTGGGTGTTGGGCTAAGAGTTACAGTAACCCTTTAAAAAAGGGTGAGAACTACAAAATACATCCACAGTTAAAGGAGGACATCTTCATAAGCACTACATAACAAGTTGGCATAGGCTTTGAGGCCTAGGCATTTACAAAATGTTTGTGTTGTATATTAGGAGGGAATCAAACATTTATGTTGTGCCTACAAAGGTGTTAAGGAACTCCTTATGAATGTGTTATGTAGTTCTTATGTAGGGTACATACATAGTAAACAAACAATACAAATTTCCCGTAATCTGTTGGATCCAATGGGTCACAAATTACAATATACACAAGCAAATGAGTGTGGTCAATCAACCCTGGCAGGTCAATGGTTAAAAGGGGGCACAGGTCAAGGGTTAAAGTTCATACAGACTGGGTCACAGGGAGAGGTCAACAGAAAGTGAGAGCACAGAACTAAGGGAGGAGTAAACATGGTAAAAAGAGACCACAGATGGTTTGGCTTTACCATGCCCCATGGCTAGGGCCATGGACCCTAAAAAGCACCTGTGGATTTCACGTGATCCGTCTGCTCGCAAAAATGAGTCAAGGTGGACAAAACAAAAACAAGAGGTGAAAACATGTTGGCCCGCTAAAACATGGATTGAACAAAGAAAGATTTCAGACGTTTTCTGCATTAACTCATGTCAGTTATCATTGCAAAAAATCAACACAATAGTAGTAGCCATTAGTGTGATGATGCGCAAGAAAACATTCTGTTCAATGACATAAAACCAAACAAGAACTAAAAAGGTAATCATATTAAAAATACGAGACTGTGTTCTGTTCAAATGATTGTCAAAGCAATAGGAGTCAAAATACATGTCAGCAAATAGCTTCACTTTTCTACCTTTCACTTTGGGTAAATGGATTGTATTCATAAGAATACAAATGGACAAAAACTGAGTTATATCTCAGTGCAAAACAAACCGTCTAAAGAACACCATTATCTGAGCTTAAAATAAATTAAACTTCAAACATTTATAATTTCCCCTTTTTGGTTGGGGACATAAATCAACATCCTCTTTTACTGAAAACGTGACTTAACCAGCTGTCAATAAAAAGTGTGTCTGCTACCGAATAAAATTAAGCTGAATGCTATGATACGCTGTGAGCGACATTAAAGTGGCAATCAGCAGTTGAAACAATAACAAAGCGGACTCCTTGCCCCGTTTTGGTAAAAAAGCTGAGGGATGGGGCTAGAGAAATGTAACCACTCAAATTCATAGACAGAGGTATGGATGCAAGGACTGGCCATACATTATATCAAAATTATAGTTTTAACCATGTTTTAAGGCTATATAGTGCTTGTTTACAAACATTGGAGTAAAAAACATATATTTTGGATTCTGATAGGGTATGACAGTTGAAGTAAGCTCATGGCAGGAACTGGAACACACTGTCGTACACGTTGATCCAGAGCATCCCAAACATGCTCAATGGGTGACATGTCTTGTATTCAGGCCATGGAAGAACTGGGACATGGCTTCCAGAAATTGTGTTCAGATCCTTACAACAAGGTGCCGTGGATTATCATATTGAAAGCACTCCACACTGCCCTTTCCCACCTGGACAAAAGGAACACCTATGTGAGAATGTTGTTCATTGACTACAACTCCCGTGTTCAATACCACAGTGCACACAAAGCTCATCACTAAACTAAGGACCCTGGGACAAAACACCGACTGCAACTGGATCCTCGATGGGCCGCCCCCAGGTGGTAAGGGTAGGCAACAACATCTGCCACGCTGATCCTCAACACAGGGCCCCTCAAGGGCTACCTTTACCACTTTAGTCCCCTACCCTTACCACATTTGTCCCCTCCTGCTCTCCCTGTTCACCCACAACTATGTGGCCAAGCACCATAAGTAAGTTTGCCGACGACACAATTGCGCCACCGGTCGCTCTGCTACTGCACAGCAAGTGGTACCAACGCGCCAAGTCTAGGTCCAAAAGGCTCCTTAACAGCTTCTACCCTCAAGGCATAAGACTGCTGAACAACTAATCAAATTCAAATGGCCATGCGGACTATTCACTTTACCCCTACCTACATGTACAAATTACCTCGACTAACATGTAGCCCTGCACATTGACTTGGTACCGTTACCCCCTGTATATAGCCTTGTTATTATTTTATTGTGTCACTTTTTTTCTTAACTCTATTTCTTGAACTGCATTGTTGATTATGGGCTTGTAAGAATTTCACGATAAATTGTATTCAGCGCATGTGGAAAAATTGAATTTGATTTAACAATGGGACTCAGGATCTCGTCACAGTATCTGTGCATTCAATTTGCTATAGATAAAATGCAATTGGGTTCATTGTCCGTAGCTTATGCCTGCCCATACCATGACCCCACCCCCACCATGGGGCACTAGGTTCACAACGTTGACATTAGTAAACCACTTGCCTACACAACGCCACAGAGGCTGTCTGCCATCTGCCTGGTACAGTTGAAACTGGTATTCATCCATGAAGAGCACACTTCTCTGGCATGCCAGCGGCCTTTGAAGGTGAGCATTTGCCCACTAAAGTTGGTTACGACACCAAACTGCAGTCAGGTCAAGACCCTGGTGAAGATGGCGACCACGCAGATGAGCATCCCTGGGATGGTTTCTGACAGTTTGTGCAGAAATACTCTGGGTTGTGCAAACCCAAAGTTTCATCAGCTGTGCGGGTGGCTGGTCTCAGAGGTGAAGAAGCCAGATGTGTAGGTCCTGGGCTGGAGTGGTTACACGTGGTCTGCGGTTCTGAGGCCGGTTGGACGTACTGCCAAATACTCCAAAACGACATCGGGGGTGGCTTATGGTAGAGAAATTAACATTAAATTCTGGCAACAGCTCTGGTGGATATTCCTGCAGTTAGAATGCCAATTGTACACTCCCTCAAAACATCCATGAAATTGTATTGTGTAACAAAATTGCACATTTTAGAGTGGCCTTTTATTGTCCCCAGCACAAGGTGAACCTGTGTAATGATCATGCTGTTTAGCTTCTTGATATGCCTCACCTGTCAGGTGGATGGATTATCTTGACAAAGGAGAAATGCTCACTAACAGGGATGTAAAACAAATTTGTGCACAGAATGAGAGAAATATGCTTTTTGTGTGTATGGAAGATGTCTGGGATCTTTTATTTCAACTCATGAAACATGCGACCAACACTTTACATGTTGCGTTTATATTTTTGTTCAGTGCAGCAACTGCTGATTGCCCCTTTAAGTAGAAGTAGCACCTAACCACTGGTCAAGGGTCAGTTTATTTCCTAGACCATAGGTTAAAGTGAGAGGATCAGGGGAACAGTCGTCTGATCCTAGACCTGTGATTTAGAGGCAACTTCTACCTCGCCATATCTGTTGTTGATGCCCTGAGGGATTCTGAAAGGGAAGGTCTGCTCACTCTTTTTCTGCTCCCAAACGGGATCTTTTAATACAGCTTAGACAACACAATCACAACGATTCAACTTAATTGTGATTGAAATGTTGTGATTTTATCACCTGGGCCTAAGCTTTAGTAAAATATCACATTTGAAGGCAAAACAACACGCACACATTCCCTTTTTCTCTATGTATTGGACCTTTTTGTCCAAAGCTCCCTTTATTGCTTTGGAAGTATACAAAACCCCCTCTGTTTATACTCTGTAAAAAAGGGGTCAACAAGGTTTTAGGTCTGTTGCGCTATTGACGGAGATCTTCACCTCCACGTCCTGCACGCTGCGTGGCTGTGCCTGGCAGAGCATGCTGAGCAGCAGCAAGATCAGCTCCTCGATGTACTGCAGCGCATCCTCCTGGGACGACAGCTTGGGATGCACCTGGCTCAGCACCTTCACAGAGACAGAGATGTGCATTAGTTCAGTATGAGTCAATTTAAAAAAAATCAACTGTTAAAAAAGGTTGGATCGGTAGAATGTGGTAAACATGTATGAGTTCAGTATAGGTCGAGTTGATTATCATATATATTTTTTATAAACTGTTAAAAAGCTTGGGGTGCATCTGGCTCAGCACCTTTACACAGAAACTAAGAGAGATGAGGCTAGGCTACTAGTTCAGTATAGATTGCCGCTGGGCCCAAACTGGTTGACTCAATGGTGTTTCCATGGAATAGAATCAACGTGGAAAACTGATTGAATTTGCAAAAAGTCATCAACATATAGGAATTGAGACATTTTCAAATTTTTTCACCCAATTTTGAACCTAAATCCAAAGACACAGTTCAAATGTTTGTTGATTACACGTTAGTTGACAACTCAATAAAATGTCAATCTAAACTAGACGTTGAAGTGACGTCTATGTTTAAAAAAAACAATCAAACTGTTAAAAACCTTGAGTAGCAACTGGAAAGACATTTTCTAGTGTAGTATAGTTTGAGTGTTTTCACACTTAGTCCTTTTTCAGTCAGTCAATGTGTGTGAACTCAGTGCAGTTCGCTTAATTTTTTTGTACAGTATGAACACTCCAAAAGAACTCAGACCCCTTAAAAGAGCCCCAAAAGCAAACCAAATTGAGACCATTGTGAGAGGTGGTCCGAATTCGGTTTGCTTGAATTTCCGCACCACACACTAGACTACTGCAACAGCGTTTCCCCTGCCATAAGCCCTCACATTGGTGCCACAAAAGAGAGAAGATGAGGTAACACTTTACTTGACACCCAGCGTCATAACACGTTACACGGTCATAACACGTTATTACACAGTCATAACCATGTCATGGCGTAACACCTGACATAACACATTGTGTTATTTTATGGCTGTTATGACACCTACATAGGAGTGGAAAGGAAACTTCAGAGAAAAAACTTATTTGGATAAAATTGGGTTTTGACACTTAAGTAGGTGTTATAAAAAGCCATAAAATAACGCAATATATGTCACAACAGGTGTAAATATATGGGTCATGACAGTGTTATGACCATATTATGTTATATTATGACAAGTTATGTCAGCGGTTATGAGATATGACATGGTTTTGACCGTGTCATAACTTATGGCACAGGGAGTAAAGTCAAGTGTTACAGAAGATGTGCAGGTTCACATAAAAAAACTAAGTGCATGTTTGGAAACTGATTAGCGATTGTTAAGGATGCACAGAAATTCCAAAATGTGTGGAGGTTTTGTTGAGATTAAATCAAATAACATGTTATTGGTAACATACACATGGTTAACAGATGATAATGCGAGTGTAGCGAAATGCTTGTGCTTCTAGTTCCGACAGTGCAGTAATATCTAACAATACCCCAACAACTACCGAATACACACAAATCTAAAAAGGATGAATGAGAATATGTACAAAATATATATGGATGAGCGATGGCCGAGCGGCATAGGCAAGGTGCAATAGATGGTATAAAATACAGTATATACACATATG
Organism: Oncorhynchus clarkii lewisi; assembly: GCF_045791955.1. Classification (NCBI taxonomy): domain Eukaryota; kingdom Metazoa; phylum Chordata; class Actinopteri; order Salmoniformes; family Salmonidae; genus Oncorhynchus; species Oncorhynchus clarkii. The sequence continues at coordinate 32,229,670 of NC_092159.1, read as the reverse complement.
ATAAGTAATGTAAGATATTTAAACATTAAATTGGCATTATTTAAAAGTGGCATTGTGTAAAGTGACTCGTGATCCATTTATTAAAGTGGCCAGTGATTGAGTCTCAATGTAGGCAGCAGCCTCTCTGAGTTAGTGATTGCTGTTTAGCAGTCTGACGGCCTTGAGATAGAAGCTGTTTTTCAGTCACTCGGTCTCAGCTTTGATGCACCTGTACTGACCTCGCCTTCTGGGTTGGTAGCGGTGTGAACAGGCAGTGGCTCGGGTGGTTGTTGTCCTTGATGATCTTTTTGGCCTTCGTGTGACATCAGGTGCTGTAGGTATCATGGAGGGCAGGTAGTTTGCCCCCGGTGATACGTTGTACAGACCACACCACCCCCTGGAGAGCCCTGTGGTTGCGGGTGGTGCAGTTGCCGTACCAGGCTGTGATACAGCCCGAAAGGGTGCTCTCGATTGTGCATCTGTAAAAAAAAGTTTGTCAGGGTTTTTCTTCAGCTTCCTGAGGTTGAAGAGGTGCTGTTGCGCCATCTTCACCACACTGTCTGTGTGGGTGGACCATTTCAGTTTGTCTGTGGTGTACGCCAAGGAATGTGAAGCTTTCCACCTTCGATGTGGATGGGGGGGGGGGGGGGGGGGTTCTCCCTCTGCTGTTTCGTGAAATCCACGATAATCTCTGCGCATGCTCTGAGAACGTAGCTAGGGATGCTGTCTGGGCCAGCAGCCTTGCGAGGGTTAAAACGTTTAAAATGTTTTACTCACGTCGGGCCAAGTGGGGGGGGTGCAGTCCTTGTTTGTGGGCTGCGACGGTGGCAAAGTATTATCCTCAAAGCCGGCAGAGAAGGTGTTTAGTTTGTCTGGAAGAGTGACGGTGTCCTTGACTTGGCTGGTTCTCTTTTTGTATTCCGTAATTTTCTGTAGACCCTGCAACATATGTCTCGTGTCTGAGCTGTTGAATTGCGACTCCACTTTGTACCTTTACTGGCATGTCGCTTGTTTGATTGCCTTGCAGAGGGAATAACTACACCATTTATATTCAGCCATATTCCCAGATCTCTTTCCATGGTTAAATGCGGTGGTTCGCGTTTTCAGTTTTGCGAAAGCCACCATCCATCCACGGTTTCTGGTTAGGGTAGGTTTTAATAGGAACAGTGGGAACAACATCTCCAATGCACTTCCTTATAAACTCACTCACTGAGTCAGCGTATAGATCGATGTTGTTCTCTGAGGCTGACCGGAACATATCCCAGTCCGGGTGATCAAAACAATCTTGAAGCATGAATTCCGATTGGTCAGACCAGCGTTGAATGGTTCTAGTAACTGGTATTTGTTTGCAATATGTGATCTATAGGCTAAGATAGCTTCATACACTGTTTATTTGATTGTGGGGTTTGAATAGTGTGAGAAGGCAACATATGGTGAAAATCACAACATGGAGTACAAAATAAATTCAAGCTCTTAAAAAAGGGGCAGTAGCCTACATTCGGTATACAATTTTCAATAACAGCATTATTTAATCTGCAGTTATTATTCTGCTATTTATTCTGTTACCAATAATATTGACATGTAAATAGTATCTTCTGATTGTATTTTGTTAAAATATTAGACAATTGTAATCTATTAGCTTCCAAAAATGTATGTAGCCATTAGTGTAAAATACTTAAAGGTAAGGTTCAACCGATTTTGAATGTTATACTGTTTTGGTGCATCTCTGAGTGATGTTCTACCGATACCCTTGGGTGATTTAATGTGTATCGGAGTTATTGGTGTTCAAGCAGGCAGAATCCGACAGATATGACGCAGCACTATGACAAAGTCGCACTTACTTCACTGGAAGTTAATAGGAATATGACTTTCAGATCTCAAAAACATCTACCTACCTACTGTCTCTGACCTTGCGGACTCACTAAACATACATGCTTTGTTTGTAAATTATGGATGTTGGAGTGTGCTCCTGGCTGTCCGTAAGTCAACAAAAAATTGTTTTTTTTAAATGGTGCCGTCTGGTTTGCTTTATAAGGAATTTGAAATTATTCATACTTTTATTTTTAATACTTAAGTGCATTACTTTTGATACTTACGTATATATATATTTTTAAATTGCTCAAGTAGTATTTTACTGGGTCACTGACTTTTACTTGAGTGTTTTTCTATTAAATGTATCTTTACTTTTACTCAAGTATGACAATTGAGTACTTTTTCCACCACTGCTGCCATGTACCATAGAGGTCAATGGTCAAAGTTCTGCTGACCTGAACATTCCGAAAATGTGTCTGAATCTCTAAGCTTTCCAATCTAGCTGTCTGATAAATTCAGATGGAATGGCTTGTCCTGCACTTTCTAAAAACCCAGAGTGCATTGAGGGAATGCTGGAAAAAGCTCTTGGATCCTTTCTAAACATAGCAAATGTGAATACAAAGAGGACTCTGGACACAAAATAGGTGAAGTGAACTGGCAAAAGAGTTTGAGTCCTCAATCAAAGGCGAGGGCAGTGTGAATACAAAGAGAACAGAGTGATTTTCCTTATTTTTTTACCATGTATTTTTTCATGTTAAAAAAGACTGTGTGAAAATACCCTTTGTGGGAAGAAAAAAAATATGAAAAAAAATGGGGCATGGTCTCGACTCAACTTGGCAGCACTTCAGAGGCAGAAAGGGACGGAGAGTTAAATGGGAGAGAGTAAGAGAGAGAGGGAGTTTGAGACAGAGTGGGCTGAGGAACTGAGGATGGAGTAAGAGAGAAGGATAAAAGAGATGGCAGTGATAAAAGCCTGAATGTAAAAGATCAACATGCCTCCATTACACTGTGTTAACAACCCTCCAGGCAAGCTTCAATGCCATACAACTCTCCTTCCGTGGCCTCCAATTGCTCTTAAATACAAGTAAAACTAAATGCATGCTCTTCAACCGATCGCTACCTGCACCTACCCGCCTGTCCAACATCACTACTCTGGACGGCTCTGACTTAGAAAACGTGGACAACTACAAATACTTAGGTGTCTGGTTAGACTGTAAACTCTCCTTCCAGACCCATATCAAACATCTCCAATCCAAAGTTAAATCTAGAATTGGCTTCCTATTTCGCAACAAAGCATCCTTCACTCATGCTGCCAAACATACCCTTGTAAAACTGACCATCCTACCAATCCTCGACTTTGGCGATGTAATTTACAAAATAGCCTCCAATACCCTACTCAACAAATTGGATGCAGTCTATCACAGTGCAATCCGTTTTGTCACCAAAGCCCCATATACTACCCACCATTGCGACCTGTACGCTCTCGTTGGCTGGCCCTCGCTTCATACTCGTCGCCAAACCCACTGGCTCCATGTCATCTACAAGACCCTGCTAGGTAAAGTCCCCCCTTATCTCAGCTCGCTGGTCACCATAGCATCTCCCACCTGTAGCACACGCTCCAGCAGGTATATCTCTCTAGTCACCCCCAAAACCAATTCTTTCTTTGGCCGCCTCTCTTTCCAGTTCTCTGCTGCCAATGACTGGAACGAACTACAAAAATCTCTGAAACTGGAAACACTTATCTCCCTCACTAGCTTTAAGCACCAACTGTCAGAGCAGCTCACAGATTACTGCACCTGTACATAGCCCACCTATAATTTAGCCCTATCAACTACCTCTTTCCCAACTGTATTTAATTTATTTATTTATTTTGCTCCTTTGCACCCCATTATTTTTATTTCTACTTTGCACATTCTTCCATTGCAAAACTACCATTCCAGTGTTTTACTTGCTATATTGTATTTACCTTGCCACCAAGGCCTTTTTTGCCTTTACCTCCCTTCTCACCTCATTTGCTCACATTGTATATAGACTTGTTTATACTTTATTATTGACTGTATGTTTGTTTTACTCCATGTGTAACTCTGTGTTGTTGTATCTGTCGAACTGCTTTGCTTTATCTTGGCCAGGTCGCAATTGTAAATGAGAACTTGTTCTCAACTTGCCTACCTGGTTAAATAAAGGTAAAATAAAATAAACAAATAAAAAACACACACACACACACACACACACACACAGTGGAGGCTACTCAGAGGAAGGGGAGGACCATCCTCCTCAGTGAATTTAATATAAATGGTGAAACATAAAAAAAGTTATAAATATATTCACGTCACCAAACAATTGATTAAAACACACTGTTTTGCAATGAAGGTCTACAGTAGCCTCAGCAGCACTCTGTAGGGTAGCACCATGGTGTAGCCGGAGGACAGCTAGCTTTTGTCCTCCTCTGGGTACATTGACTTCAGTACAGTAACTTACACAGTAATTATGACAACTTCCTGAGGGCGTCCTCCAACCCATCAGAGCTCTTGCAGCATGAACTGACATGGTTGTCCACCCAAAGAAAGAATCAGAGAATGACTCTAGTACTGAAAGCATAAGCTACAGCTAGCTAGCACTGCATAAAATGTGGTGAGTAGTTGACTCAGAGTGAGAAAGACAGTTTTCTTCCAAAATTAGAGAAGTGAGAGTGTGATATGGTTGTATGTTTTTTTAAACTTTCACTTAGCTATCGAACGCAGCTATCTAGTTTAGCCTTCTTAAACAGAGAGGGATGCCATGTTAGCTAGTTGGCTATCCAACACTGGAACTCTTCCAAGTCAAGGTAAGCTTTTGGTTTTATTAATTTATAGCCACCGGGTCCCACCGCTGTAAATGCTGAACTGCTTTCTGACCGTACACTGTACTGCATTATTGCAGCCGGTTTACTAACTCGTTAGTTCTAGTAGCTATATTGATTATGACGGGACAACGATGTAGGCTGTGTATAGCGGCCAGCGGTCATGATATGAAGGTTTGGCTTGGAAAGATTATTTTGCCAGGTCAGACAGCTGATGTGTTGTGCACTGAAGTACACAATCGACGGGAACGGTGATAGGAGGAAAGCGCGTAGATAGTTGCGAGAAGGAATTATATACACAACGAGCAAAGTGAGCATGCTGTTTTTATGTGGCTGCTATGAAAGTGAACTGTGTCTGCGTGTGATCAGGGGTGTATTCTTCCCGCCGATTCTGTTGAAAAACATTTCTTAAAAACAGAAGAAAACAGAACCGGGATAAACATACCTGAATTTGTACAATATAAACTAATTTGTAGCTGTTGGACGAATGATTATACCCTAGATCAGCTACATGCAGGCAAGAGTGTGTAAGGTAGTACTGAATGTGTCACTGTCGCACCTTGATTACTCAATTCTCTCTACCGGTGCACCTACGTTGTAAACTTTCATTCAGAGGCTAGGTTGTAGCAACCTCATGACGGGTACAGGGTAAATTTGGGTATTAGCCTAAAACTATTGATGTTCCATTCACCCAGCTCAGTGTAACATGAATGAGTCATCCAATATGCTGTAATAGAAAGAAGGCAATGCTCATAAACAAAGATCATCCTCCCCCATCCTACACTGCAACGACCACTGACACACACCTACCTAGCTTTCTCACCTCGCGTCGGAATGCAGAGGTATTCATCTGTCGTGGGCATACACGTAGGTGCTTTCAGAAGTGTTTTTTGAGTGGGGAAAGATCAAGGTCTAACAGGAGGTCCTGAGATAATGTAAAAGATGTAGCCTAGCCTGACAAGGCTCATGTTAGGCCACATCATGATTGCCGATGGGGGAAAAAACAGGGAGATTGACAAGAAAGCTCTGCTTGTAGAGGACCTGTATGCTGGAATACATTGCATGCTGCAATTCTTTAGACCGTTTTAGTCTTCTTCCTTTGTTCTGCCTCCTTGTAAGGCAAATGAGAAATAAACTAGAAAGTGAAAACTATTAAAACCCATTGTAATAGGGTAATAATAATAATCTGAATAAATGAGTTGCAAATAAAATCTGGACACACACAAGATAATATATATGGAGGATAGGTTTATGGGAAGCTCCTAGAAAAATTGGAAGAAAGGCTCATTATTCCAACTAAATTGACATGATCCTGTGTCACTCTTGTCCCAGAGGTTGCCGATGACAACCAAGCCGGTGTACCCAGGTGCTTCTCCCTCAATCTCAGCTCAATTTCAGTCCCCAACCCTTGCCCATAACCCTTTTCTCAAGAGTCTTAGCAGAACTGAAGGGACCAGACAGATCTCCTAATCTGCAACCTAGATCTTCAATAGCACCATAATGCTTTCACCTGTCCAGGACCTGTAAGGTCTGTGCAAAACATGTGAGAAGGGGCTAAGGGTTTAGAGAAAGGGGGACAAGAGCAGAAGGAATCCAGGCTGGAGCTGCTCATCACAGGCAGGTGGGTGTGGTGGAGAGAAGGCCCTGGTTCCTGCATGCTAGACTAACTCAAAGCAATGCCAGGAATTTCATTCCCGGAACCCCAGCCAGTGTGGGCCTGCACAGCACCACATGCAAATAGTAGAGATGTGCATCTTTCCCATACAGCAATGATACGTTTTAGTTTGAAACGATTAAATTCGATTGGAGAATGAATCAATGCAATTCAGTTCAATGCGATACACTGACATTTGTTGTATAAAGCACATTCATTTTCCATTCTAAATTCAAATCTGCTGATGGAATTCCTAAGCTGGGCCTCCCTGAGCTGGATCTGTCTGAGTTGATTTATGTGTGTGTGTGTGTGTAAAGGATGCATGTCTATGGTGTACTATGTAGGCACCTGAGCTGAGCAATAAGGGAGACTAGGCATCTACAACCCCATTACCACTATCAGATCTGAGGGGTGGGGCAATGGAGCCTGTTTTTTGTCCCCCCCTTCTAAAATTTCCACCACCCACTAATTAATTTGTCATTTTAGCAAACTAAGTGTTTGAGCTAGTAGTGTATCAATATTTATCATTTACAAATTAGCTATGACAGCCAATGAATATATAGCAATACTTTGGATTTCACCCCATCTCAAAATCTAATGGTTTTGACCATTTTGAAGTTTTTACAGTGTGACATTTTCTTCCCCTCTTGCTTCGACCACGCAGTGGGCCTCGCAAAAATGATTGCTGTCCTCGTTATGAAATTATCAAACGTTACCATTTTTATATATAAAATAACCATAGAGATTGTTTAAAGCAAAACTACAAAAACTATTGCTGATAGTAAAACCTCAACAATTAAAATAAAATACATTTTATGCCCGGTTCGGCAAGTATATCCAGATGAGAGCTGTCTCCGGAGCTTACTTTTCCCAATTTTCAACTAGAGGTCGACCGATAATGATTTGTCAACGCAGATACCGATTATTGGAGGACCAAAAAAAGCTAATACCGATTAATCTGAGATATATATATATATATTTATAATAATGACAATTACAACAATACTGAATGAACACTTATTTTAAGTTAATATAATACATAAAATCAATTTAGTCTCAAATAAATAATGAAACATGTTCAACTTGTGTTCACTGTTCAATTTCAAAAACAAAGTATAAGTGCAATATGTGCCACGTAAAAAAGCTAACCTTTGACTATTGGATGTTCTTATGGGCACTATAGTATTGCCTGCCTAATCTCGGGAGTTGATAGGCTTGAAGTCATAAACAGCGCTGTGCTTCAAACATTGCGAAGAGCTGCTGGCAAATGCAGGAAAGTTTGAATGAATGCTTACGAGCCTGCTGCTACCTACCACTGCTCAGTCAGACTGCTATATCAAATCATAGACTTAATTATAATAAACACACAGAAATACAAGCCTTAGGGGATTAATATGGCCAAATCTGGAAACTATCATTTTGAAAACAACACGTTTATTCTTTCAGTGAAATACGGAACCGTTCTGTATTTTATCTAACGGGCGCCATCCCGACGTCTAAATATTGCTGTTACGTTGCACAACCTTCAATGTCATAATTATGTACAATTCTGGCAAATTAATTACGATCTTTGTTAGGAAGAACTGGTCTCCACAGTTGACAATGAGCCTGGTTGGCCAAACTGCTGCATATACCCTGACTCGGCTTGCACTGAACTCAAGAGAAGTGACACAATTTCCCTAGTTAATATTGCCTGCTGACATGTATTTTTTAAACTAAAAATTAACTTAAAGGTATAAATATGTTTTTTTTTAAATATACTTGTGTATTGATTTCAAGAAAGGCATTGATGTTTATGGTTAGGTACACATTGGTGCAACGATTGTGCTTTTGTTAAATCATCACCCGTTTGGCGAAGTAGGCTGTGATTAAATTCTAAATTAACAGGCACTGCATTGATTATATGCAACACGGGACAAGCTAGTTAGTTAAACTAGTAATGTCATCAACCATGTGTAGTTAACTAGTGATTATGTTAAGATTGATTGTTTTTTATAAGTTTAATGCTAGCTAGCAACTTACCTTTGCTCCTTGCTGCACTCGTGTAACAGGTGGTCAGTCTGCCACGCAGTCTCCTGGTGGAGTGCAATGTAATCGTTATGAAAACTTGAAATCGGCCGACCTCTATTTTCAACCGTGCATAGATAAATTACCCAGCAAACACATAGGTTGTTACTGAACTAATAAAGCCTAATATTACGCAAGCAATTTTACAATTTGAATGCTGAAGGTACTGAGCAGATGTGCAATATCAGGAACAGGCTGCCTACCCCACGTTGGTCAGTGCCCAAAGCTGAGCACAGTGCGCAGTTTGTCTAGGCTACTGGTGTTGTCTGGGGTTGTTCGGCATGCAAAATGACTTGTAGATCAATGACTTAACAGTTACACACAGTTCCACACTGAAGGAGAGGACGCATCAGTTGTCAAAAGATTCGATACTTTCAGAAGGTAGAAATAATGTAATACGACTCCCCAAAAAATTGTGAACGGGTGATTCGTAAAGTTTAAAATCGATTTTCTGACTGATGCAAGCTACATTTGGATCGGTTTTGGGTCCGCAGACCAATGCGGATGTTAAACATTTGAATCGGGGACCGATGCGTATCGGTGAATCACTACATCCCTAGCAAACAGACTAGGAGAACAAAAGAAAGAGGAAAATGGGGCACACTGTTTATGGAAAATTGTCTGCGCTTGAAAATTGTGATTATTGCAGATGCTAAAGTGATTCATTTGATTGATTATCGTCAAAGAGTAGAGGCACAAGATGCAGCATGCGTGGATGTAAATGCTATTGTAATGTGAAAAGTCTATGTAAGTACATATGGCTGAGTTGGTGTGACATTTTCCATCTCCAATTTAAGATTATGTCCATTGATATTTAGCAGGGCTAGGAGAATATTCGGGAATATTGTACAGACTACAGCTGGCTTTTTGAAAAACCTGACCACAACTTTGCCCACAAAATGAAGAAATTACTCTGCGCATTAAGTACAAAAATTCCAACAGAGAACTTGAAAACTCACTCCATTGGAAATGTGTGGGGAGGCTAAAATGAGGGCTTGCTCTTGACAAAGCCTCTCATGGCAGGGCTGACAAACGTGGCATTTTGGCTTTGGCAAAGCTGGCCAAAATGTCTTGAGCAGTGAACCAAGGAGGAAATATACATTTAAAAAAATGGCATGACAAAACAATCCCGATTTCCCTATTTCATTCCACAGCAGAAACCTGAACAATGCTCATCCACTGGAGCGCATGCACGTTTTCGAATCCTCTCAGTTCCCTGTGTCAGCACGTTCCAGACAAATGTAACAATTTTTTTAAAGCCGAGAGGCCAATGGCTAAATCAATAAGGTTAACAGACGGTGTGTCCACATTGAACGGCTCAATGCGGAAAAGCTGGTCTTGCCATGGGGCTCTTTTGAAGTCTTCCATAACATCTCTTAGACTTGTTGACACAGCTTGAGCGGGGAAAGCAACACTTGAGGGATCCGAGGGGCGTGGTTTGGTGGAGAAGAAAGGGGGTAAAAGCTTGTCGCAAAAAAAATCCTTAATGCGACCCACTGGGGCTATAACCTCCACTCCGTTGTCTCTCACTCCCGCTCTCTGCGAGGGCTGACTTGCTCTGACCTCATGCATTGGGCTACATTCCTGCCATGCCTGTGGCGTTACATTGCAACGGCATCATGGCACTTTAGCATTTGCCGGCCCTTGCCAGTCTACACACAACAGGAATGCAGAGGCCATCCCCCCTCGTTGGGATGCCACATGTGCCCGTCGTCCAACAGTGGGAACTCGAGCAAAGACTTGAACTGTTTCTCTGCAGCATTCCTCCACAGTTCATTCAATCTCCCACATAAGACCAACTTCTCAACATAATGAACAGTGTACTGTTTCTGCAGCGTTAGCTAAAAGATTAACCGAGGCATGTCAAAGGTCATTTCCAGATTCATATCAAATGGTACACTGTAGCATTACATCATTCAGTCCTAGCTGGTCCATTAGGATGTTTTTTCAGTAGGCTAGAATTCAGTTTCAGAATTATTAACCTACTGTTTCAGTACTGTTCTGATTCTCCCAGTTCTTCTTATCATTCTCTTCTCCTGATCACTACCTCTGGCCCAATATGACACATAGTGGGGCTTACGCGGGGCCTACCCCTTCACGTCAAACTCCCAGCACTGGGGTGAACAAAAAAAAATGTAAAGAACATTTTTTTTTTTTTTACAATTTGCTTAACTGTCATTGTAACATCTCACTTGAGAGCTGTGCAGTGAAGTTCACTGACTCGGCATTCCCCTGCTTGCAGCATCTTGCTGAAAAACCCCACCCTGATCACCTCACGCCAGTTATAGGCCTCTATTTGCCAACACACGCAATCTAGAGAGGTTCTAGTCATTGTTCACTCTGTGTAGACCAAGGTAACATATGTGGTGTGTCACTAAAATTTGCCCACATCAGACATGTCATTTCAAACCATCCTGAAGGCTGATATGCGTTTGTTTGATCAATAACATCAATTTCACTCAGCAGCGAGTCGGTAAATCGCCCAAAACATGGCCAGCACCTTTATGAGACTAGATGAGGGTGTCCCAAAATATCGAGACAGTCAGAATCTACTTGAAAAAAGTTGCTGCATCAATCTTGATGGGCTGTGACCCAAGTATGTAATGTTTCAAAACCTCATTTCTCTTTAAAAATACATGTGGAAGCAGGCAAGCAGAGTATCACAACAACAATATAAAAAGACACGTATGACTACTCTAGCATTTCTCATGATGATTACTACTACAATATGCAGGGTTGCTGGTAGCAAGTCGTTTATTTGTTTGAAATTGAGGGCCCAGTTTGAACGTTGCTATGGACCCCTTAGTTTAGGAAAAAGTGATGCCGTTTTGCCGAGGGGGGACAACGTTCTGTGAGTGTGACAGCGTCCTCCCCCACAGAAGCTGCCAGTGCCACCACACTCAAACTGACACGGTGGGCAAGATGTGCATGCAGTGACGCTGAGATAGCAGATACAAATAAAAGGAGACATGTGTAGGAATGGTGTAATGCATAGGGAACTAGTGACGTTCGAGTTTAGGTATGGGAATCAAACACAAAAAAGTTAAGTCAAACATAGGGCTGTGTGTGTGTCTGTCACATAGAAGCACCGAGTCCCCACCGGTGCACCCCAATAATGAGCGGGGGGGGGGGGGGCAGCTAACAACTATTAGCACACACAAGCATTTCGCTACACCCGCAATAACATCTGCTAAATATGTGTATGCAGCCAATAAAATGTTATTTGACCAACCAAACCATGTGTCACGGGCAACATGTTGTGTTTTGACATGGCATCATCAAATGTGTGTTGCAAAAAAAATATATTCCTACAAGACAACACCGTTTGAGTTAGCTAATTAACGTTAGCTGACTAGCTAATAATAGCTACGTTGCTTGTAATGCATACCCTCGCCGTCTAGTTAGTTCGCTTGGCACCTGCCAACGTCCTAGCCTACCTTGTTCAGGGAGGGTACCAACAGCCCCCGCCATTTCGGTGCGTTCTCCTCGCTGAAAAAGTCGTACTGAACCTGGGCCGCTTGCATAACTTCAGCTGTTCGTCGTCGTGCGCTATCTTGCAGCCAGCGAGCGATGTGTGTTCACGGCCACTCTTCACATCAATACAGTATGTAGCATGGCCCGTGGTTGGAACTGAGAGGTGCAATATTCTGTGCGGCCCGCTGCCTCAGAATATCCACCCAATGAGCATGCCTCTACCAAAACAGTTAACAATGCGACCATCGCATCGGCAGTGTACAGATGTTGATCGCTGCTAGCTAGCCGTCTGCAGCTGCCGAAGCAAGGAGCTATCGTTAAAAAAGCCTAAATTCACGAAACCAAATATACTTCAAACGCTAACTAGCAAGCTTGCGTTGCGTTGTCAAATTGACATTATTCCAAGTTCTGAGCTGACGTTGATGGCAACAAACGAACGTTAGCCTTGCTAATTTAGCACGCTAGTTTGCAGCTGAGCTGGTGATGTTACTAGCCATAGCCGATCGATCCGAATTGGAAACTGGTTGGCAGTAGTGATCAACGATCTGTGGACAGTGGCGTAGCTGGCTAGCTAGTATCCAATTTAGGGATTAATGTGTCACTTCACGTTTCGGGAACTGCGATAATGTTCGTCCTTTTCGGCCAGTTGAACCATTCCCTATATTTTGGGGGAAAAAAACCTCTTCGGTGCATGATCACCCATTTTCACCGAATCTTCGACAGGGTGGATATTGATAACCGTGTTATCCTCCATGAATTTATAATTTCCAAAACATGTCTCCAGACTATTTAGCTTTTTGTTAAGTTATCGAGAAAACCAAGATTCCACGCACAGGCTGGCTTTAATGGCCAGTTAGGCTTTGGTCAAAATGATTTCTTTGGACGATTGTTATGACTGGTCGGTTGCAGTTGTTGGTAGAAGAATTGCACAGGCGCAATGGATAGCTAATGACGTACTTCGGGTTTGTTTTCGATAATCATCGCGCCTGCCCAAGATCTGGATCTAATCTGGCTAAACCGAGAGCAATAATTGTTTAAACGATAGAATGAAAAAGATCGCTTGATGAGGAGGATCACTTGAAACCATTGCATACTCACGGGGCCCTAAACACTCACTGTCACTCCAACACACACACACTCCCATCATTTTCTCACTCACATAATATGCACATACATTTCTACTGACCCTACACACCCACTCACATACAAGCTGCTACTACTCTGTTTATTTTATATCCTGTTGCCTAGTCACATTAACCCTATACTCATCTACCCCCATCACTCCAGTATACCTGCACATGTAAATATGGTATTGGAACTAACATTTAAAATAATTCCTGTATATAGTACCGTATGCTTACTTCATTACTTTGTGCATTTCTTATTCTGATTTCTCGTGTGCTTTCCCCCCCCCTGTAAACCAGTTATGGATTATTGCATTTTTGGGTTGAGTTTGCAAGAAAGGCATTTCACTGTATGTGTGAAATTTGAAACATACCAACGATGCATGTGAACAAATGCTAGATTAACTCACGCGGTGAGGTCGCAGACTTGACTAACAGAGCCCAGAGAAAACATCATGGAAACCATTTATCTTTTTGTAGAGACTTCCCAAAGAAGACACCTCCACTAACTGTGTGGAGCAGTTAATGGTATAGAAAGTATTCCCAATGTTCAAAATACACATCTACATCTTGGCAGAAATTATTCCTGTAGGTTTAATAGGCTTAAAAATATACAGTTGAAGTCGGAATTATTACATACACCTTAGCCAAATACATTTACACTCAGTTTTTCACAAATTCTGACATTTAATCCTTGTAAAAATTCCCTGTCTTAGGTCAGTTAGGATCACCACTTTATTTTAAGAATGTGAAATGTCTGAATAACAGTAGAGAATGATTTCGGCTTTTATTTATTTCATCACATTCCCAGTGGGTCAGAAGTTTACGTACACTCAATTAGTATTTGGTAGCATTGCCTTTACATTGTTTAACTTGAGTCAAACGTTTCATGTAGCCTTCCACAAAATTCCCACAATAAATTGGGTGAATTTTGGCCCATTCCTCCTGACAGAGCTGGTGTAACTGAGTCAGGTTTGTAAGGCCTCTTTGCTCACACACGCTTTTTCAGTTCTGCCCACAAATTTTCTATAGGATTGAGGTCAGGGCTTTGTGATGGCCACTCCAATACCTTGACTTTGTTGTCCTTAAGCCATTTTGCCACAACTTTGGAAGTATGCTTGGTGTCATTGTCCATTTGGAAGACCCATTTGCGACCAAGCTTTAACTTTAACTCAAGACTGATGTCTTGAGATGTTGCTTCACTATATCCACATAATTTTCCACCCTCATGATGCCATCTATATTGTGAAGTGCACCAGTCCCTCCTGCAGCAAAGCACCCCCACAACATGATGCTGCCACCCCCATGCTTCAGAGTTGGGATGGTGTTCTTCAGCTTGCAAGCCTCCCCCTTTTTCCTCCAAACATAACAATGGTCATTTTGGCCAAACAGTTCTATTTTTGTTTCATCAGACCAGAGGACATTTCTCCAAAAAGTACGATCTTTGTCCCCGATGCAGTTGCAAACCGTAGTCTAGCTTTTTTAAAGGCGGTTTTGGAGCAGTGGCTTCTTCACTGCTGAGCGGCCTTTCAGGTTATGTCGATATAGGACCCGTTTTACTGTAGGACTCGTTTTACATTTTACAATTAGCAAATCAGAAGCTTCTAAAGCCATGACATAATTTTCTGGAATTTTCCAAGCTGTTTAAAGGCACAGTCAACTTAGTGTATGTAAACTTCTGACCCACTGGAATTGTGATAGTGAATTATAAATGAAATAATCTGTAAACAATTTTTGGAAAAAGTACTTGTGTCATGCACAAAGTAGATGTCCTAACCGACTTACCAAAACTATAGTTTGATAACAAGACATTTGTGGAGTGGTTGAGAAACAAGTTATAATGACTCCAACCTAAGTGTATGTAAACGTCCAACTTCAACTGTATACCCACTAAAATGTCAGAGAAAAACTTAAGGCTTTCTATAGTTCATCAGTCAATCAATGTATCCCATCATGAGTTAAAATGTTTAATATGTAACATGTCCAAATATAGGCAGTTGTACAGGCAACATTAAGCAATTTTATTTTACAGTATTTACATGAAACAAAAGCAACATGAAAATAAACCAAGTGAGAAGATCCTTATACTTCATCATACCATCTAAAATTTGAGAGAGAAAAAAAACAGGTTTCCTATGGCTCATCTGTCAATCAATTTAGTTAAAATGTTTAATATGTAACATGTCCAAATATTGGCAGTTAAACAATTAAGCACTTTTATTTTACTGTATTTACATGACACAAAAGCAATCGCAAAAGAAACCAAGTCTGAAGATCCTTGTACTTCATCATACCCTCCCCTTTAGTCGTGTAGGCTACATGGAGTCAGCAAGGGACATATAGTGTTACATGTTCAATTTGGCCCCACATATTCTCACTGACTCCCAAACGCATGAGGTAGAGGTCTTACTATGACACCCAAACACCATAACAAACAATATGAACAATGCAATTTGGCAACATTCAACTCATTGCCCACCATAAGGAAAGGGATTCTACAACTGCCCAGAGTCTCTTCAGTTTGACTGCAGTTTTAACAATAGCTTGGCGTGTATGTAAAAAATAAACCTTACATTGCCTGGTTAAATGCCTTAAGTTTACATCTAAAGTGTATAGCATGATGTATTCTAATGCAATCATGCAGATACTTTGTTATGAGTGCAAATTAACCCTACCTTAAATGTATGAATAAAGTGTTTCATTGCATACAACTATGTGCAAATTTCACAACCAGTGCATATCTGAGCATTGACAACTTTCTATGGGGTTGGAATTGAAGTGTAAAAATAAAATGACATTGCATATGGCTCTGTCTTAGGTCAGTTAGGATCACCACTTTATTTTAGGAATGTGAAATGTCAGAATAATAGTAGAGATAATTATTTATTTCAGCTTTTATTTCTTTCATCACATTCCCAGTGGGTCAGACGTTTACATACACTCAATTAGTATTTGATAGCATTGCCTTTAAATTGTCCAATTGACTCAAATTATGTCAATTAGACAGTCGTGAAGAGGGCATGACAAAGCCTATTCCCCCTCAGGTAACTAAAAATATTTGGCATGGGTCCTGAGATCCTCAAAAGGTTCTACAGCTGCAACATCGAGAGCATCCTGGTTGCATCACTGCCTCGTACCGCAATTGCTCTGCCTCTGACCGCAAGGCACTACAGAGGGTAGTGCGTACGGCCCAGTACATCACTGGTGCTAAGCTGCCTGCCATCCAGGACCTCTACACCAGGCGGTGTCAGAGGAAGGCCCTAAAAATGGTCAAAGACCCCAGCCATAGACTGTTCTCTCTACTACCGCATGGCAAGCGGTACCGGAGTGCCAAGTCTAGGACAAAAATGCTTCTCAACAGCTTTTACCCCCAAGCCATAAGACAAACTAAACTGACAGGTAATCAAATGGCTACCCGGACTATTTGCATTGTGAGGCCCCCCCTCTTTTTACGGTGCTGCTACTCTCTGTTTACCATATATGCATAGTCACTATAACTATACACTCATGTACATACTACCTCAATTGGGCCGAACAACCCCTGCTCCCGCACATTGGCTAACCGGGCTATCTGCGTTGTGTCCCACCCACAACCTGCCAACCCCTCTTTTACGCTACTGCTACTCTCTGTTGAACATATATGCATAGTCACTTTAACCATATCTACATGTACATACTACCTCAATCAGCCTGACTAACCGGTGTCTGTATGTAGCCTATTATGTTTTAGTCAAATATTAAATCTGTTTGGGCTTCTTGTGTTCAATTTGCAGGTTACAAATTCTTTGTAATTATGTTCCGGCCCCCTGACCATCCGCTCATGAAAATAAATTGGCTCGAGGCTGAATCTACTGTAGTTGATGATACTTGCTAAACGGATTTAGCCTCAATCTAAAAATGGATTTCTCACCTGTCTGATCCTAGGAGTCCTGGTGTTGTCGGAAATTTCCTGTGTAATCTGGTGGGAATATGGACAAGATCCAATAGTCAAGTCATCGCAGTCACTATCATAGTCATCATATATTTTGAGCCAGCAGCACACCACTCTGCATACCACTGCTGGCTTGCTTCTGAAGCTAAGCAGGTTTGGTCCTGGTCAGTCCCTTGATGGGAGACCAGATGCTGCTGGAAGTGGTGTTGGAGGGCCAGTAGGAGGCACTCTTTCCTCTGGTCTAAAAAATATCCCAATGCCCCACTGCAGTGATTGGGGACACTGCCCTGTGTAGGGTGCCGTCTTTCAGATGGGACGTTAAACGGGTGTCCTGACTCTTTGAGGTCATGAAAGATCCCATGGCACTTATCGTAAGAGTAGGGGTGTTAACCCCGGTGTCCTAACTAAATTCCCAATCTGGCCCTCAAACCATCAGTCACCTAATAATCCCCAGTTTACAATTGGCTCATTCAACCCCCTCCTCTCCCCTGTAACTATTCCCCAGGTCGTTGCTGTAAATGAGAACGTGTTCTCAGTCAACTTACCTGGTAAAATAACAATTCAATTAAAAAAACATTACAACAATAAACAGTTCAACTGTATATTGGTTATATACAATTATTGCGTCCGCCGGGGCATTGACACAACTTGCCTCATTAGATTTGAAACTCCGTCCTTGCATGCCATGTCTCCAGAAAGCCAGAACACTGTCTCGAAGGCAGACTGTGGAAAAGATTCATGTTTAATATACCGTATGAAAAATTCAATTTTGCCAAAATGTCATTTATCATAACATGACTGTGATACTATGCTCTCCTCTCCATTCTATAGCTGTTGATACATGTGTGTGTGTGTGTGTGTGTGTGTGTGTGTGTTTTAGCTAATCTCTAGCAAAGGGGTCAAGGGCGATTACCTATCGACTCAATCTGGAAATTAAACGTCAGCTCAGCTGAAAGCTTTCTACTGGACTTCAGCCTCCCCTGCAGATTCACAATCTTAATGGATCCTGAGGGGGAAAATAACATATGGAAGTTAAACAATGATGCTATTACAAGAGACTGAAGACATCCAGGCACAAAATGGCTGCCGTCCATCCAGGCGGGGTGCATTGGTGGCTATTGAGGTGAGTTTCCCCCATGTCATTTAAAGGACAGCTCAGTGATAAAACATTATACACTGTTAATATATTGTCATAGTGTTATTATCAATGCATACAATTAATGTACAATGCATGTATAATCTATATAGATAATATTACAATACAAATCAGATTTTTGGATAGTCAAGACATGCTGCTAGACTCACGATCCAGGCAGACAAGAATGGTGTCTCTTTCCAGTTGAGTCACATGGATAAGACAGGTCTGTGGAGTGTCTAGGAGGAGATTAAACATAAAAACCTCAACTAACCCATTATCTGTTGCTTTATTAACGTCAAACATTTTCCATTATGAATGTGCACAACGATATAGGACTATATTTTCTCTATAATTGTTTACTTTTGAAAAGTTAACCATTTCCAGTAAGGTCAATGTGTAGAATGTGAACGTCAGTCTCCAGTGTGTGCTACGATAAAAAAGAAAAATAAATATTTAATGTTTTTTTTTTATTTCAATGAAGTTCCATATTAGAGGAGCACTAAAATCTAGAGTTGTGTCAAGTCTATGTCAATGAGGAGTCAAGGTCAGTCTTTGAATGAGACCTTACCGGACTCTTTGAGCCAGGGGCAAACGGTGTTGGGGTCTAGCGTCTCAAAGCGTACCACCTGGTTGAGCTCCGTGCCCTTGTTGACGCCCATACAGATGAGGAGGTACTGGTGCTCGGACACCACAAGCATCTCAAAAACCTCCATCGGGCAGGGCAAGGGAAAGTCAATGTTCTTAGGAGGAGAGGGTTAGCGTTAGCATTAGGCTTGTCAATGTTAGGAAGACAGGGTTAGCATTATCATTATGCTACATGGTCTAGACTCTAGCATGTTATCATGCTAATCTCAAAATCATTATTCTTGGGAGGAGGAGAGTTAGCATTAGGCATGTAGACGGGGTTGGCTTACAATCAAAGTATTATTGACAACATGTACGATATATATAGAACAAAACATAAATAAAAGGGTAAGCATTAGCATTAGCTCGTCGGTTACAAAGCAAGGTTAGCTTAGTCTCAAACACAAACACTTCCAGTGCCAGCGGGCAGGGGGAAGTCAGTGTTTTTAGGAAGAGGGAAGTGTGTTTCCATTAGCATGTAGGCTACAAAGTAAAGGGATGTCTCTTAGCATATCTCAAACACCTCCATTTGATAGGGCAGTTAGGGGAAAGGTGTGGATTGTTATTAGTCAATTTTTCCCCGGAAGCTCTTAGCATAGTCAATGCTTTTTTGTTTTTGGTTGAAACCTCAATGGCCAAACTCTTATATGGCTATGACATGGGTTGTCAGCACTCCTCAAAGGTTTGGGGAGAGTGAGCCTGGCAAACTGATGGAGATGGCTAAAAAATGCAGACATAAAAATTCTTACCTTGATGAGCATGAACTTCTGCATGGGCTCCACCCATTCCAACATGACCACACTGGATTGGAAGGCTCCACACAAGTGCTTGTGGCCCGTGTAAGGATTTCTCACTAAGGGGGAATAGTTGGTAGTCAGCCGGGGTTGTCAATCATACTAAGCTGGGACCACAATAATGTATTTCAAAGACCTTTCTACTATTGGTACCCAGTTGAAGAGGTTGTTGTCCTAATTGGTTATAAGGGGAATGGAGAACTATTGTGTTTATTACATGTAGTGAAGTGATGCATCTACTCTCAATCTTGTAGCAAGATTATGTAGCAACTTGTTGGAAAGTAGTGGGTCTGACGTAGACAGAGATGAAAACCGAGGGGGGAGAGAGAGAGAGAAAAAAAATGTCCATGACTACTCACCCACACAGCACTTCTGACATCCCTTGGTGTCGGGAATCTTGTTGGCGATGGAAAATTTCCTAAAAACCACAATAACAAAGTCTCAAAAGTAGGACTCTACCCACAGAAAACTCCTACACACAGAGGCATCGCCATCTTCTTACCTTGGAATGATTTTGGTGGGTGGGGATGGCCATTGGCAGCTTCTGCATCTGTAGAGCGTGCTCATACAGACCCGCCAGATTGTGACAGTAGAGCTGCGAGGCTTTTCCTGCCAAAAAACACAACGAACACACCTTTTGAATGCTTTGAAGGCAATTATAAAATCTTTAATTTTCACGCAAAAAGTGCATCATCTAACTGCTTGTATATCTGGAGAAAGTATCGACAGGTAGAATTTACATTTACAAGTGCATATTTCATGATAAAATTAGACTAATGCTCTTGATGACAGATTGTTGCTTATGATTTATGTTTTTAATGTCTGTCACAGTCATTGTGTGCGGCCAAAGGTACATTTAAATGATGTGTCTGGAGAATCTATTCTATTCTGGAAACTACAAACAAACAACGTAAAACTTTGTGTGCACTACAGTTATTTATTGAGATATATTAGCAATGTGTGGCAATACAGGTTTCTATGATGAATCCTTACCAGATATGGAGAGCAGACTATTACTCATGACATAAAGCCACGTACACCTCCGGGGAAAGAGCTAGGAAAATTTTTTTTTAATCTGTTTTTAATAGTTCTGTAGGTAGTCAAATCAAATCATAATCCGTGTCTCATTGACCAGTTCTGGATAAAACCTCAAATCCTTGTGGATAAAACCTTGTGGATCAAACCTCAAATCCTTGTGGATAAAACATTGTGGATCAAACCTCAAATCCTTGTGGATAAAACCTTGTGGATCAAACCTCAAATCCTTGTGGATCAGACCTCAAATCCTTATGGATAAAACCTTGTGGATCAAACCTCAAATCCTTTACTTACGTCACAAAGAAGCAAGCATTCAAATTGAACTATAATTTGTAATTTGATGTGACAGAGAATATTTCAATCTTCACATAAATACATAGATTATGTTTAATACATTACACTGTAAAAACATTGGAAGCAGTTAGAACAATTGACATTTACTGACAAAAATATAATTCAAATGAAATAATGAGACACTGACCTGTTCCATGGAGGAGTCATGCAGTTCGTTGAGATTTAGAGTGTAAATACCCTCTTCGGCACCGAATAGCAGGTATTGGTCTAAAACAGAGAATTAAACAATCATTAAGTATTATAACAGAGAGAGACCGGTAAACTTGGACAATACACACATTGCTTAGGACTCTGCCTAAGAAGGAAACTAATAGTAGCACATGCAAACTGCAAATAAGACATAGGGTAAGACAAAGACGAAAGTCAAGTTAGCTTAGACTTCTGTTCTAGGTTTCTCCAAGCCTTTCTCGAACAAGAATACAGTGGGACACCTGGTAGCGCGAGACTGAAAATAAAGTAATCCAATCAATTGCAGATAAAGGTCAACCGCACAGCGGGTTTGGTCAAAATATTAACCGTGCTCCGTCTGTCAGACCCTGCACACCCCACACCCTTGCAGACATTGTCATTGAACATTGACACAAATCCACATGATCTGTCCTTAAAATACAGCATAAATACAGTTTCCTGTTATCTGCAATTGATGGAATCAGGGTCCACGGCAGTTAGACAGAAATGAATTGGCACGAGGCCCACCTCTCGTGTTGGGGTTGATCCATGACGCCGCACAGTGGATCTTTAGAGGGCAGCCATTGAAGACTTTGGAGAAACAGGCTCCCATCTGTGCAGCGAAAACAGAATGTAGATGTTTAGTTATAGTTGATCAATGTAGAGCACCTGGAAAAACCCTTTATAAATTCAGTCCAATATAATAAATAGATTTTAAAACAAAGTTATGGCAGGATCTCTAGCTCGAGGGTTGCGGTAATTACAAATGTGTTATGAACTCAACACTACTACTTTTAGGTTGCTAATGAATTAATTACAATTCACATAAATTATTTAGATAATGAATGTGTAATCAACACATTTGTGCTTTTGTTTCTGTATCTTAGTGCTCATTTGCTTTTTCCTAGGACAGAGTTATAGTTTTCTACTTGACAATGTGTGTGTGTAAGAGCAGGTAAGGGGTGTTAAGACTTACGTGGACTTTTGGCGTGGGGGGAAGGCCATTACTGATTGGTTTCTGAGGAAACAGGAAATGACATCATCATACCAAGGTCAGTGTAGAATAATTAACAATCATAGTTAAAATATACTGCATATTATACTGTAATATTATTAAATATGAAAATAATATGTGGATCTATTGAGCTGTGCGTTAACAATGGCATCACTCTGTCTATCAGTGCTGTAATATCTTGGGAAAAACACAGTGGCACTAAGTGAACTATAAGTGATCTTTAAATCATGAGTCGTTGCTTATTAACGAGTAACTAATGAGGTAAACATAACAAATGCTCTTTGTTCAGAGCTCTGGATGCAAATAAAAATCCACTTCTAAGAAGAATGAGAAGATGTATGTTTAGTCATAATGCAAAACTGCATAATTATCTATTTTGCAATGACAATTTAAGTCTTATTATAGCTGTTAGGACATGTTAATGAATTAATCACCATTTACATTCATTATTCACCAAATAAATCACTTTCAGGTAACACATAGTAAAGTTAGTATGTAAAAATGTGAAAAGGTCAGAAACATTTTAAATAACACTTTCTATGAACCAGCGCTGTGCAATGCATTATGAATAGATTAACGCATGATGTACATAATGAACACCTCATTATAGATATTAATGAATTAATGACAGCCATGACCGGTTATCAATATAATGCACTTTACTACCTATATGTTTAACACATAATGCTTACAGGAAGTCTTATAATGCACTATGGATTTGACAGAATCCACTTCAAGTGCATTATATACAGACAGAAAATTCACCAAAAGTGTCGCCACCAATTTTTACGCACAGCTTCTGACCAAGGCTAAATGACTATGATGTTACCGGAATGTCTTTCCTGTCCTTCCTCGTGGTGACACAAGGTGGCATAGTAGACTGCTTCTCGGCAACACCAGCATCCCCGCTCACTTCTGATGGGCTGAACCCATTGCCTGTTAGGAGGGAACTTAATTATTGATTCATTTTGAAATATTACATTATTGAAATGATTCCCCAATAGCCACAATCTGAATGGTGCTGTGGAGAGTGAAAAGGAAGCAAGAGAGTATGTGGCTCTGTGGGAACTGGGCAATTACAACAATTGTGCTGAAACAAGACACTGATAAGACTAAGATCACCACAGTGACTAAACTAAGATGTGTCTCAATAGTCTAAAGTGGCGTCCACTCCTCGTCTCTTCTCCTTCACCATGACATATCTAAAAACAACAGGACAGGAGAATGCAATAGGATGGAATAGCCCTGGTACTAGTCCAGTTCTTTCATGTCAAATGCAGATGAAGGAAAGCTGATGATGGGAGGAAAACTATTGAGATGCACACGTGAGGGACAGTCAGCTTCGTTTGAAAGTTGGCCCCTGCCACCAGACTGCTCGAAGTGGACAGGATGTGGAAACTGGGGAAGTTTGTGTGAGTGTATTGGAGGGTGACTCATGTGGCAGAGAGGGTGTGTGACATTATCGCATGCCAACACCAGACACACCACTGCTCCTAATTAAACTGACAGGCTATAAATACTAGCTGGCAACCACAGGGTCCACTTTGGAAAAGCTGACTGGCTAAGACAGGGAGGAGGTGGGGCGGAGCCTCTTGAGGATGTTGGCAGGGTTGGAAGGAGAAAGGAGAGATCCCTGAAAACAGTGGTAGCTTTTATCTCAGCATCATCACACTTATTGTCTAAGTGGTCCAGGTTTGGTATTGTGGTTGGTATTGTGATGAATTGAAGTGACTGACTGATTCATTCATTCGACTCACTCACCCACCGACCCATTCATTAATTCATTCAAAGGGACCACAGCTTTGGTCCTCCAATTAAGTGCAGGGTAGATAAGAAAACCCACATTAATGCATTTCTGACAGAATTGTCTACAACTCCCAGAATGCACCCATTCAGTTTGTGAGCATGCCTTTAAACCATGTTACCTACCTAAGCTAAGCTGCTTGTGCGGGGGGAGTCTGGGGGGCGGCGGCCTGGGCGGCACATGGGTGGCAGAGCGGACGGGGTTCTCGGTGGCTGGACAACGCTTTATGGTCCCCCCGTGGTCGTCATGGTCACCAGGGGAGCCATGGTGAGCAGGGGAGCCATGGTGTGCAGGGGAGTTGGCAACATCCTGTGGAATGGGAATGGGCTAAGAGCAAAATACAAAACAAAGAGATAGGATATCAGAACCCTGATATCCTATTTAATGAAGTCAACTGAATTGAAACAAATTACATTTGTAAAATAAAATCATACGTTGAAATTGATTTGACCCCCAACGCTACAGGATCGGCATCAAAGCACACACGTCAACATGTAAACATCATCATTAGATGTAAAGTCACACCAAGAAATACCTCAAATATTATGCTCTATTGCACACAATAGGGCTATAGGAAATATAAACAAATGTTGTGCTATGTTCAATTTAAAGTGGTGCCACAAAAGGATTCCTGTGTGTACACTGTAGTAAATAGATCATCTTGCAGGTTTATATGTGAGAAAACACTACGCTCTCAGTCTCAAAATATGGGCAATGAGTAATTTGAAGAATACATACCTTGACGTTGGGAGGCGGTGGTGGAGGCTCTTTGGGCCGCATTGTGGAGCCCTTGGCACTAAGAGAGAGATAGTTATGCCCTATTAGAACAACCTATTGTACTAATAGTTATACCTTTATTTGTGTATCATATACAGTGTACAAAACATTAAGAAGACCTTCCTAATATTGAGTTGCACCCCCCTTCCCGTTGCCCTCAGAACAGCCTCAATTCGTCAGGGCATGGACTCTACAAGGCAACAAAACCATTCCACAAAGATGCTGGCACAAGTTGACTCCAATGCATCCCACAGGAGTCAAGTTGGTTAGATGTCCTTTGGGTGGCGGACCATTCTTGATACACACGGGAAACTGTTGTATCAAACCGGTGGGCTTGTCACCTGCTACAATACCCTGTTCAAAGGCACTTAAATATTTTTGTCTTGTCCATTCACCCTCTGAATGGTACACATACACAATACATGTCTCAACTGTCTCAAGGCTTCAAAATCTTTTTTTAACCTGCCTCCTCCCCTTCATCTACACGGATTGAAGTTTATTTAACAAGTTACATCAATAAGGGATCATAGCTTTCACCTGGATTCAGTCTGTCATGGAAAGAGCAGGTGTTCATACACACAGTGTATATACTGGGTCACGTTCATTAGGCACTATTTGGCATTATAAGGCATCAAATGGAAGAAAACACAGTAAATAAAAAGACGGACTACCTGGACTTGTCCAATAAGAAACGCTTAATGAACATGAACCTGGCCCCTGGTAGAGTATCCAGTTCCTATAATTTGCATTACAAAAAATGTATAGATACAATTTATAGATGAAATTTTAAGAGGACAGTTAAGTTGAAAGAAGAAAGAGGTTGAAGACAGTAGGACTTACTGTTGCATTTCATCATCATGGTCACCACCATCATTATCACCACAATCATCATCATCACCACCATCATCTAAATGAGTCTCGTGTCCCCTAAGGGAGAAGAGGGATGTACAATACAATTCAATACAACTTTATTAATGCCTTTATAGTTGCCCCTCTGGGATTAATACAATACAATTATTTGTAGTGGTATTGAACTGAAGAGGTACAGTGGTCTAGAGGCATTTCTCAATCATGGCTCAGAATCAGCTGAGGACTCCCTTCTAAGGGCTTATGAGAGATGAGGAAAGATCCACCCCATAACAACAATCCTTTTGAGCAGAATTTCAGCAGTGGGGATGCATGCTCTTCTCCTGTCCAATGCAGAAAAATTGTTAGTAAGCACCTCGTGTCCAAAACATTTCAACAGTGAAATGTGATAATATGCACCATTATTCATTTCAATGTGAGGTCTACCTTAAGGCGTCCGCATGCTTCCCAACCGTAACCAATCGGAAGAGTTTGTGCATATAATGTGTTTGTTTTTGGACTTCGGTGAGGGTTTTTTCGGGGACACATTTTTTTTTCTTGAGGCAAACTAAAGTTGGTAGCCGAAGTCTACGTCCCTTCATCAGTGATTGTTCAACAGTAGGGGTTCCTCAGTAAAGTCTGTTGTCATTCAACGAGCGGTGACTCGTTTTCATGCAATTATTTTGGTTGAGAAATACTGCACCAAAAACGTTAGTTTGGATGTATTGCACAACTAAGATCTCCTTGGCAAAATGAATGATATTTCTTGCGTTATTTTGGATTCATTCGGACTACTTTGAGGAAGCGTATACGGACTATGGCGTCTCAAAACGAACAAACTGTACTATTTCCGCTTTTATCTTGTTTTTCAAGCAGAGGTCTTTTGAGGGAGTATGCGAGCACACTCGTGCTGTTCGCCTAGCCGACTGAAGCATGCTGACGTCTTTAGTAGTGAACCGGCCAACATTTGAGTGCCATTTCATCAACAAAGATGAAAGTAGAGAAGGCACCCGAAACAATCAACACCTTATTTTGAACCGAGTCTAGCTATCCATTTGTGTTGTCTTACCAAACGTCACGTGTGGCAAGACAACGAACACTGGAGTTGGCTATATACAGCATAAACTGATCTAGCACCTGCTCGTCACTTGTGTATTGGAAATCAGTGTGCATGTATCTTTCCTGCATGAGGTGTATTTTTTTTTTACAATAAACAATAGCGGACATCCCGCCCGCTTTCAGTCCCTCTGCGCTATAACTGGGCTTTAATACGGCTTTAACGCCTCAGCAAGGGTGAGAAATGACCCCGGTCTCCGCGGACGTGGTTCTAAAGCAAGTTAGTCATCCATTTCACTCGGACAAGCACAGAGGCAGGAGGTTAGGTCACATTAAATATTGACTAGTGCAAGAGAGGGTGGGGGGAGGAAGAGCGAAAAGTAAGGGGAGGAGAAAGCGAAGCTGAAGATGAGAAAAATATGAGGGGAAAGGGATGAGAATAAAATAGTCCAGAAATAGAAGACAGATAAGATTAACTTTTATTTATCCAGGGAAGTCACATTTATTTTTCCAATTGAGCCCTGTCCTATATAGAGATAGAAATGAGAAGACAGGATAGAAAAGAAAGTTTCAGTGAGAAAGAGAGACAGAAAGAAGGGGGAGTAAAAACGAGAAAAATGGGGAAGGAAAGATATAGCTGGGCCTACCTCTGGTTTAGCTCCTCCTCCACCGATTTCAGAAGACTCCTGTTGCGAGAAAATGACAGGAGATAATTAGAGATAAAACAGAAAATGAGAAGCTGTTTACATTTGAACACAAGGGGTACTTGGCAGGGGGTGGTTGGGGATGAGGGAGACGATTTACAAAAACACGGTTTTATAAAAAAGGCTTTTATTGACTGTAAAGATGGCGCTAGATTGATGTTGATCGTTCAAAGGTAGATTTTGTGTCCGTTTTTTGGAAGATGCTGTGAAAGTACCCAACCACCTTCGCTTTCTTGTCTAAAAATATTAGTGGAGCCATGTTCCTTTTTGTAAAATAACTTTGCCGCCTGTTTCTCCAATCTCGATTCTCCGTGTTTTGGTTGTAAATTATTTAGTGCATACCGGGGTCGTGCACTGAGGGCAGTTCCAACAAACAAATTGCAGAGTGATTGTGTCGGAGAAAAAAAAAGGCTATTTATGTTTTATGAATTAGCACTCTGCAAAACCTCTCGATAGGTAGGAAGAATGTTGGCTGAACATTAAAAAATAAACACAGACAAATATCAAAGCTGAAAGGGGTTCCTGCTAGTGAACAAAAACCTCTCAAACACACTATGCTCAGCAGTAAGCTACTCAATTTACTATTGGTGGTTCCAATGGCTCAATTATGTCATGATGCTTGCAATACAATAGTTGTGGGTTTGATTCCTGCATGGGCCACATACAGTTAACCTATACCCAGTGTACTGTAAGTTGCTTTGACAGGGTCTGCTAAAATGTATGCATCAAAATGATATCATATTAGTAGTACTGTATTGTGCGTTGTGTAGAAAGTACTAGCTGCAAAGGTTGTGGCTACACTAAATTACCATCGATTTTTTTGGGAGGGACCATTTAAACACAATACAACCACACACGTGGATACAGTGCAATGGCATTCAAATCATGGAGGATGAGTTTAAAAATGTATTTTCATTGTGGTCCTCTTGAAAATACTTTAAAACCAAAATATACAACATGAAAACAAAATACATCTAAAATACATCATCAATAGGGAAGAAAGAGCAAACGGAATAAAATAGATGACCAAGTAACGTTCATTGATACAATTATACTTTATTTTAGCCTCTGTCGCTTTAAAACATTTAGCACATAAACCATTTCTTAAAGGGATAGTTCACCAAATTACAAAATGACACATTGGTTTCCTTACCCTGTAAGCAGTCTATGGACAAGGTATGACAGCAATGCATGATATGGTTTTGTGGGACAAATCCTAATCAAGTCATGGGACCGATATTAGCATTTTTCGTGCATAATTTTCAAATCATCCAAAAGTATCTAAAATTGATTGTGAAGCTTAACAAAGTCACTTATAGATGTTTTGAATATGATGTGCGAAAAATGCTAATAATTGGTCCCATAACTTGAATGGGATTTGTGCCACAAATGCACTTGGAACAGTCCCAGGGAAACTAAACCAAAGCATAGATTGTTGTCATAAACCAATATGTTATTTGGTCATTTGGGTGAACTATCCCTTTAAGGTTTATCATAAAACTCCCTTGCGTAGGGATGGATTTTATATGGTTTGGTACACCATTCCATTCCTCTGCACCAGTGTTAAGAAAATAGCTTTTTCCAGCCATGCTCCTATCGTGCAGCGGTCTGATATTGGTAACACTGGCTCCGGTGTGATGGCTACGAGAGTCTCTAATTAAATTAAAATAACCAGACAGGTAACTGGGGGCAAGGTCATGTATAACTTTTAAAATTAACAGTTTGATCTGCACCACCCGGAGATCAACTGGAAGTCAGTTCAGTTCCCTGAAATTATTAGGACAAATGTGCATTCTAGGGCTGAGCTTTAGTATAATTCTCATCAGTTGGTTTTGGGCCATTTTAAGTTTATCTTTCAGATTTTTTTTATGCCACTGGACCATGAGATACAATCATAGTCATAGTGGCACTGGATCAGAGATGTTGCCAGGGTCTGTATAGTAGGCTACTGTTTAAGAGAGGATGCTAGTATGTTGCTTTGTGTGGAGAGCACTAGCTACACATGTTGTGGCTAAGCTAAATGACCATAATCATTATTACTAATACTGTATAAGAGCAGAGGGAGCATGCCACATTGCTAGGCTGTGTGTGGAAAGCGCAAGCTTCACATGTTATGGCTAAGTCAATTACCAACAAATATACTGTATACTAGTACTGTAGAAAGGATTCTACATTGCTATGTGTGGAAAGCGCTAGCGACACAGGTAGCGCCTAAGCTAAATTACCATATTATATTACTATAGTAGTAGTATAATATAGTCCTGTATAAGACAGGATGGTATGTTGTTAGTGTGGAAGGCGCTAGCTTAACAGGTTGTGGCTAAGCTAAATAACCAAATTATTATATTATTACTAATAATGTATATAAGGGTGCTGCATTGCTTTGTGTGAAAAGCTCAAACTTCACAGATTGTGACAAGGCCCATCGGTTAGTGTAACTGGGCGCGACACCTCTCGCCTGTCTCACTCGTGTGTCATTCCATCTGTCTCGACGCCCCACCGGCCTTGTCAAATCTCCATCTTCCCCTATTATCCCTCTCTCCTTCATTCATGGCTGTCTCTACAAATAAACAATAAAATATGAATGGAGAGTGGAAAAGTTTTGAAAAAAAGTCTACACATATTCAAATAAAATCAAATCAAATCAAATTTTATTTGTCACATACACATGGTTAGCAGATGTTAATGCGAGTGTAGCGAAATGCTTGTGCTTCTAGTTCCGACAATGCAGTAATAACCAACAAGTAATCTAACTAACAATTCCAAAACTACTGTCTTGTACACAGTGTGAGGGGATAAAGAATATGTACATAAGGATATATGAATGAGTGATGGTACAGAGCAGCATAGGCAGATACAGTAGATTGTATCGAGTACAGTATATACATATGAGATGAGTATGTAAACAAAGTGGCATAGTTAAAGTGGCTAGTGATACATGTATTACATAAGGATACAGTCGATGATATAGAGTACAGTATATACGTATGCATATGAGATGAATAATGTAGGGTAAGTAACATTATATAAGGTAGCATTGTTTAAAGTGGCTAGTGATATATTTACATCATTTCCCATCAATTCCCATTATTAAAGTGGCTGGAGTTGAGTCAGTGTCAGTGTGTTGGCAGCAGCCACTCAATGTTAGTGGTGGCTGTTTAACAGTCTGATAGCCTTGAGATAGAAGCTGTTTTTCAGTCTCTCGGTCCCAGCTTTGATGCACCTGTACTGACCTCGCCTTCTGGATGATAGCGGGGTGAACAGGCAGTGGCTCGGTGGTTGATGTCCTTGATGATCTTTATGGCCTTCCTGTGACATCGGGTGGTGTAGGTGTCCTGGAGGGCAGGTAGTTTGCCCCCGGTGATGCGTTGTGCAGACCTCACTACCCTCTGGAGAGCCTTACGGTTGAGGGCGGAGCAGTTGCCGTACCAGGCGGTGATACAGCCCGCCAGGATGCTCTCAATTGTGCATCTGTAGAAGTTTGTGAGTGCTTTTGGTGACAAGCCGAATTTCTTCAGCCTCCTGAGGTTGAAGAGGCGCTGCTGCGCCTTCTTCACAATGCTGTCTGTGTGAGTGGACCAATTCAGTTTGTCTGTGATGTGTATGCCGAGGAACTTAAAACTTGCTACCCTCTCCACTACTGTTCCATCGATGTGGATAGGGGGGTGTTCCCTCTGCTGTTTCCTGAAGTCCACAATCATCTCCTTAGTTTTGTTGACGTTGAGTGTGAGGTTATTTTCCTGACACCACACTCCGAGGGCCCTCACCTCCTCCCTGTAGGCCGTCTCGTCGTTGTTGGTAATCAAGCCTACCACTGTTGTGTCGTCCGCAAACTTGATGATTGAGTTGGAGGCGTGCGTGGCCACGCAGTCGTGGGTGAACAGGGAGTACAGGAGAGGGCTCAGAACGCACCCTTGTGGGGCCCCAGTGTTGAGGATCAGCGGGGAGGAGATGTTGTTGCCTACCCTCACCACCTGGGGGCGGCCCGTCAGGAAGTCCAGTACCCAGTTGCACAGGGCGGGGTCGAGACCCAGGGTCTCGAGCTTGATGACGAGCTTGGAGGGTACTATGGTGTTGAATGCCGAGCTGTAGTCAATGAACAGCATTCTCACATAGGTATTCCTCTTGTCCAGATGGGTTAGGGCAGTGTGCAGTGTGGTTGAGATTGCATCGTCTGTGGACCTATTTGGGCGGTAAGCAAATTGGAGTGGGTCTAGGGTGTCAGGTAGGGTGGAGGTGATATGGTCCTTGACTAGTCTCTCAAAGCACTTCATGATGACGGAAGTGAGTGCTACGGGGCGGTAGTCGTTTAGCTCAGTTACCTTAGCTTTCTTGGGAACAGGAACAATGGTGGCCCTCTTGAAGCATGTGGGAACAGCAGACTGGTATAGGGATTGATTGAATATGTCCGTAAACACACCGGCCAGCTGGTCTGCGCATGCTCTGAGGGCGCGGCTGGGGATGCCGTCTGGGCCTGCAGCCTTGCGAGGGTTAACACGTTTAAATGTCTTACTCACCTCGGCTGCAGTGAAGGAGAGACCGCAAGTTTTCGTTGCAGGCCGTGTCAGTGGCACTGTATTGTCCTCAAAGCGGGCAAAAAAGTTATTTAGTCTGCCTGGGAGCAGGACATCCTGGTCCGTGACTGGGCTGGATTTCTTCCTGTAGTCCGTGATTGACTGTAGACCCTGCCACATGCCTCTTGTGTCTGAGCCGTTGAATTGAGATTCTACTTTGTCTCTGTACTGACGCTTAGCTTGTTTGATAGCCTTGCGGAGGGAATAGCTGCACTGTTTGTATTCGGTCATGTTACCAGACACCTTGCCCTGATTAAAAGCAGTGGTTCGCGCTTTCAGTTTCACACGAATGCTGCCATCAATCCACGGTTTCTGGTTAGGGAATGTTTTAATCGTTGCTATGGGAACGACATCTTCAACGCACGTTCTAATGAACTCGCACACCGAATCAGCGTATTCGTCAATGTTGTTGTCTGACGCAATACGAAACATGTCCCAGTCCACGTGATGGAAGCAGTCTTGGAGTGTGGAGTCAGCTTGGTCGGACCAGCGTTGGACAGACCTCAGCGTGGGAGCCTCTTGTTTTAGTTTCTGTCTGTAGGCAGGGAGTCGTGGTCAGCTTTTCCGAAAGGGGGGCGGGGCAGGGCCTTATATGCGTCGCGGAAGTTAGAGTAACAATGATCCAAGGTCTTTCCACCCCTGGTTGCGCAATCGATATGCTGATAAAATTTGGGGAGTCTTGTTTTCAGATTAGCCTTGTTAAAATCCCCAGCTACAATGAATGCAGCCTCCGGATAAATGGTTTCCAGTTTGCAAAGAGTCAAATAAAGTTAATTCAGAACCAACGATGTGTCTGCTTGGGGGGGGATATATACGGCTGTGATTATAATCGAAGAGAATTCTCTTGGTAGATAATGCGGTCTACATTTGATTGTGAGGAATTCTAAATCAGGTGAACAGAAGGATTTGAGTTCCTGTATGTTTCTTTCATCACACCATGTCACGTTAGTCATAAGGCATACGCCCCCGCCCCTCTTTTTACCAGAAAGATGTTTTTTCCTGTCTGCGCGATGCGTGGAGAAACCTGTTGGCTGCACCGCTTCGGATAGCGTCTCTCCAGTAAGCCACGTTTCCGTGAAGCAAAGAACGTTACAGTCTCTGATGTCCCTCTGGAATGCTACCCTTGCTCGGATTTCATCAACCTTGTTGTCAAGAGACTGGACATTGGCAAGAAGAATGCTAGGGAATGGTGCACGGTGTGCCCGTCTCCGGAGTCTGACCAGAAGACCGCCTCGTTTCCCTCTTTTTCGGAGTCGTTTTTTTGGGTCGCTGCATGGGATCCACTCCGTTGTCCTGTTTGTAAGGCAGAGCACAGGATCCGCGTCGCGAAAAGCGTATTCTTGGTCGTACTGATGGTGAGTTGACGCTGATCTTATATTCAGTAGTTCTTCTCGACTGTATGTGATGAAACCTAAGATGACCTGGGGTACTAATGTAAGAAATAACACGTAAAAAAACAAAAAACTGCATAGTTTCCTAGGAACGCGAAGCGAGGCGGCCATCTCTGTCGGCGCCGGAAGTTGCACATTAAGATTCAGTGCAATGCAACCAGAGTTGGGTTGAAATACTATTTGAAATCATTTAAAATACTTTATTTGGGCTTGATTGGCCTTGCCTAGTGGCAAAGGTACACTCCAGATTAGGTGAAGAAAACACAAAGTATTTGAAAAATGTAAAATAGTATAATCGAATCCAGGTCTGAATGCAACTTGCCTAGTCACCATACCCTTACACAAAAAAAGTTGTCTTGCAGCATGACATTCTCCTGTAGAATTCTCTGCGTTAGGTTGGAGTCATTGGAGCTAAAGGTGGTACAACCGGTTATTGAGAGTGTAAGGGGGCAATTATTTTTCACACGGGGTCATCGGGTGTTGCATAACTTTGTTTATGACATAAGTATATAATTGTTGTTATTTGTTCACTCAGGTTCCCTTTATCTAATTTTAGGTTTTGGTTGAAGATCTGATAACATTCAGTATTAAATATGCAAAAATAGATCAAATCAGAAAGGAGGCAAATACTTTTTCAAGGCACTGTATCTACCTCTACTACTCCTGTATCCCTACACATTCTAAATATGGTATTGGAACTGACCCTGTAGCTTTCTTTGTGTTCTTCTTATTTTTATTTATTGTGTGTTTTTGTTCTACCTTATGCTATTTTTAGTACTACATTGATATCGATTACTGCAAACCAAATAAAAAATGAGGTTTTATTGGTCGCGTACACAAGTTTAGCGGATGTTATTGCAGGTGTAGCGAAATGCTTGCATTGTTGGGTTTAAAGCTAGAATTTTACTGTACTTGTGCACGGGACATTAAAACTTGAAACCTCCATGCATGCAGTCTCACTTATGCCCTCCCAAGAAGGAGCTTTTGGGAGATCCCGCTTCGTAATCGATCTGCAAGTCCAAGGAGAAATGAAGACGGTTACAAGACAGAAGCCTTATTTCATTTCACTTTGCATGTTCTATTCCTCAAGAGTCAGAAAGTCATTATAACTGCATGATGATGAGTATTAGAAATGAAAAATAAATGAATGAGGTTGGACCGGCATGTTAAAGCTCCATCTCCTTTGAATGATCGGTGATATTGAGGTTTTGTTGTGCAGAGGTGCTATGTATACTGTAATTCTAGTCGAAATGCAATGTGATTGCTTTTTGATAAATTCAGTTGGTGAACATCTATTCATTGGCATGCCCTATGGCAGTCATTCATTCATGCATGCATGCAAATACATCATACCTCTTAATAATAACATTAGTTTCATTGGTTAAGCACGTAATGGATACACACAAGCAAAGACTATGCTGATTGGTGATTTTTATTTCACCTTTATTTAACCAGGTAGGCTAGTTGAGAACAAGTTCTCATTTACAACTGCGACCTGGCCAAGATAAAGCAAAGCAGTTCGACACATACAACAACACAGAGTTACCTATGGAATAAACAAACATACAGTCATTAATACAGTAGAAAAAGTCTATATACAGTGTGTGCAAATTAGGTAGGATAAGGGAGGTAATAAATAGGCAATGTTGGTGAAGTAATTACAATATTCCAATTAAACACTAGAATGGTAGATGTGCAGAAGATGAATATGCAAGTAGAGATACTGGGGTGCAAAGGAGCAAGATAAAAAATAAATAAATACAGTATGGGGATGAGGTAGTTGGATGGGCTATTTACAGATGGGCTATGTACAGGTGCAGTGATCTGTGAGCTGCTCTGACAGCTGGTGCTTAAAGCTAGTGAGGGAGATATGAGTCTCCAGCTTCTGTGATTTTGCAGTTCGTTCCAGTCATTGGCAGCAGAGAACTGGAAGGAAAGGCGGCCAAAGGATGAATTGGCTTTGGGGGTGACCAGTGAGATATAGCTGCTGGAGAGCGTGCTACGGGTGGATGCTGCTATGGTGACCAGTGAGCTGAGATAAGGCTGGGCTTTACCTAGCAGAGACTTGTAAATGACCTGGAGCCAGTGGGTTTGGTGGAGAGTATGAAGCGAGGGCCAGCCAACGAGAGCATACAGGTGCTGGGTAGTAAATGGCGCTTTGGTGACAAAACGGATGGCACTGTGATAGACTGCATCCAATTTGTTGAGTAGAGTGTTGGAGGCTATTATGTAAATGACATCGCCAAAGTCGAGGATCGGTAGGATGGTCAGTTTTACGAGAGTATGTTTGGCAGCATGAGCGAAGGATGCTGTGTTGCGAAATAGGAAGCCGATTCTAGATTTAATTTTGGATTGGAGATGCTTAATGTGAGTCTGGATGGGGAGTTTACAGTCTAACCATACACCTAGGTATTTGTAGTTGTCAGAACCGTCAGAACCATCCAGAGTAGTGATGCTGGACGGGCGGGCGGGTGCGGGCAGCGATCAGTTGAATAGCATGCATTTAGTTTTACTTGCATTTAAGAGCAGTTGGAGGCCACGGAAGGAGAGTTGTATGGCTTTGAAGCTCGTCTGGAGGCTAGTTAACACAGTGTCCAAAGAAGAGCCAGAGGTATACAGAATGGTGTCGTCTGTGTAGAGGTGGATCAGAGAATCACAAGCAGCAAGAGCGACATCATTGATGTATACAGAGAAGAATCGGGCCGAGAATTTAACCCTGTGGCACCCCCATAGAGAAAGCTGAGCTGTTTGTTTGAACGTCAACAAAATACATGTTGGTTGACACTTCATGTAATGGCAGCTACTGTATATGAACCAAACAAATAGCTGTTTATGCTGGACACAATACTTGTCCTTACTGGTTATGACAATGATCACTATAAAATTATTTGAAATATTTACAGTATACATTTTAAAAGATAAGATGCACCCAATAAGATACATCATTGGTTAGACCACAGCCTTAAACTCAGAAAATCAAGTTGATATGATTTTTTAAAATATATATTATTAGTTCAATACAACTAAGTATTTTAAGTAGGGCAACTCATATTTTAAGGTTTCATTTCCATGCGCTCTAATTGAGGTATCACCAACATGTCAAAAGGAGACAATCGTTAAAAGGTGAGACATTATGAGGATTTAGTACAATGATGAGAAATGACCAAGGTCGACAATGACACAGCAACTCAGAAATAATGCAGTTATCTAATTCAGGACATAGTTTACAGTTAGAACAAAACAGGCTTGGCAGTTTAAACTCAGTTTTAAACTACAGTTTTCTTTGAAAGATAAAAAAAAAAAAAAAAAGCTTGGTAATTCTGTCAGTTTAGTCAAGATTTTATAGAGTAGGAGGGGTAAACCAATGGCAAAGGCCTTTTTAACCCTTTTCTCTGAGCTTAAACTCTATCTCCACAGTAAAGACAGGAGAGTTGACAAAATATCCCAGGCTTTCCGGCTCAGTGACTGTCACCTCTCTGCCCTCCTCTATCCCTCTCCAACCTCCCCCTTGTCTGAGTCCGTCATCATTGAGAGGGCGGTGCGCTTTGATAACCATCCCCGTTGCTTTTCTTCCCCTATAAAAACGGTCACACAGAGATTCCAGGGCTGTGTCTCAAATGGCACCCTATCCCTTATATTTTGCAGTAAAGTAGTGCACTATAGGGAATAGGGTGCCATTTGGGGGACACACACACACAAGGTGTCAGCCGTGCACCCAATGTACACAGAATCTCAGAGGGTGAATTTAAGAAACGGTTTAGCTACCATCTTTAGTATCTATGTTATGACAGTGAATAATGGCAATATATATGTACAACTACAACATATATGTACAACTAAATATATGCGCAAGATGTGTGCATAATTGTATCTTTAGATTAGATAAAAGCTTCAGCTAAATTCCATATTACAATATGATAATTCCAAAACGCCATCTCAGGGCACATTTCTGCTGTATGGCCTAATGGGAAACACTTAATAAATCCTTTAAAAAGGGATGTTACCACATCACAACCCATACATGCAGAGGTTGTGGGGAGATGTGAGGAGGTTGTGTGGCTAAGCAGAGGCCTGTTTTACTGCGGTGCAGCTGTTGTATGGTTGCTGTATGTACCGTTTGTTACGTAAAGCATCTGCAGTGGGCGCTTAGGCAGCACTCCCCTGTCCAACTAGGAGAGACTTGCAGCTCACTACAGTTTGAACGTCTCGATGGGACAAACAATGACACTTCTCTATCAACCTCTTTCTCTCAACTGCTCTATCGATCACTTGTTCTCTCAACATTTCTCTCACTTTCTCAACATCTGCCTCTCCCCCCTCTCTAAACCTCTCTATCAATCCCTCAACCCCTCTCTCTCTCTCTCTCTCAATCAATCCCTCTCTCAACCTCACGCCCCTCTACCTCGCGAGCTCCCTACCTCTACCTCGCTCGCGCTCTCTCTCGCTCTCTCTCTCAACCTCTCTCTCTCTCAACCTCTCTCTCTCAACCTCTCTCTCTCTCAACCTCGCTCTCTCTCAACCTCGCTCTCTCTCAACCTCGCTCTCTCTCAACCTCGCTCTCTCTCAACCTCGCTCTCTCTCAACCTCGCTCTCTCTCGCTCTCGCTCTCTCTCTCAACCTCTCTCTCTCTCTCGCTCTCTCTCAACCTCTCTCAACCTCGCTCTCTCTCAACCTCTCTCAACCTCGCTCTCTCTCAACCTCGCTCTCTCTCAACCTCGCTCTCTCGCTCCTCGCTCTCTCTCAACCTCGCTCTCTCTCAACCTCGCTCTCTCTCAACCTCGCTCTCTCTCAACCTCGCTCTCTCTCAACCTCGCTCTCTCCCTCTCTCTCTCTCAACCTCGCTCTCTCCCTCTCTCTCTCTCAACCTCGCTCTCTCCCTCTCTCTCTCTCTCAACCTCGCTCTCTCCTCTCTCTCTCTCTCTCGCTCTCTCTCGCTCTCTCAACCTTGCTCTCTCGCTCTCGCTCTCTCTCAACCTCGCTCTCTCTCTCTCTCAACCTCGCTCTCTCTCTCAACCTCGCTCTCTCTCAACCTCGCTCTCTCTCAACCTCGCTCTCTCTCTCTCTCAACCTCGCTCTCTCTCTCTCTCAACCTCGCTCTCTCTCTCTCTCAACCTCGCTCTCTCTCTCTCTCAACCTCGCTCTCTCTCTCTCTCAACCTCGCTCTCTCTCAACCTCGCTCTCTCTCAACCTCGCTCTCTCTCTCTCAACCTCGCTCTCTCTCTCTCAACCGCTCTCTCTCTCTCTCAACCTCTCTCTCTCTCTCTCAACCTCGCTCTCTCTCTCTCAACCTCTCTCTCTCTCTCAACCTCTCTCTCTCTCTCAACCTCTCTCTCTCTCTCAACCTCTCTCTCTCTCTCAACCTCTCTCTCTCTCTCAACCTCTCTCTCTCTCTCAACCTCTCTCTCTCTCTCTCTCAACCTCTCTCTCCCTCTCAACCTCGCTCTCTCTCTCCCTCTCAACCTCGCTCTCTCTCTCAACATCGCTCTCTCTCTCTCTCTCTCTCGCTCTCTCTCTCTCAACATCGCTCTCTCTCTCTCTCGCTCTCTCTCTCTCTCTCTCTCGCTCTCTCTCTCAACATCGCTCTCTCTCTCTCTCTCTCAACATCGCGCTCTCTCTCTCTCTCAACCTCGCTCTCTCTCTCTCTCTCAACATCGCGCTCTCTCTCTCTCTCTCAACATCGCGCTCTCTATCTCTCTCAACCTCGCTCTCTCTCTCAACCTCGCTCTCTCTCAACCTCGCTCTCTCTCAACCTCGCTCTCAACCTCGCTCTCTCTCTCAACCTCGCTCTCTCTCAACCTCGCTCTCTCTCAACCTCGCTCTCTCTCAACCTCGCTCTCTCTCAACCTCGCTCTCTCTCAACCTCGCTCTCTCTCAACCTCGCTCTCTCTCAACCTCGCTCTCTCTCAACCTCGCTCTCTCTCAACCTCGCTCTCTCTCAACCTCGCTCTCTCTCAACCTCGCTCTCTCTCAACCTCGCGCTCTCTCAGCCTCGCGCTCTCTCAGCCTCGCGCTCTCTCAGCCTCGCGCTCTCTCAACCGCGCTCTCTCTCAACCGCGCTCTCTCTCTCTCTCAACCGCGCTCTCTCTCTCTCTCAACCGCGCTCTCTCTCTCTCAACCGCGCTCTCTCTCTCTCTCAACCGCGCTCTCTCTCTCTCAACCGCGCTCTCTCTCTCTCAACCGCGCTCTCTCTCTCTCAACCGCGCTCTCTCTCTCTCAACCGCGCTCTCTCTCTCTCAACCGCGCTCTCTCTCTCAACCGCGCTCTCTCTCTCTCAACCGCGCTCTCTCTCTCAACCGCGCTCTCTCTCTCAACCGCGCTCTCTCTCTCAACCGCGCTCTCTCTCAACATATCCCTTTCTCTCAACATATCCCTTTCTCTCAACATATCCCTTTCTCTCAACATATCCCTTTCTCAACACTTCCATCCCTATATTTCCTTCTCAACCCCTCTCTCATCTCTTCAGCTCCCTGTCCTCCCTCGTCTGAGTGCCATCATTGATAGGGCGTTGCACTTTGATAACCATCCCGCTCTCTTTCAACCTTTCTCTCTTTGAAAAAGAGACGCTTCGCATTGTGACAAGCCCTAAAAATAAAGCCCTTCTGTGCCCCTGTAAAAACAAGCGCATGTCAAAAAAAGACTTACTACAAAATAGGCCAGGGGAGAACTTACATGCGATATTTCATCATTATAACCCGTTTGGTGATTTTTCATGCTGATATTACTGTGTTATTTCATCATCCACGTCAAAACCAGGTAGGAATACAAATTGATCATACTGTAAGGTATGCAGGGCATTAATAAATGTGCAGTGATACATGACACTGTAATAACCAAAAGGAACTATAGGCTGCAAACTATATGTTACAAAAGGGAGTATATGCCGCAAGGGCACGGTTTATGTCTTTACATGTGTAGGCCGTCATTGTAAATAAGAATTTGTTCTTAACTGACTTGCCTTGTTAAATAAAAGGTTACACATGCAATGACAAGTGAAAGTGTCATGGGATACCAGCGAAAGCAGCAAGACAGAGGGCTTCACCGAGTGAAAAGCATCCAAACGTGAACTGACAACATATGAACTGCGATGAGGATGAGACAACACAAAACAGAGGTAAAATATGGGCAAAAATAAGAACAGAAGTACCATATTAGATCTTGCAGTGTAGTATTGTTCTTCCACACAGTCCAAAAAATTGTCAGGGTCGGGCTGTTTAGTAGACAGACCAAGAAAATACAGATTATTCACAGTCATGGGGTATTTAAAAATAATCACACACACAGTATTAAAAAAAAGTTGTTTAAGTTCTTTGAAGAGATGGGATGAAGGTTGGGTTAAAAAAAATGTATAAACATATTTTTTTAAAACACACATAAGGGGTGAGAGACTCAAAAGGCTGGCCAAGGTGCCAAAAGGATTCCATGCAAGTGGGGCCTTCAGAAAATAAAAGAAGAAAATACTTGGAAGGTACTGTGTACAGGACTTGATGACTGATTGTTGATTAACACTCACACACACACATTCAAACACTGCTACATTTAAACACTGTTTAGACTCGGTTAGATATTTAATTGGAAGGGTTAGAAAATGTATTTTACAATGTGAGACTCTCACCCCTTCGGTATTTTGAAGTCAACATACAAACTACAACTCGTATTTGTTGACTGTGGGTACGTCCCAAATGACACCCTATTCCATATATACCTTTGACCAGGGACAATTTGGTGTCATTTGGAGCGCACGCTCTGGGTTTCCAATATATCTTTGTATGCAGGCGTCTGTCGTCGCTATTATACCACATACAGTTAATATAGTCTATATAACATATCACCAAATACTATAGTATGCCTCATCCAAAATACAATGCACAGTTATGGTATGATAGCAGTGCACTAGCAATAGCCATGGAAATTGTGAGGTTCTGAATTTAAACAGTCATTATTGTTGCAACGCATGATTTGGTTGGTCGAAAAGTGTGAAATGTTGATGGGCAAGCCTGTGCGTGAGCTTGTGTTTGTGTGTGTTAGAGTCACTCACTGCTGGTTTGTGATGAGGTTCAGTCTCTTTCCTAAGCAGGGGATCAAACTTGACTTGATCGACTATCAGTGTTAAAAAATGAAACAGAGAATTAAACTGCAGTACTAAGAAATGAACACACAACACATTTCTAAATATAGTCACAGTGGCCTGGCAATAAAAAAATAAAAACCTGCATGACTCGAACAGCAACATAAGCACAAAATATCACTAAAGATCGCTTACGGGCATATTACTACTAGTGCACTTTCCCTCCTATATAATCTCTGTGGGTACTGAGTCAAAACTAAATGGCAAAGATTAAGACCCTCAGATATAGAGCCGCTGAATGAACAGTAAGCAGTTCCCCATGCGCCTTTTGCACATGCAGGGCGAATATTCAAGTCTCTTGGGAAGTGATGCTCAGCGACTCAGTGAGTGACAAAAAGGAGAGCTGGAAAGATAAGAAGCGAGTGCGGGGGAGAGGCAGAGAGAGGAAGGAGTGGTTTTCCATACTTAACCACAAAAGGTAATGAGAAGGACCACTCAGGAAGAAATTTGAAAAGCTTTCGTTACATTGTTATAAACGTGACATTATAGATGTCATAACCAGTCACAGTGACCTTAGGAGATGTTAGATTGTGGCTACTCACTTGACGCAGTCATAAATAAAAATTATTTTTATAATTTCAGCCAGTTGTTTTGAAAGTAGAGCTCACAACACAAAACGGGTCCCCGAATATTGTTCACAATTGTGTACAACGTCAGTGCATGTGGGGTGTGCATGTTGGGCTCACCTCGCAACCTCATTGGACAATACTGTGCTGACCTGAATCCCGCCTCCCACTTTAACCTTGCAACCTTACTGGACCTCATTCCACCTGCCAATAAACATTCTCTATCAAGTTCTGTTGTTGCAGGCTAGCTCCCGTTGTAGGGTATGGTCCCATCAGACTAATATGGCAAACGAGCAAGCAAATGTTATAAAGTAAGTTTAAACAACGGAAAATGTACACTTCTACAATACGTGACCATAAGTTTGTGGACACCTGCTCATCAAATATCTCATTCCAAAATCATGGTTATTAATATGAAGTTGGTCCCCTCTTTGCTGCTATAACAGCCTCCACTCTGCTCGGAAGGCTTTCCACTAGATGACGGAACATTGCTGCGGGGACTTGCATCAGGCACTGATGTTGGGCAATTAGGCCTGGCTCGTAGTCGGTGTTCCAATTCATCCCAAAAGTGTTCGATGAGGTTTAGGTCAGGGCTCTGTGCAGGCCATTCAAGTTCTCCACACCGATCTTGGGAAACCATTTCTGTATGGACCGCACTTTGTGCACAGGGAAATTGTCATGCTGGAACTGTTTCCACAAAGTTGGAAGCACAGAATTGTGTAGAATATTATTGTATGCTGTAGTGCTAAGATTTCCCTTCACTGAAACTAAGGGGCCTGGCTCGAACCATGAAAAACAGCCCCAGACCGGTATTCCTCATCCACCAAACTTTACAGTTGCCACTATGCATTGGGGCATGCAACGTTCTCCTGGCATCCGCCAAAACCAGATTTGTCTGTCGGTGGTGAAGCATGATTCATCACTCCAGGGAACGCGTTTCGCGGCTGAGCTGTTGTTGCTCCTAGACGTTTCCACTTCATAATAACAGCACTTACAGTTGATCGGGGCAGCCCTAGCGGGGCAGAAATTTGACGAACTAACTTGTTGGAAAGGTGGCATCCAATGACGGTGCCTGAGCTCTTCAGTAAGGCCATTCTACTGCCAATGTTTGTCTATTAAGACTGCATGCTGTGTGCTCAATTTTATACACTGCTCAGCAACGGGTGTGGCTGAAATAGCCAAATTCACTCATTTGAAGGGGTGTCCATCTACTTTTGATTATATAGTTGCATCAAATGTCCTACTCCTTGAAAGTCAATCGGGGGAGAAGGGCGTGACGCTTGGCATACCAGACGTGACGCTTGGCATTCAAGCCAAAGAGTTCAATCTTGGTTTCATCAGACCTGAGAATTTTGTTTCTTATGGTCTCAGAGTCCTTTAGCTGCCTTTTGGCAAAAAAAAGAAATGTCCTCTCACTGTCAACTGTGTTTCTTTTCAGCAAA
Organism: Oncorhynchus clarkii lewisi; assembly: GCF_045791955.1. Classification (NCBI taxonomy): domain Eukaryota; kingdom Metazoa; phylum Chordata; class Actinopteri; order Salmoniformes; family Salmonidae; genus Oncorhynchus; species Oncorhynchus clarkii. The sequence continues at coordinate 32,186,374 of NC_092159.1, read as the reverse complement.
CTTAACATGTGTAAATAATTGTATGAACATAACAAGATTCAACAACTGAGACATAAACTGAACAAGTTCCACAGACATGTGACTAACAAATGGAATAATGTGTCCCTGAACAAGGGGGGGGGGGGGGGGGGGTCAAAATCAAAAGTAACAGTCAGTATCTGGTGTGGCCAGCAGCTGCATTAAGTACTGCAGTGCATCTCCTCCTCATGGACAGCACCAGATTTGCCAGTTCTTGCTGTGAGATGTTACCCCACTCTTCCACCAAGGCACCTGTAAATTCCCGGACATTTCTGGCCCTTGCCCTCACCCTCCGATCCAATAGGTCCCAGACGTGCTCAATGGGATTGAGATCCGGGCTCTTCGCAGGCCATGGCAGAACACTGACATTCCTGTTTTGCAGGAAATCACGCACAGAACGAGCAGTATGGCTGGTGGCATTGTCATGCTGGAGGGTCATGTCAGGATGAGCCTGCAGGAAGGGTGCCACATGAGGGAGGAGGATGTCTTCCCTGTAACGCACTGTATTGAGATTGCCTGCAATGACAACAAGCGGGTGTAACTCGGGCAGTTGTTGTTGCCATCCTATACCTGTCCCGCAGGTGTGATGTTCGGATGTACCGATCCTGTGCAGGTGTTGTTACATGTGGTCTGTCACTGCGAGGACGATCAGCTGTCCGTCCTGTCTCCCTGTAGCGCTGGCTTAGGCATCTCACAGTACGGACATTGCAATCTATTGCCCTGGCCACATCTGCAGTCCTCATGCCTCCTTGCAGCATTCCTAAGGCATGATCACGCAGATGAGCAGTAGAAAGGCCTCTTTAGTGACCTAAAATGTCATAACTGTGACCTTAATTGCCTACCGTCTGTAACCTGTTCCACAGGCGCATGTTCATTCATTGTTTATGGTTCATTGAACAAACATGGGAAAGTTTGTAGTATACATTTCTTGAGCGCATTATCACGATTCACGAACGGAATGGATGGACGCGCCTTGTATAAACCTTATAGCCTATTGCACAATATATTACAAAATTCAAATAAAATACAAGATTGCTGGTTCAAACCCCTGATCCAACTCGGTGAAAAATCTGTCAATGTGCCCTTGAGCAAGGTACTTAACCCTAATGGCTACTGTAAATCAATCTGGATATGAGTGTCTGCTAGTATACAATTTTTTTTAAAAAATAATATATAACTTCTAATTTCAGATGTTTTCTAACTTATGATGCATGGATTTGATCCATCTTTTTTAGCTGCTATCAAAACAACTAATGGTAAGCCATACAGGCACTTGAAAACTTGCTTCAGAGTGCAATACATGACAGGCACGAGTGCGTAATCTCATGCACTAAATGATGGCAGGTTAGAATGTAAGGATTCAGATGCTTTTCCCGCTTGGAGAGGACTGTAGATCATTTATTATGCATGTATGAGCCATACATTGACACGTTGAGTCCAAAACAGAAGGTTTAATTTTTTTTTATAGTTTTCAATCTTCCGGAAGATCTAACCATGTAACCTTTCAGTGTTGTATCATTTGACATGTCATGACTAAGGCTGTAGCGGTCACAAAATACTGTCAGACGGTGATTGTTAAACAAATAAACTTGATAATGCCTCGGAATTTCACGGCGGCATCCCCTTTGTGTGGCTGTAATGCACCCTAAAAAAAAATCTAAGTCTTTTGCGACCAGTGGCCATTGTGCACTTCTCCCTGAGTGATGCGTGCTCCATCAAGTGATTGGGTCTTTCTCACAAGCTACAAGTGAAGACCGACACATCGGGCACGCACCTGCGTGCATCCATATCCAATTCCGAGGAGCATATTGAGGATATTGAGGATATTTGAAGAACTGTCCACATTTACATTTACTTTTTTCAACAAGATGAGTAGGCCTAACGAACAGTGAAAGAACTAGCCTATGTCAATCTACTATCCCCCATAGTACAAAGGTTAACCTATTCTATTCTGTGCGAGAAATAAATATTCCAAACATAGTCTGGGACAGTTGCGGGATGCAATAGATCCCAAATTAATATAACCACTAGCATCCAAAAAAATATTTTTTTAAGCAATTTGGCTGAGGCAACATATCAGAAAGTTTATCAACATTTTAAGCTAAGAGATAAGTCTATTTCTTCACATTATAAGCACAGCAAATGCGCACATGGTAGTATTATTTCAATAAGCGTGAATGTTACATTAGCGGAAAACACCATCAAAAATAACCGCAAATGCAATTATCCATGTAATGCTTTTATTATAAAGGTGCATAAGGTGAAAATGACCTTCCCCAAACTTGAAACTCAAGCGCTGCTTATGTATGCCCGTTGCCAACTTTAGTTGTGATACAAACCTTAAAACATATACACCTATGGACTAGGCTACATGACATGTGACTATGATTCAAAAAGTAGCACAAAAAAAAAGGCATTGTTTCTTAAGCTGGTCATCATTCACAAGTGATAATATATAATTCACAAGTAATTGGCTAATATTGTCACCCATCAGACTATTCTTGATTTAATATAGTTTTTACATATACTAAATAATATATGTGTGAAATACGTTTTGATTTAGAATGGACCATAATCATGCACCTGTATCGAAACAGGGTCGGCAGGAAAAAAATGCATGTAATCTATGCACTTAAATTGCGACTGAAGGACACTTTTCCCCGTGGTTTATTTTCATGCCAGCCAGGTACTCCTGTTGTAAATATAAGCAATGTGCTTAATATTAAAAAAGTTGAGAAATAAATATAGTAGGCCTAGCCTATAGAATGCTGATCCTCCTATTTTTATTAGAGGCCATTAATCTGTTTTAACGCACAATTGCATAGCCTACTGAAATGTTGCGCAACATTAGATCATGTGCTCTCATGAAGTGTTTGATTAGATTTTTAAATACATTTGCATTAACGTCAGAGAGATTAGAAGGACAATAGAGCGCTGAGTACCAGGCAGTTAGCAAGTTTGGTAGGCTACTAATGAACATCGGCAGCATCAGGGCTGGGAGAAGCCTAATTTACTGTGACTAAAAATTCACGTGGAATTAGACTGCCTTCATGACTCGTGACCGCCGGTGTGGTGGTAATACGTTCACCCTAACTGCCCTAGTCATGAATGCTTATGACATACTATGGCATGCTAATGTCAATCTTATGTCTTATACCAAAGGGATTAAGTCAAATATGCTACTGAAGACACTCACAGTTGATCTCAGAGAGGGTCTTCCCTTCTCGTGTGTTCCCAGAGCGAATCCGATGCGGCACTGATACAGGGGGCTGTCAAAACAGATAAAGTGGAGTGAGGGAAACAGTACAACACTAACTAGCCTGGTCCCAGATCTGTTTGTGCTGTATTGCCAAATGTTATGGTCATTGTCAGCCCAAAACGATCTGGGACCAGGCTAGGCATACATTAGTCGCAAGGCAAAAATGTAGCATTGTCTGATGCAGGCATTCTGACATACATACCACCTACAGTACCGTTTATGAAAGTGTTTGATATTATTTCAATGTGCTTGTATGCATCTGATACTGCCTTAAAATTAAATTTAAAATGGGATTTAATTGTATTTTAAAGTATTGTGGTGGCAGCTTTATGTAATGGGTTTGCTGGTCAATGGCAGGGACTGGGGGATTTGTCAGGATCAAAATAAATATGAAAGGAACAAAGCCCAGGTAAAAAGGAAAACCAGCCTCAGTCTTCTGAAAACCTAACCCTGTTGTGGAGTTATATTTTTCAGCCAGACAATTACACACATTGTTATGCCAAAGACACACCAGTGGCTTTCCAAGAGGTGTTGAGTGTTTGAGTGGTTTAGTCTCAGTCCTGAATTAAAGTTGCTTGAAAATCAGAGACGAGGTTAAATTATTCCTGTTCACCATTGATTCCCAACCAAATTTACTGACCTTAAGCAATTTTGACAAAAATAATGGACATATGTTGCCCTAAGAGTTATGCAAAGTTGGTAGAATATTATTCACAGCTGTAATGGCTGCCAAATGTACTTCCACCAAGTATTAACTCTGGGGTGTGAAGACACATGCAATCAAGACATCTTCGTTCTTTTATTTTAAATTAATTTAGAAATGTTTCTATCATTTAAAAAATGTGGAGTAGATTGTGTAGATCTGTAGGTAAAAATTCCAGTGTAATCCCTTTTTGTATGTAATTTTAAGGCAGCAAAATGTGAAGACAGTGCAAGGGGTGTGTAGAAAAAGTATTCAAGACCCCTTCACTTTTTCCACATTGTTACGTTACAGCCTTATTCTAAAATTGATTAAATTGTTTTTTTCCACTCATCAATATACAGCGATTCCAGCCTTGAGTCGTCTTGGGAATAACGCTAAAAGCTTGGCACATCTGCATTTGACGAGTTTCTCCCATTCTTCTCTGCAGAGCCTCTCGAGCTCTGTCAGGTTGAATAGGGAGTGTCGCTGCACAGCTATTTTAAGATCTCTCCAGAGATGTTCATTGGGTTCGAGTCCGGGCATTGGCTGGACCACTCAAGGGCATTCAGAGAGTTGTTTCCGAAGCCACTCCTGCATTGTCTTGGCTGTGTGCTTAGGGTCGTTGTCCTGTTGGAAGGTGAACCTTCGCCTCAGTCTGAGGTCCTGAGCACTCTGGAGCAGGTTTTCATTAAGTATCTTTTTACTTTGCTCCGTTCATCTTTCCCTCAATGCTGACTAGTTTCCCAGTTCCTGCTGCTGAAAAACATCCCCACAGGATGATGCTGCCACCACGCTTCACCGTAGGGAAGGTGCTAAGTTTCCTCCAGACGTGACGCTTGGCATTCAAGCCAAAGAATTCAATCTTGGTTTCATCAGACGTGAGAATTTTGTATCTTATGGTCTCAGAGTTCGTTAGCTGCCTTTTGGCAAACTCCAAGCGGGCTGTCATGTGCCTTTTACTAAGGAGCAGCTTCCGTCTGGCCACTCTAACATAGATGCCTGATTGATGGAGTGCTGCAGAGATGATTGTCCTTCTGGAAGGTTCTCCTATCTCCACAGAGGAACTCTGGAGCTCTGTCAGAGTGACCAAGGCCCTTCTCCCCCGATTGCGCCGTTTGGCTGGGTGGCCAGCTCTAGGAAGAGTCTTGGTGGTCCCAAGCTTCTTCCATTTAAGAATGATGGAAGCCATTGTGTTCTTTGGGACCTTCACGGTGGCAGAAATGTTTTGGTACCCTTCCCCAGATCTGTGCCTCGACACAATCCTGCTCTGACATGCACTGCCAACTGTGAGACCTTACAGGTGTGTGCCTTTCAAATAATGTCCAATCGATTGAATTTATCACAGGTGGACTCTAATCAAGTTGTAGAAACATCTCAAGTATGATCAATGGAAACAGGATGCACCTGAGCTAAATTTCAAGTCTCATAGCAAAGGGTCTGAATACTTATTTACCCCCTGCCCCGTATTTAGGTTTATTATTTTTCATAAAATGTGTAAACATTTCTAAAAACATGTTTTCGCTTTGTCATTATGGGGCAGTGTGTACATTGATGAGGACATTTTTTTTTTAGAATAAGGCTGTAACGTAACAAAATGTGGAAAAGGGGAAGGGGTCTGAATACTTTCCGAATGCACTGTAATTAGTGTCAAGTGGTAAGATAAGAGATCTGTATATAATGATGAGATGCTCATGTCTCCTTCCTAACAATGGGAGTTGTTGTCCCATTGGCGGAAGACAGGCGACATGTTTAGATTTCAGCGAGAGTGAAACCTCTCGCTTCGTCTCTTCCTCTCTGGTAAGACCAGTATAATGTAACGACAATCAGTGATAACGATGATTTTTTTTATTTTACCTTTATTTAACTAGGCAAGTCAGTTAAGAACAAATTCTTATTTTCAATGACGGCCTAGGAACAGTGGGTTAACTGCCTGTTCAGGGGCAGAACGACAGATTTGTACCTTGTCAGCTCGGCGATTTGAACTTGCAACCTTCCGGTTACTAGTCCAACGCTCTAACCACTAGGCTACTCTGGACCCTATGGACCCTAGTCAAAAGTAGTGCACCATATAGGGAATAGGGTTCCATTTGGGAAACAAGTGAGTCACGTCTTCCTGGCAACCTTCCACATTTCCCTGATTAAAAAGGCTAGTGTAAAAATACCACCATTGAATGTCGCACTTAGATGACACGTGTAATGACCCTTCTGGGGGGGCATCAACCTGATATCCTCCCTTCCACTAAGCCATGTGGGGAAAATCATTAGTTGGCTGCCAGTCGTCTTTTGTGTCATGACTATAAGAAAGGCGTGCGTCCCAAATGGCTGCCCATTTCCTATATAGTGCACTAATTATGAGCACAGCCCAAGTAGTGCACTATGTAGGGACCAGGGTGACATTTGGGGGCAGCCAAGTTAGTCCCAGGATGGCTTCCACTGTTATTTATTTAGCAGTGTGTCCTCCTTCGTGCATCAGAGGACATGCACTTTATGTGAAGGGCTCACAGTGGAACTAACATTCCCAGGGCACAAAATGGCAGTTGAAGGACGTCCTTCACTGCCTGGTTGTTTTGAAGAAGAGACTAAAAGCATTTAGAGCCAAACCGTTGGAAGCCAGGGGCGGTTGAAGGAGCTTCTCCAGCACAACTTAATCTTGGGATATAATATAGGACCATTCTTGTCTACATTTTATTCATTTAGCAGATGCTCTTATCCAGTAGTGGGTGCATAGATTTTCATACTTTTTTTTGTAGTGGATCCCGTGGGAATTGAACCCACAACCCTGGAGTTGCAAGCACCATGCTCTACCAACTGATCCACATGGGTCTACCATTAAAGACAAATAGCATTTGGTTCCAATTTACAATAAGAGTCCCCGATACCGTTGTATTTACATGCAGCTCTACAGTATCTACACTGTAATTATACTACCTGATGTAAATATTTATTAAGGTCGCCCACTGTAAAGTGGGACTAAGTACTCAAATGGTAAAATGTATCATACATTTTAGCTTTAGCAAGGACCCAATGGTTTCACACCATTCTCCACATCAAACAATTTCAGCACATGCTCATTAATGATGTTACACCCGAACACACTTACCATGCACAAACGTTTAAAAACACGAACCACACATCTATGCCTGTGTGCACACAATCTCAATTACCAGAGCAAGCAAACACACCCATATAGGCCCACAACGCCCACAAGCACACAGACAGACACACGGTACCTCTCTGCCAACGGAAAAGCGTGGGAGTCGCCGAGATAGGGGGACAACGGGTTGAAACACACCCCAGTATGAGCCAAAGCACCCTCTTGTATTTCAACTAAGGGCAAAGGAGAGAGGCAGAGACACTCAGCCCAACTGATAAGAGGAGTTGAGGAGGATTAGGGTGAAATTGCCCTTAGATGCTGATCTTCGGTCAGTTTTGCATTTCTCCCACTAATGTTTAAAGGTTAGGCTTTGGGGAAAGGAAGCTGATCATAGATCTGTACCTAGGGGAAACTTTACCCCGGAGCAGTTGAGGACAGGGGGTGAAACGGCCTAAATAATTCCTTTAAGGCACAGAGTCAACACCTAGAGTCAGTTATTATGGGCCTTGGACAATGTGTGACTACTGCCAGCTAAAGTGACAGTGCAACTTTTTGGAATGAGTCATGCGTACATTTGATGAGACAATGTTGAGGAAATGTAAAAAATTAAAATTAAAATTGCAGGCAGCTAAGAGGCTAATTAATGCTTATGCTAAGGCTAATACATCTTTAAAATTCAAACAAAAATGTGTAGATGCTGTATAATATTATACATTCCGTAATTGTCTAACAAATATGCATTTAAGTGTGCCAATGAACAAGACAGAATGTTCAGTCAGTGTATTCTAGTATAATATTGACAAAGATAAAAGTACTGCTGAGTGTGAATACCGTGGCTTTGAATAGCAAAAGCACTCCCATCAAACTCTTGCTGTGCATTATACACAGACTAAATTGACCCCTAAAACCTAGTGACACAATGTTCTGTATGACAAAGTACAATAGATGCTCTATAACCAATGATAGTCCTTTGTAGTCAAATAAAATGATTTAGGGCCTTGATCAATCAAAACCAGTAACCAGGAATACAGGATAAGACAAAGGAAAATCTAAATGATTACTATTTCCACTGTGAGAATTGATGTCACCATTGAATAATGGCAACTTCGAAGTCAACCTAGCCTGGGTGCCAGTCTTATTCTGCTATCTTGACAACTCCTTATGGAATAGTTATGCCAAATGTTTGGATTGACACTGAGTGACAAGGAGTTGGAAAGATTGTATTAACAGACTAGCAAAGGTTACCGGTTTGATTAAATGAGGATGTGTCCTGTGAGTGTCTGCAGCTGTACTGTACCTCCTCGGACTCATCATCTAAGTGGTCGTCGTAGGAGGAGTGGTCCGGGTTGCTGGCCTTGTCCAAGAGCTCGATGGCCAGCGTGCGACTTAGAGGTTGCGAGACAAAGGGATGCTGGGAAAACATCAGGGGACAACAATGAAGCTGAGTTCATACTGTAGGATAGCCTGGTCTCGGATCTGTTTGTGCGGTCTTGCCAATTCCTATGGTTATTGATGGGGCAATGACCATAGCAGTTGGCAAGACAACACAAACAGATCTGAGACCAGACTAACTGTAGGAGACTATGGGCCAGATTCAGTAAAGAAAAACCACGTGTCAGAAAGATTGCATTATGAGAAATGCAATCGAGTAAAACAAATTAATCATAGCTCTCAATTATTTAAAAAAATAAATACATTTCCTGCTGTGGTTGTTCCCTCTTGAGCCAAATAGCAGTTGAATAAAATAAAAGTTGGCTTGGCTTGGGGAAAATGTTATCTAAGATGAGATAAGATACAACTTTATCCATCCCCTTAGGACAATTAGATTCAGGGCTAAAGTGGTGCATCTGATATGAACTGACATACAAAAACACTAGACAGACAACACATTTAGGCTGCGTCCCAAATATGGGCATACGGTGCCACTTGCCTCAGACAAGCATGACACAAGACATTATCACATTTTTATTACATGCTTGTGCAATAGATTATTAAAAGGCTAAAGAGTAATGTGTAAAAGGCACTTTAAGTGAGGTAGATCTAAACAAGATTTCTAAGATAAAATACTAAAACGGTTGAGCCTGTAAGAGTTAGGTGGGATCCTCTGTCCAAGTTTAGTTGAGTGATATACATGGTCGAGTTCTAAGAACACAAACCTCAGGCTAATAGTAAATAAGAGTTGCTATGTGGAAACTGAAGCACTTTCTACAGCACTTTCTGCAATTGCAACATCCTTTTTTGGACTGTTAAATAAATGTTTACCCATTGATTCTTTAAGAATCTTTTAAATGCCTCATGAGCTTAGCTCAACTGTCATACACCATCAGAACCCAAAATGTAAGCTTGTTTTACTTGAAAACAAACACTGTATAGCCTCAAAGTGTATAACTGGGGGCAAAATCCCCCCCCTCCTGGACACCTACACCACCCGATGCCACAGGAAGGCCAAAAAGAAAATCAAGGACATCAACCACCCGAGCCACTGCCTGTTCACCCCGCTATCATCCGGAAGGCAAGATCAATACAGGTGCATCAAAGCTGGGACTAAAGACTGAAAAACAGCTTATATCTCAAGGCCATCAGACTGCTAAACAGCAATCACTTGCACATCAGAGGCGGCTGCCTATAGACATATATCAGGAATCACTGCCTACTTTTAGAAATGGATCACTAGCCACTTTAATAACGTTTCCGTATCTAGCACAACTCATCTCATATGTATAGACTGTGCTCCAAGCTATTCTACGGCATCTTAGTCACTTTAATTGTGTGTAAATATTCCATCACCCATCTCATATGTACAGTTGAAGTCGGAAGTTGTCATACACCTTAGCCAAATACATTTAAACTCAGTTTTTCACAATTCCTGAAATTGAATGTTAATAAAAAAATTCCCTGTTTTAGGTCAGTTAGGATCACCACTTTATTTTATTTTGATTTATTTCAGCTTTTATTTCTTTCATCACATTCCCAGTGGGTCAGAAGTTTACATACACTCAATTAGTATTTGGTAGCATTGCCTTTAAAATTGTTTAACTTGGGTTTGTAGGCCTCCATGCTCGCACACGCTTTTTCAGTTCTGCCAACATATTTTCTATAGGATTGAGGTCAGGGCTTTGTGATAGCCACTCCAATACATTGACTTTGTTGTCCTTAAGCCATAACTTTGGAAGTATGCTTGGGGTCATTGTCCATTTGGAAGACCCATTTGCGACCAAGCTTTAACTTTAACTGATGTCTTGAGATGTTGCTTCAATATATCCACATCATTTTCCTCCCTTATGATACCATCTATTTTGTGAAGTGCACCAGTCCCTCCTGCAGCAAAGCACACCCACAACATGATGCTGACACCCCAGTGCTTCACGGTTGGGATGGTGTTCTTCGGCTTGCAAGCCTCCCACTTTTTCCTCCAAACATTACAATGGTCATTATGGCCAAACAGTTCTATTTTTGTTTCATCAGACCAGAGGACATTTCTCCAAAAAGTACGATCTTTGTCCTCATGTGCAGTTGCAAACCGTAGTCTGGCTTTTTTATGGCGGTTTTGGAGCAGTGGCTTCTACCTTGCTGAGCGGCCTTTCAGGTTATGTTGATATAGGACTCGTTTTACTGTGGATATATATACACACTGTTGTACCCGTTTCCTCCAGCATCATCATAAGGTCCTTTGCTGTTGTTGTGGGATTGATTTGCACTTCTCGCACCAAAGTACGTTCATCTCTAGGAGACAGAACACGTCTCCTCCCTGAGCGGTATGACGGCTGCGTTGTCCCATGGTGTTTATACCTGCATACTATTGTTTGTACAGATGAACGTGGTACCTTCAGGCGTTTGGAAATTGCTCCCAAGGATGAACCAGACTCGTCGAGGTCTACAATTTATTTTCTGAGGTCTTGGTTGATTTCTTTTGATTTTCCCATGATGTCAAGCAAAGAGCCTCTGAGTTTGAAGGTAAGCCTTGAAATACATCCACAGGTATACCTCCAATTGAGTCAAATTGTCAATTAGCCTATTAGAAGCTTCTAAAACCATGACATCATTTTCTGGAATTTTCCAAGCTGTTTAAAGGCACAGTCAACTTAGTGTATGTAAACTTCTGACCCACTTGAATTGTGATAAAGTGAATTATAAGTGAAATAATCTGTCTGTAAACAATTGTTAGAAAAATTACTCGTGTCATGCACAAAGTAGATGTTCTAACCGACAAGCCAAAACTATAGTTTGTTGACAAGAAATTTGTGGAGTGGTTGAAAAACGAGTTTTAATGACTCCAACTTAAGTGTATATAAACTTCCAACCTCAACTGTATATAGTGTATTCTATACTATGCCACTGTATCTTAGTCCAATGGCGCTCTGACATATGTATATAGTCTTAATCCATTCCTTACTTAGATTTACATGTATTTTGGGTATATGTTGTGAAACGGTTAGATATGACTTGTTAGCTATTACTGGACTGTTGGAGCTAGAAGCACAAGCATTTTGCTACACCCACAATAACATCTGTTAAACACGTGTATGTGACCAATACATTTTATTTTATTTTAAACATGGTTAAAACTGTTGATACAGTATCATTATTCCTTGAATCCGCTAGCTCATTCTATTAATTTGAGAGTGGTTCAATTTCTCCAGCACCATTCCTCAGCTGTTTACAAAAACAGTAGCGGGGTCAGTGCTTGTTATTGTTTGAACTTCATATTGCCCATTTAACCAGCATATGTACAACAACTGCAAAGGGGGCTCTATTTCCAAATATTCACACTATTTCACCCAATCTTGACCTTGAACATTTGAAAGACTTCCTTACAATACTCTTTGGGTTGTCATTGAGGCAACCAAATCCCTTGATCCACACAATGACATCACTACAATCACATTGCTGTTATGTAGCTCAGGCCAAGATCATCTTACCTGCAGCAGCTTGTCTGAGGAAGGCCTTTTCTTTGGATTTTTCGTCAACGATATTTTTACAAAATGATGAAAATTACTGGTCCTTGGGGAGGGAAAACGAAATTGTATTTAAAAAAAAATCTATTTCACCCATTCTATCATTTTTTAAAGTAAATATTCAAATTTATATGCTAATAATGATCAAACCTCTTTGGGATAAAACTTGACCCCATATTATGTGTAAATCGAGTTAGGCTGTCAATTCTCCAACCACTCCCCACAAAAAAAGCCTTTGTCTGAGTCCAATGACATTGACACAAATCTGAGGCTCCTTTACCCCTATGACAGGTGTGTCTGACTGTCAATATTTTATCAGCATTTTGATTTGATTCATTAATATTGTATTACGTCTCTTTTTCCATCCAGTTCTAACATATAAGTGTTGGGGTGGGAGAGGACGGTGTGTTCAAGTAACGAGATAGAACCGGACAGGGTTAAAGTTATGTTGCAGGCAGCAAGCGTAAAGACACTTACCACTTCACCTTGTCTTTCAACTTGGGTGGCTGGAAGTTACTTTTGGTCATAAAAAACAGGACTCTGAGAAAAATACACAACTGCACCTTTTTTGTTTAAGGAAATCAGTCCTTTCACTTCCAATCCTTGCTTTTACTCAGTTAAAGGCGCTAACTTTCTAAACATACATTGAAAATAATTAGGATCTGCTTTCTTTACGTTCTGCAAATGCATACAACGAGTTTGTCGAGTCATTGCGTGTTAGAAATATGGGACCAAATACTTAACTATTGACTACTTCAATACACTATAAGTGAATTTGTCCAAATACTTTTGACTTCAAATGGGATACTAGCTACATAAAAATGCTTTCATTTCTTAACGGTAAAACAGATATGTCTGAAAATAACCTCAAGTAAAAGGTGTCATTCTGTACTGTCGCCTCATATGAAACATTTAATCTCAAATCCAAAATGCTTGAGTATAGAGCCCCAATAGATATATGCTTCATTGTCCAAATACATGCGGAGGGTGAGTGTATACGATTCCCCTGCATGCATGGATAAGAATCCCGGCACCTACTGTCCCTATTCTGTGTCTCCATTTTCTCTGTGCTCTTCATTTCATAAAGGTCTCTGTCAAAAAAAAAGGGCCCTGGTCTGATGCCAACAGGTTCAAATGCTAACCTCATCGGGTGAAGGTCGAACATGGGCGGCTGCAGCTCTGCCAGCTCGATGGCGGTGATGCCCACCGCCCAGATGTCGCACAGTTGGTTGTACCCGCCCTTCCTCTCCACGGCTGCCACCTCAGGTGCCATCCTGCACACAGGGAGTCGGCTCAGTTAAATGAACCGTTCACCACATAGCCTTGGCACAGTCAATAGCAATTAACACTACAGGGGCATCTCAACCAAGACCTCTGAACTCAACTGTATAACTCACTGTATGTGCCAATTACTCGCTTATAAAATGTTTATAAATATTAACACATTTTGTAAATATTTCTAAACTTTTGTTTAGTGGTGGCTCTACCGCTAGGGGTGCCATGTGGGGGGACACCCTACCAAAACTCGCTTAATTACCCAAAATGGCTAGAGCCAGCACTGATTTTAAGTTTTAAAATGTATAAGCATTTATAAGGCTTATTCGTGAAAGTTATTATAAAGTGTAACTCAAACACTGGTCTTAAATTAATTTGATCATCATTGAAATCAATATAATCAGAATTGTTTGACTTGTTTAATAGGTTACTTTTTTTTTTAAATCTATTGAATACACTGTTCTAAAATTGGATTTGATGATACAATTTAGAACAACATTATTATTACATTTTAGTCATTTATCAGACGCTCTTATCCAGAGCGACTTACTGGAGCAATTAGAGTTAAGTGTCTTGCTCAAGGGCACAGACAGATTTTTCACCTAGTCGGCACTTAACCACTAGTCTACCTGCCGCTCATCATCATCACCACCACCACCAAATCAATATAATCAGAATATGTTAACCCCCTAGAGTCTAAGCCCTGCCTAAGCTGGGTGGGGGTTCTACTAAGCTAACATATGGAATTATTTTAAGAAAGTCATACCAAAGATCATTTAGCTATTTGATTTAGAATTTTAAGAAATAATTTTTTATTTTTTATTTTTTTTTAAACAATTATTTGACTAAAATAAGTTTGTTCTGATGTGTCTGTCCTACAGTGCCGTGAAAAGTATTTGCCCCCTTTCTGATTTTCTCTATTTTTGCTGATTTTTGATACTGAATATTATCAGATCTTAGTTCTAGATCTTAGATCTTAGATCCTATTTTTGCATATTTTTGATACTGAATATTATCAGATCTTAGATAAAGGGAACCTGAGATAACAACCCCCCCCCCCCCAAAAAAAAGTATACCAATTTATTTAATTTACAAAGTTATGCAACACCCAATTCCCCTGTGTGAAAAAGTAATTGCCCCCTTACACTCAATAACTGGTTGCGCCACCTTTAGCTGCAACGACTGCAACCAAATGCTTCCTGTAGTTGTTGATCAGTCTCTCACATCGCTGTGAGGAATTTTGTCCCAGTCTTGCATGCAGAACTGTTTAACTCAGTGACATTTGTGGGTTTTCAAGTATGAACTGCTCATTTCAAGTCCTGCTCCAACATCTCAATTAGGATTAGGTCTGGACATTGACTAGGCCATTCCAAAACGAAACATTTGTTGCTTTTTAGCCACTTTCATGTGGACTTAATTGTGTTTTTGGATCTTTGTCTTGCTAGATGACCCAGCTGCACTTCAGCTTCAGCTCACAGATGGCTGGCCTGACATTCTCCTGCAGAATACTCTGATACAGAGCAGAATGCATGGTTCCTTCTATTAAGGCAAGTTGTCCAGGTCCTGAGCCAGCATCCCCAAACCATCACACTACCACCACCATGCTTGATCGTTGGTATGAGGTTCTTACTGTGGAATGCACTGTTTGGTTTTCGCCAGGTATAATAATACTACTACTACAACATGGAACTTATATTGCGCTTTCAAGGAAAGAACGTTGCTTTATAATGATAGAAATGAAAAAACAACAAAACAGGAGTCAAAACAAAACAGACTAAACAAAACATGAATTAAGAGAGGTGTGGGCTCAAAAAAGGGAAAGAGTATCAGTGTAAGGGTAGGGTAGGGTCAGGATTTGGATACGAACCCGGTCTAGGGTAAGGGTCGGGATTGGGGTTAGGGTTCTCTGCCAACTTTTACCACATATGCAGAAGTACAACATTGGCAGATGCAATGCAAAAAAACATATCCAGCTTAAACGGATGGATTTTGATGGAAATGTTTTCTTTATGCTAATTTGATTTTTGTGGGGCCACGGATATCGACTCTAGGGGGTTAAAAACCTTCTAAAATCAATCGAAGAGCACATTCATATCCTGCTTGACAAAATGGTGGATGATAGATCCATGGATAGATTCACCTGACTTGGGTATCAAGGGACAGAGAGAATTGATAGAAGGGGGGAAGTGATGAAGGACATTACCAGTAAGGTGTGCCGATGAAGGATTTTCTCTTTGCAATGGTCATTGTGATTTGGGCCGAGACGCCGAAGTCAGCTGCCAAGAAAATAATGAAAGATTTGAGAACCTGACTTTATAGTTATATTCCCATCAACAGTTGAAGTCGGAAGTTTACATATACCTTAGTCAAAAACATTTCAACTCAGTTTTTCACAATTCCTGACATTTAATCCTAGTCAAAATTCCCAGTTTTAGGTCAGTTAGGATCACCACTTTATTTTAAGAATGTGAAATGTCAGAATAATAGTAGAGAATTATTTATTTAAGCTTTTATTACTTTCATCACATTCCCAGTGGGTCAGAAGTTTACATACCCTCAATTAGTATTTGGTAGCATTGCCTTTAAATTGTTTAACTTGGGTCAAACGTTTCATGTAGCCTTCCACAAAATTCACACAATAAGTTGGGTGAATTTTGGCCCATTCCTCCTGACAGAGCTGGTGTAACTGAGTCAGGTTTGTAGGCCTCCTTGCAAACACACGCTTTTCAGTTCTGCCAACAAATTTTCTATGGGATTGAGGTCAGGGTTTTGTGATGGCCACTCCAATACCTTGACTTTGTTGTCCTTAAGCCATTTTGCCACAACTTTGGAAGTATGCTTGGGGTCATTGTTCATTCGGAAGACCCATTTGCGACCAAGCTTTAACTTCCTGACTGATGTCTTGAGATGTTGCTTCAATATATCCACATCATTTTCCTACCTCATAATGCCATCTATTTTGTAAAGTGCACCAGTAACTCCTGCAGCAAAGCACCCCACAACATGATGCTGCCACCCCAGTGCTTCAAGGTTGGGATGGTGTTCTTCGGCTTGCAAGCCTCCCCCTTTTTTCTCCAAACATAACGATGGTCATTATGGCCAAACAGTTCTATTTTTGTTTCATCAGACCAGAGGACATTTCTCCAAAAAGTACGATCTTTGTCCCTCTGTGTAGTTGCAAACCGTAGTCTGGCTTTTTTATGGTGGGTTTGGAGCAGTGGCTTCTTCCTTGCTGAGCGGCCTTTCTGGTTATGTCGATATAGGACTTTTTTTACTGTGGATATACAGTAGATACTTTTGTACTTCCTCCAGCATCTTCGCAGGGTCCTTTGCTGTTGTTCTGGGATTGATTTGCACTTTTCGCACCAAAGTACTTTCATCTCCAGGAAACAGAACGCATCTCCTCCCTGAGCGGTATGACGGCTCAATGATGTTCCCATGGTGTTTATACTTGCGTACTATTGTTTGTACAGATGAATGTGGTACCTTCAGGCGTTTGGAAATTGCTCCCAAGAATGAACCAGACTTGTCGAGGTCTACAATTTATTTTCTGAGGTCTTGGTTGATTTCCTTTGATTTTCCCATAATGACAAGCAAAGAGCCACTGAGTTTGAAGGTAGGCCTTGAAATACATCCACAGGTACACCTCCAATTGACTCAAATGATGCCAATTAGCCTATCAGAAGCTTCTAAAGCCATGACATCATTTTGGGGAATTTTCCAAGCTGTTTAAAGGCACAGTCAACTTAGTGTATGTAAACTTCTTACCCACTGGAATTGTGATAAAGTGAATTATAAGTGAAATAATCTGTCTGTAAACAATGGGTGGAAAAATTACTTGTGTCATGTACAAAGTAGATGTCCTAACCGGCTTGCCAAAACTATAGTTTGTTAACAAGAAATGTGTGGAGTGGTTGAAAAAATTGTTTTAATGACTCCAACCTAAGAGTATGCAAACTTCCAACTTCAACTGTAAATGTCCAAATGCAATCAACAGTTCATCATTAATACAGTGAATGTCTAATACATGTTTGATGACCATTTCCTAAGCCTGGTTCGCTCTGTAGTAAATTATGCATAGCAATGTTGAAATCAATGAAAATCATGCAATGCTCATGTATTGTAGTAATTATACAAAAAATGTAAACTGGTGTAGGCAATATTCCCAAAAGGAATATGATATAAATTGTAGTGGTAGCACTGATATACAATTATTCCAATCACTGTCCAGGCATCTCAGACTTGATTTACCTTACTACACACATTGAATATAAAAGCACACACACACACACACACACACACACACACACACACACACACACACGTGTGAAAGCAGAAGGTGCTATTCACAGCCAAGCACAATTAACAGCTTGTCAATCACAGCCAGGTGGCGATCACACACTCAACAAATTGCCATTATTCATCATATTGAAACGCAGACATCAAAGAAAACAGTTGGACGTCTGGACTCCTTACCTAGTTTGACGTACCCGTTGTCTGTCAACAGTATGTTTGCTCCCTTTGTGCAGATAAAAGAAAATTACAACTTCAATGGATTTGCAGTTGCATAGGCCTATGTAAGTGTTTAGTACGTTTATAAATATGTTTTCTCAACAACGTATCAAATGTCTTACCAACTTGTATCTGCACATTTTCAATGCAGTTTCATATATGCAGCAGTCTCTTAACAAGGCTATCTATCGAACAAAACTTTGCATGGGAACGACCAAACGGGACAAGCCTGAAGTGACTTTGAAAGATGTCTTGTTGGGGATTCAAATGGTGGCTATTAGTGTCAGAAATGTTTTTATAATGGCTATTACACCGTCTGTGCCAAGAAATTCCAGAAGAACACATTAAACTACTGTAAATGTATTTTGTACATGTCTGGGTGAAGGTGTTGTTGGTCTATTTGTGTGTATTTGTTGTGTAGATAGTAGAGACCCTGTGAAGGGAAAAATGCAGAGAGTGAGTCAGTCCATTGACCTCTTCACAAATAATATCCCATCCTAATATGGTGTCCCTTTTTAGCCAATTCACATTCAACCAAAATCAGCCACATACCTTTCCAAAGCATAAGATAACTGTCATTTTACCAGAAAAGCAATAGTCTGTTTACTTATTTTTTTTGCGATTTGTAATAAAGGATTTATTATGATATAATAGTTGTGTGTATCAAAATCGAACACATCAATGACAACAATAGTCCTACGATGTTGCTATTGCTAACGGCTGTTTTCAATCTCAATCGAGCGGATGGATGAAATCAAAGGCAGTTCAAAGGCTTTTAGCTGAAAGACATCTGTCTGAAGAAGAGTGAATGCTTGAGTGCTGGAGGAGGCAAAGTGAATGGACGTACCTGAAGAGTTTCTCGAGACACGTAGGCTATTTGTGATTCTGTAAGAGGCCCGTTCACTGAAAGATAAGGAGAGACATGATTGGAGCCTGAGAAGCACTGGTGCTTTATTAAAAGGTTCCTCGCCATTGGTTATTGAGACAACATCTGGTACCTGAACTCAAATGTATCACGTATTTCATTAATATTATTTCAGCTAAAGGTCTTATGTGGGCACACATCAGCATTTCAAGTTACATCAATATTGCTTGTTGGTTAAATTTGCCCCCCAAAATCATCAATGTACAGTTTTTGTGTCATTTAACCTCAGCTTCAACCACTTATCAACAATATGGGTTCAAGGTGGGCAATGTAGGTTCAGGGTTCACAATTGGATGTTGATCTGACAGCTTTACCTGGCAACGTTAGGTTATTTGAAGGTCATTATTGGGACTCTAGAATAGTTATGACTGGACTGAACAGACCAGCCACAACAGGACCCTATTAAAAACAGAAAAAATATATATTTGCTACTGAATTAGACAGAGCTAGATTCCTAGGTTGTTCTTAGATTTCAATAACATGTGTAGTACTATACAGTAAATTGCATATTCTCAATGAAATCGCCTGTATAAACAAATACAATAGCAGTCTATTCAAACATGATCCTCTGGAATTGACTCACATGTCTGTCTGTCTGCCTGTCTGCAGTTTGAGTGAGAACACGCATCGTACTCCATCCTTCTCCAATCCTAGGCTGTGTGGGAGTGCTTTGGCCATAACATTGAGAGACTAATCTTCTTAAAACGTTCTACTAAGTAGATTGCAAGTCATGATAGCACCAGTTTATTGGGGTCTGATTAAAAGATGCAGTTAGTCACATGACGGAGCTAATTAAACTAACTTTCTCTTAAGGCTCTAAGGGGTATATCAAAAAGCAGGGTCACCAAGTTAGCCAGTTGAATCAATTATAACATTCCCATTTTATTTTTTATATTTTTTACCTTTATTAAGAACAAACAACTGCCTTGTTCAGGGGCAGAACGACAGATTTTTACCTTGTCAGCTCGGGGATTCGATCTTGCAACCTTTCGGTTACTAGTCCAACACTCTAACCACTAGGCTACCTGCCGCCCCTTTCAAGCTTATCTTTCCAAAAAATGAGAAATTTACTTCCAAATAGTTACACAGGTTAGCTGGCTAACTCATTGATCCTGTTTGATGGGTTCTGACTTCTTAACTTGAAACATTGTTAATCATCAGGTATCCTTTGGAAATGAGAAGGGCCACAGTCTGGTTTCCACACAAGAAGTTAATGGTTATCTGTAGGAGGAATGTCTATGGTGGAGTCAATTAAGGTTGGACATGTGTAAAGGAAAGGCAATCACACGGTTGCGGTCACTGATAAGGGTGTAGAGCTATGAATTAGTGAGTAATGGGGGCAGAGGTCATGTAACATGAATGGAGAAGGAACAGTTTATTACCCGCATCACTTAACTTCCTACCTAGCAATAAAGATGTAATGTTTAGAGGGAAGGAGGAGACTTAACCCAAATTGGGGTATATATACTTGTGCTGGTATAAACATGTCTTTGTCAGTTCAGCTGTCTGACCCATTGGGTGAATAAACTTGGTTTGAGATTTACTAATCGTCCATGAGTTAGAACCTAACATGTTTAAATTGGAAAACTCAGTCTAAAATTACCTCCTTCCTTTATATTCTTTCTTTCATCGGCACTGACCTGAAAGAACCTATACAGGTGACAGCATAGGGTCTACCATACTGCTTTCACCTATCCTCCATTTTCAGATCAATGCAGATGGAAAGGAGAAAAGGAGAGGAAGCTATGTTAGACTAATCAACATGCCCCCTTAAGCCTTGTTAAGAATACCCAACAACTAAACGATGAAGGTTAAAGGAATGTAACGATGCGACAAGCCTACTGGGCATTGTGAAGGCCACGAGGAACAGTGCGCCGAGCACGTAAGCCTTCCGTTTCGGTGACCCTCTATGTACTCCGGAGACAATGCCTAGGGTTGGGGACATTATGAGCAGTGTGTCGTCACCGTGGCAGCGGGGAGCCGATATGTGGGAGGATGAGATCAACGGTAGTTGGTGGTGTCGACTGCTGTTCCTGTCTCTCTAATGAGGAGCCTCGCAGCCGACTGAGCCCAGCACAGTCATTAAGAGCAGAATCAACACCGTCTCTGTGTGAGTGTATGTATGTGTCTGTGTGTGCGCAAAAGTGCAAAAACAGCTGCTAAAGACGGCCACCCTAATGACCTGCTCTTTAAATGGGCAATCTGCAGTTCAAACAATTACAAAGTGGTCACGCCACCAGTACTTTCGTAAATAGCTCGGGGATGGGGCTGAAGAAATGTAACTACTCAAATGTATAGATGGAGCTATGGATGCAAAAACTGACCATCCATGACATCAAACTTATAGTTTTAGCCATGTTTTAAATCTATACACAGTGTTTGTTTACAAACATTGGAGTAAAACCAGCTTATATTTTGGGTTGTGATGGGGTAAGACAGTTGAACTAAGCGCGTGAGGCAATTTATAAGTTATATTCTTCTAGAATAAAATGGATATATCATCTCTTTTAAAGTCCAAAAATGGACGTAGCAACTGCAGATTTTCCCTTTAACGACCAAGACAAGAAGAAGAAAAAGCGTACTAAGAATCTGTTAACTGTCTGTCTGGTTATGTGGTAGGAGCTAGGTTACGTCCAACATGGCAACCGATTCCCCCTGGGCCGTAGTATAAAGTAGTGTACTATAAAGGGAATAGGGCGCCATTTGGGACGTACCCCTAGTAAGAGGACGTCTAGCTTGAGTGAGGAATTAGCTTAAAACCACACACCGAAACGTATTGAATTTGGCTTCATCGAACCGGTTGAGCCAGCTGTCATTTTTCAAATGCTTGTGTGTTTTGTGTGTGTGTGTGTGTTTGTGCGCTGTATGTTGTTGTGTATGCTTACCGTGATATATGTCTTGTAGAAACCCTCCCCCGCAATATTCCATACATATCCATAATTTATCTCTCCTGTAAAGAGCAAAAGGAAACAAATTACATTACAATCGATACTGTACGGCTCAAAATAGTCAGAGTAAAAAGCTAAAGCAAAGAGGCAGGGTGGAGTCTGGGGAGGGGGGAGGGGGGGGGGGGGGCAGAGAGAGAGTATGGATGAATGCTTTTGGGGATCTTTTTCTAGGTTGTGACACAGCATGATGCGGTTCGGCTATTAGGTCACAACTACCCTCCGGCCAACCAAAGCGTTAAATCTTCTCAAAATGGCCACCCTCCACCTCCCTCACCTCTTGAGCTGTTCAATACAAAGCATTTCCCCAGAGCTAGTAATTAGCCCCATTGTTAGCATGCTAGCGTTAGTGCGGCTAGGCTTGGAACGGATGCTCTGTCCGTAGCTTGGCTGCAGTGGAGAACGACTACGCTGAGCCTGTGTGTACTTCAAAACCTGATAGTGGCTGGGAATTGACTGAGCCAGGACAGGGGTGGAGAAGGGAAGGGTAGGTTAGGTTAGGGATGGTGGCGGAGGAAGCATGGGGTGCGGACCTTTAAATATGCTACCTTAAGTAACTGCCAAAGTAGGCCACGATGTTAGAGTGCTTGCAGTCCTTCATCATGACGATTTCCTGCTGCACCACCACAAAGTCCTCCCCTGTGGAGAGACGACAGACGTGAGGCAAGGTGAGAAGAGAGACAAATTAACATACGTACATAAACACACATTTATAAACACATACTCACATAAATGTATACAAACTTGAGTATGTTTTGTGTACACTACCGGTCAAAAGTTCTAGAACACCTACTCATTCAAGGGTTTTTCTTTATTTGTACTATTTTCTAATTTGTAGAATAACAAACATTGAAACAGTGAAGACATCAAAACTATGAAATAACACATATGGAATCATGTAGTAACCAAAAGAGTGTTAAACAAATCAAATATATTTTATATTTGAGATTCTTCAAATAGCCAACCCTTAGCCTTGATGACAGCTTTGCACACTCTTGGCATTCTCTGAAACAGCTTCAAGAGGTAATCACCTGGAATGCATATCAATTAACAGGTGTGCCTTCTTAAAAGTTAATTTGTGGAATTTCTTTCCTTCTCAATGCGTTTTAGCCAATCAGTTGTGTTGTGATAAGGTAGGGGTGGTATACAGAAGATAGCCCTATTTGGTAAAGACCAAGTCCATATTATGGCAAGAACAGCTCAAATAAGCAAAGAGAAACAACAGTCCATCATTACTTTAAGATATGAAGGTCAGTCAACACGGAACATTTCAAGAACTTTGAAAGTGCAGTCACAAGACCCATCAAGATCTATGATGAAACTAGCTCTCATGAGGACCGCCACAGAAATGGAAGACCCAGAGTTACCTCTGCTGCTGAGGATAAGTTCATTAGAGTCACCAGCCTCAGAAATTACAGCCCAAATAAAAGCTTCACAGAGTTCAAGTGACAGATACATAAACATCAACTGTTCAGAGGGGACTGTGTGAATCAGGCCTTCATGGTCGAATTGCTGCAAAGAAACCACTACCAAAGAACACCAATTTGAAGAGACTTGCTTTGGCCAAGAAACATGAGAAATGGACATTAGACAGGTGGAAATTTGTCCTTTGGTCTGGAGTCCAAATTGGAGATTTTTGTTCCAACCGCCATCAAATCAAATCAAATTTATTTATACAGCCCTTCGTACATCAGCTGATATCTCAAAGTGCTGTACAGAAACCCAGCCTAAAACCCCAAACAGCAAGCAATGCAGGTGTAGAAGCACGGTGGCTAGGAAAAACTCCCTAGAAAGGCCAAAACCTAGGAAGAAACCTAGAGAGGAACCAGGCTATGTGGGGTGGCCAGTCCTCTTCTGGCTGTGCCGGGTGGAGATTATAACAGAACATGGTCAAGATGTTCAAATGTTCATAAATGACCAGCATGGTCGAATAATAATAAGGCAGAACAGCCATGTCTTTGTGAGACGCGGAGTGCGAGAACGGATGATCTCTGCATGTGCATTTCCCACCGTAAAACATGGAGGTGTGGGGGTGCTTTGCTGGTGACACTGTCTGTGATTTACTTAGAATTCAAGGCACACTTAACCAGCATGGCTACCACAGCATTCTGCAGCGATACACCATCCCATCTTGTTTAGGCTAAGTGGGACTATCATTTGTTTTTCAACAGGACAATGACCCAACACACCTCCAGGCTGTGTAAGGGCTATTTTACCAAGGAGGAGAGCGATGGAGTGCTGCATCAGATGACCTGGCCTCCACAATCCCCCAACCTCAACCAAATTGAGATGGTTTGGGAATAGAGTGAAGGAAAATGCTTTTCCAACAGTCTTGAAGGAGTTTCCACATATGCTAAGCACTTGTTGGCTCAGCATATGTGGGAACTCCTTCAAGACTGTTGGAAAAGCATTCCAGGTGAAGCTGGTTGAGAGAATGCCAATAGTGTGCAAAGCTGTCATCAAGGCAAAGGGTGGCAATTTAAAGAATCTCAAATATAATATGTTTTTATTTGTTTAACACATTTTTGGTTACTACATGATTCCATGTGTTATTTCATTGTTTTGATGTCTTCACTATTATTCTACAATGTAGAAACTAAAGAAAACCCCTTGAATTAGTAGGTGTTCTAAAACTTTGGACTGGTAGTGTATGTCCACAATGAAACACTATAAAAGACTGAAACACTTTAAAAAGGAACTTAAGCTGCTTCTACATGAATAAAATGGCATAAAATGAGTTTGAATTATATATATATTTTTTTATACAGACACACACTTGGACCACCTCACTGAACCACAGCACTCTGACAATACTAGCTGGGAACTTACAGAATGGGCCAAATAGTAAGCAGACAATTACAAACTGTGCAATAGTCTGCATACTGACCAGATGCGCAGAGATAATGGCTCGGAGGATTGGTTTAGCAGAATCAATGCGTTATTTGTAATCTATGCTAGTCCCTTTTGATGAAGGCATCTGTCAAACCGGCAAAGCTATCGGTGCAAACTTTAAGCTACACACCTCCCAAATGAAGACCATACATCTCAGAATCAATGAGCCGCACGACGTCCAACTACGATCACTGAGGGGAATCAATTCCACAGATCATAATTACACAGGCTGGGAATATTCAGTTTGGCAGCTTGTCAACACCACCAGAAGGCCAGTGTTTCCCGACACTCAACGCTATTCTAATGCGGGGGGAGTGCGATGGACTTGGAAACTGGGGATATAGAAATCAATAGAAGCTAAGTTTTGGAGGCCTGTCTCCTTGAGGTTGCACTCAAACACATGCACACACACTCACAGATAAGAAATTATCTCAATGACAAGGCGGCAGTAAATAGCCCTTGATTAATAAAACCCGCTGGGGATGCTTGCACTTCGATTTTAGCACTTCTCTCAATACGGGATGCGTGCCGCCCATTCAAACCCCGCACTCTCCATCAGCACTGTTGCTATGTCAGCGCATTTCTCCCAGGCAGAGCTATCGAGTGCAGCTCCACCCGATGCTTCTTCAGAGGGAGAAGCAGGACACGTTTATTGGTTTTAACGAGAAATGACTGCCCATGAAGCTCTCCCTCGCCTTCGATTGGCCCAAGGGACGGAAGGCAGGGCCCGGTTGATTGGCTGAATGGGCGAGAATCAAATTTTTTCCCTCTTTTTTTCTCCGACAATGTCCCCTGGGGTTCGTGGACCTGACAGCGTCGATCTGGGCTGACCTTGATCTCTGGCTCGGATCTCAACATCTATAAGCATGTGCGTCATCTCATGCGCGGCGGGACAAACGCTTTGGAGGAGAGAGAGAGAGAGAGAACAAAGTCACTTTAGTGTGACTGCTGGCTTAATGATGGACGCTCCAGGCCTCATTAAAAAGCTGATCTATTTTTTGTATTATTTTTTTCTACACCTCTCTCTCACCACTCTTCAATATTTCTACGTCTGTCATTCGCTCTGTGTTCAAAATCTCTTCTGGAGCCTCAATGAGAGATGAAAATAAATATGTATGCTGGCTTATGTAATGGCTCATTAAAATGTATGGAACATGCTGGATATGCAAGGCGAGGGTTGTGAATAGAGTTAGCGCTGCAGCAAAAAAAAGCCCTATTAATAAAGTTTACACGGACCCTATGATGAATTAAATATCGATGGGGGGGTTTTGCGGGTATTTTTCTGCTTACGGCCTCCTCCCGAAGGAGCGTCCCAGGATTCACTTTCAACAGTGACCAAGATCAGATGGCCCTGGTGCTTCCTGTCGTGGTGAGCCTGTCCTTCTCCGGTGACGCAGTGACATTTTCCCAGTACAGGAGGGATTGGAGAGAGGGACTGACTGTGTAGGATACTCTGGGTGAAGTTTCCCCTAGGTACAGATCCAAAATTAGCGTCTCCTGCTCTAATCATAACCTTAAACATTAGTGTGGAAAAGGCTAAACTGACCCAAGATCAGCGTCTAGGGGCATGTAGGACTGGGGGAGACGCCTACTACCGACTGCCATCACCTCTACGTGCTAATACCAAAGTAGTGACTTTGGATAAACTCCTGCACACGTATGTCGTTCTTGCCAGAATGAGTCTTTGGACTCAAAACAATTTATAAATATGTTATATTTAGAACACAAGTGGAGATTTACTGGCTTATTACAGAGATGTAATGTTAGCTGAATTGCTTCCATTTTTTTTAAGTTAAGAACATGGCGTAACAATAACTCAAAAAGTACATTTTTTAATTTTGTCATTTACTCTTATGTATTCTTTTTGATCACAATATTCTACAAATTCATGGAATCTATTTATTTATCTGCAGTTACAAAACAATGTTTAATAATTACATTCTGGTCACTAAGCACTTACATATAGTAACTGTATGGACCAATGGTAGTTTTTAAATTTGGACTATTTAGCAAACAGTAGTGAATTTTTCCTTTCATCCAAGGTGACATGGAATAAAGCAGTGCAATAAGCAATAGGATGCCCCCTTTGGGATGCTCACATACGCTGACAGTAAGCAAGGACCTCATAATATGATCTCATGTTGGCTAATAGAACAGCAAATGTTGGCAAATACCATGGAGGACTGGAAGCCATCAGGGTTGTGCTCATTAGGCACCAAACGGAAGAAAACGGAATTAAATGGAAACGCTCATTTTGGTTTTCCGTTGCAAAATGTTTTTAAACTTTTCCAGTTGCATGCCCTAATGAACAGGATCCAGATTTGGGGGAGGGGGCCTTGTGCAAACAGATTGGCTGCGTTGCAATGTATTGGAGCAGTTACAAATATCTTGGCAGCCTCTAACCCAGATTCTTGGACTGTACATGGACATCACGAAGCACAAGATGAAGATAAAGCCTGGCAGCCAGCCCAAATTAAAATGTATTTATGACCGAGATGCCATTTGAAAATCAAACACAGATTAGAACAAATTGGAACAAGTCAAAAAAGCACATATTAAATGACTTATTTGAATTCTGCACAGCATGCCACTAAAGCGAGATAAGCCAATGAGTTCCCAGCAAACTGTTGCTAGGGTATATTAGTTGGGCTTGCATTGAAAGCATCTTTGGGAAACAGTTTTACATTTGAGATTGAAACAGACTGGCAGATATAACAAGGTGCTGAATATGGTGTCTTTCGTTGGTTAACTGTGACATGTTAGCCGCTCACCCATTAATTTGTCTTTTTTTTTTTTTAACCCTTTTTCCTCCCCAATTTCATGGTATCCAATTGGTAGTTACAGTCTTGTCTCATCGCTGCAACGGACGGACGGACGGACGGATGGACGGACGGACAGAGACAGAGAGAGACAGAGAGACAGAGAGAGAGACGAAGGCCGAGAGCCGTGCGTCCTCCAAAACACAACCCAACCAAGCCGCACTGCTTCTTGACACAATGCCCACTTAACCCGGAAGCCAGCCACACCAATGTGTCAGAAGAAACACCGTACACCTGGCAACCGTGTCATCGTGCACTGCGCCCGGCCCGCCACAGGAGTCGCTAGTGCGCGATGGGACAATGACATCCCTGCAGGCCAAACCCTCCCCTAACCCGGACGATGCTGGGCCAATTATGCGCCGCTCCATGGTCACGAAAGGCATGCGACAGAGCCTGGACTCTAACCCAGAATCTCTAGTGGCACAGCTAGCACAGCAATGCAATGTTTTAGACCATTGCGCCACTCGGGTTGGCCCCAGCCGCTCACCCTTGGGTGTGTCTGTGTGTTAGTCCACTCCACACACTATGATAGTTAATCACTCTGCCTATGTCTAGGCTACATAGGTTTCCATGGTCCTGGCATTGGCGACACACCTCGAGCCATCGACCCTGTCACCAAGAAACACACTCATGGACACCATGGCTACATCTGTCAAGAGTGCTAGTTGCCCTGGTCTGATGCGTACTGACAAGCACCTCCATGTCACTCCACGCTGTCACAGTGGATTGTGGCACCTTCCCTTCGTCATGCAGTGCTGTTGGCATTTTAAGGAGATAGGGGAAAACCTTGGCCACATTAATTTTAGATGGGGTTCCTGCAGTGCGTTAGCGTGAATGGCTAATAAGAGACCTCCGGGCTGAAATCGACTGCATGTGATCCACCTGATAAATCTGGGAAGACACACACTCTCTCTCTTTAAAGCTTCTGACCCCTTTCCAGCTCCAATTGTCACTGTCAATCTAGCAAACCATCAAAGCCCTGTCTGGTGCATTCTCTACCTCTAATGTACTGTAAGAAGAAAATAAAGCATTTAACCCATAGACATCCGCAAAGGGAAGTTCAAACAACATCAGAAACCCCATTTTGGACGTTGTCTTAAGCGTGTGGATGTGTCACAAATAATAAGTCCACTATTTTTAGCCAGAGCCCAATGGGCCCTGGTCAAAAGTAGTTCACTATATAGGGAATAGTCATTAGAGACGCAACCTTGAAGTGACTGGTATTCCCAACAACTTCACAGTACAGTGTTCTTTTATGATAAACTGACTCACACACCTAACATTGATGGTCTTTCATAAAGGGGGCCTTGAAAAAAGTGCCTTGAGCGACTACATACAGAGGGCAAAATGCACTCCTATTGGCCTATTGATTTGATTGATGTCTCGCACGTCCCTCGGCGCCAGTCCAGCGTGTTAACTCCATCGTCACACAGGCCTCTGCATAGAAGATCATGTGATGTTGTATAGAATATGGTTCTATGGAACTCATTAATGAACATTTAAAGATATGGGGCATATCATTTGTATTAGAATCCACACCCTTTTAAGATTAAAGGGATAGTTCACCCAAATTACTTATTTGATTCCTTACCCTGAATGCAGTCTATGCCATGGACAATGAGACTCTGTAAGAACTGCTCACAAGGTAAGGCTACAAATATGTCATTTTGTAATTTGGCTTACTATCCCTTTATATAAATAAAACATGGTTTACTGTCAGCTGTGGATGATAACACAACTGACACAAATCAAAGGTTAGAAATGACCATGGCGTGAGCACAACCTAAAAATATGCCACAAATAAACCCCAAATCAATTCCTGTTATTGTAGAATTATGCAGTGTCCTTACAAGAATAGACACAAATGGAGGGAGAGGGAAGTTGCAGCAAATCAATAGTGCCTGTTAAAGTTAAAAGCACTACGACAGAGGTCCCACAGTCCAAAAGCCTTGCAGAAATACTCTAGTCTTGAGTGTCTATACTAAATCTTCCTCCTCAAATGGCACCCTATGTAGTGCACGATTTTTTATAAAAAAGGGAATAGGGTGCCATTTAGGACACACCCCAAAAGCAAGGCAGGAGCTGTCACAGCGGATATGGTAAAGAGGTGGTTTGACATTAAAAAGAGAGGATTGGGGGGGGCGGAGCTAGCATGTTGGAGTGAACGGCTGTGCGTGAGAGGCTCCTGCAACTTTTTTGCGAAATAATCTAATTTAACCTACTTTATGGCACTTTTTACAACAAACGTTTCTTTCTAATACAAGATTGTAACTTTTTATATGAAAATGCCGAGTAATAAGCGACCAAAGGACAATAAATCCACAGCGGAGGCCTACTCCCCACTAAACAACGAGACAGACATGGCGGGAGGCACCTGCAACAACGTGACACTTACAGAACTTACCCGGGCTTTGGGGGAGCTACGTGTTGCTATAGCTGAGGATCTTAAGACCACTATTGCTGAACTGGACACCAAAATCGAGAGCATCATTCGAACGGTCGCTTCGCATGGCCAGAGTAGTGTGGACCTTGAGAAAGCTTCTGAATTCAACGCTGGTAGGATCGACGAGTTAGAGAAGCTATGCACGTCATTGCAGGATACTGTGCAGAGGCTTTCTGTGAAAGTGGTGGACCTGGAGGGCCGATCCAGACGTAATAACCTTCGCGTTGTTGGTCTGGCAGAGGGGGTAGAGGCGGGCTCTCGCCCCACTGACTTCTTCGCCAAGCTATTGAAGGATGCAATGGGATCGGATGTTTTGGATTCGGATCCCTAGCTGGACCGCGCACATCGCTCCCTTGTCCCAGTGCCTGGACCGGGCAAACGTCCTCGCCCAGTAATCATCTGCTGTCACAGTTTCAAGACCAAGGATCTTATCCTGCGTGAAGCTCGAATGAGGGGCAACCTGTCACATAAAGGGCATCCATTCCGTGTCTATGAGGATTATGCGCCCGATGTGGCAAAGCATCGCGCCGACTACAGAGATGTCATGACCAAACTCTACAAACTCCATCTTCGCCCAGCCTTACTCTTCCCTGCAAGGCTAAGAATTACCCCGCCTTCCGGTGAGAAGATTTGGCTCTCCTCGGTTTTGGACGCAGAGAAGTTTATCCCAGGATATACACCAATCCCCCGTACAGGTTAGAGTGCCTTGTTATTGCGTGTTAGGGTCTGCTCATGGACTCGAATCCATACTATACCATACTGGGTGAAAACGTATTAAACGGGCTCAACAAAGGCTACCGAACATGTAAAACGCTGAGCAGACCAAGGGATGGCGGTCAGAGCTCTCAATTAACGTTACATTCACTTTCATCCCGGCTGTGCTCAGCGATGCATATTTTTTACTTCCAGGTTTGATCACTGACACCTTCGGACGGATATACTTATATTCCCCCACTTTTGTTTTGTTTCGTTATTTATTTTACAATCCTTACATTATTCTTACTACCATACCATTTATTTATTGCTTGCAGGGGACTGGGGGTGATGGTTGGGAGGGGGCAGACACCTGGTTAGCAGGTTGATGTTTTGTTCCGTTCTGCCTTTGTCTGGCCGTGGGCCTCTCTCCCGACTAGAGTCCCACCAGCCCGCTGTAGGGTTTATGTCTGTGTAGGTGTGCGTACATATAATTACTATTTGTACTTTATTACTACTTTCTCTTAATACTAAAATGCTATGTATGTGTATATTTTAAATCAGGGTAGATTGTTATTCTGGGGTATGAATGTTTGTATGTGTATGTGTACATGTGGATGTATATACATATTCTTTAAATATATATTTTTATATATGATTTTTTTTTTTGTGTATGTATACATACATGTATATATGGGTGTGTATATGTGTGTATGTATGTGTGTATGTATGTATGTGTGTATATATGTATGTATGTATGTATGTATGTAAGTATGTGTGTATGTATGTGTGTGTGTGTGTGTGTATGTATATGTATGTATGTGTATATGTATATCTGTGTGTGTATGTATGTGTATATGTATATCTGTGTGTGTGTGTATGTGTGTATGTATGTATATATATATATATATATATATATATATATATATATATATATATATATATGTATGTGTATGTGTGTATGTATGTATGTGTGTGTGTATGTGTATACATGTATATGTATGTATGTGTGTATGTATGTATATGTGTGTGTGTATGTGTGTGTATGTGTATATATGTATATATATATGTATATATATATATATATATATAATGTATATATTTGTATTTATTTTTTATTAAACATATTTTGTTTATGGGGGGAACGTTTAATTTAACAAATCCTTGTTCCGATCTCCTGACCCACAGTATGTAAAGGTACGGCTGACTATGTCGGTTGCGGATGGTTTATTTTTTGACCGGCAGTGCTTAGCAATATAATCTTGAGGCTATATCTTGCTTATCTCTGGGATTGACCCAGGATGACGCTTAAATTCGCAATATGTTTAAGTTGCAACTTATTCTGTTTAGGTTTATTAGATGTTAACTGAACACTTAACTCGCGGGAGCCTCCTCAGTTCATATGTTAGTAGAAGTTCTAGGATAGTGAGAGGTGAACGTATAGTTGGGATTTTATTTTTGTTTTACCTCTTGTTCGAGGTCGCGCCGTGCTTTTTTGGCATCGGCCAGACAATGTGTTTATTATTTTTATTTTTCCTTTTTTTTCTCTCCTGTTTGTGCATGCCTGTTAAATGTGGGTTGATGGGGGGGGTAAGTGTTGGGGAAATTAGGGGAACAGGGTGGGAAGTAAAGGTGCTTGCATGGGGGGAGGGGTGGGTTGGATACTGCTCGGGTGTAGGTGCTACATATGCTGATCGTGATGGTTTGGTGCGCTTTCTTACCTTTTTATCAAGTTACATGGTATGCAGGCCACCATAGGAACTACAAACGAGAGGAGGGCGGGGCTTACATTCACTTCCTGGAATGTCAAGGGTTTAAACGAACCAATTAAGAGGGGCAAGGTCCTAGCCCACTTGAAAGCACTCTCGTCTGATATTATATTTTTGCAAGAAACCCATCTGAAGAATAACTCTCATGGCAGACTTAAGTGTAGGTGGGTGGGGCAAGTGTATCACTCTAACTTCTCTGCCAAAACTAGAGGCACAGCGATTCTGGTACGGAAAGGAATTCCCTTTCTACATAAAACGACTATTGCGGATAAAGAGGGTCGGTATGTGATCGCAATAGGAGAAATCCACTCTACCTCAGTAACTCTACTAAATATCTATGGGCCAAACATTGACAACCCCTCTTTTTTCAAAAGAGTCCTTGCCCTGATTCCAGATATCTCCCATACTAACCTGGTCATTGGAGGGGACCTTAACTGTGTGCTAGACCAATATTTGGATAGATCCTCTACCCGGCGAACCCCTACCTCCTATTCAAGCGAATTCTTGAATACCTACATAAAAAATTCGAACTTATTTGATATATGGAGGATCGCTAACCCTACGGGTAGGGAATACTCCTTTTACTCACATGTTCACAAGGTTTACACTCAAATTGACTACTTTTTGTTGGATGCTAGACTACTCCCCTATACCTGTAATATGAGGTATCATGATATTATAATCTCGGACCACAGTCCACTCACCTTCTCCCTGAGATTGGGTGACATTGTACCAAACGAGAGGGTCTGGAGGTTGAATCCTCAGCTCCTCACAGAACCAACATTCTGTGAATATCTTAAAGACCAAATTACATTTTTCTTTGATACCAACGACAACACAGAGACCTCCCCAGCATTATTGTGGGAAACACTGAAGGCTTATCTGAGAGGCTGTATCATCTCCTTTCAGGCTGCCAGGAGTAGGCAAAACAGAGGAAAACTGGAAGAACTGGAGGGACAAATTCACTTACTGGATAGGGAGAATGCTAGCCACCCATCTATGGAGAAACATAAAAAAATTACCTCTTTAAAATTTGAATATAATCAGATTCTCTCAGCTAAAATTGCTAAATCTTTTCTCTATGCCAAGCAAAAATATTTTGAGTTTGGTGACAAACCACACAAATTACTCGCCAGACAACTTCGAAAAAATGTGAGTGACCGAATGATTCACAGGGTTAAATCTGCATCTGGGGAATTACTCTCTTCCCCCAAAGACATCAACGACAGATTCCGGCAGTTTTATGAGACTCTATATACATCTAAAGCGGATCCTAACCCCTTAATTATGCAAACATTTTTGGAGGACTGTAATCTTCCTGCCCTGAACCAGGAAGATTCTAACTTCCTGAATAAGGAAATATCTCTTGATGAAATTCGAGAAACAATTCAATCTCTAAAGAGTGGCAAGACCCCGGGCCCAGATGGATACCCTGGTGAATTCTATAAAACATTCAGCAACATGCTCTCTCCCTATCTGCACAAAATGTTGGTTCAGGCCAATGAGGATGGAGCTCTCCCTTCTACTTTGGACGAAGCGTTCATTACAGTTATACATAAGAAGGGTAAAGATCCAGAAGAGGTAGGGTCATACAGACCAATTTCTCTCCTTAATACAGACCAAAAGATTTTAGCAAAAACTCTGGCTAACAGGCTTAGCACTTTAATTGGCAAATTGGTCCATTCGGATCAGACCGGCGTTATCCCTAACAGAAACTCATTCTTCAATCTCAGGCGCCTCTTCAATATTATGTATTCTCAGAGGTTACCCAACGTGGACCTTGCCGTCATATCTCTTGACGCCGAAAAGGCCTTTGACCAAGTTGAGTGGCCCTATCTATTCAAGGTCCTACAGAAATTTAATATTGGAGATAGGTTCATAAATTGGATCCAGCTTTTATATAGGAACCCCTGTGCCAGAATACTCACTAACCAATCATTGTCGCCCCGATTTAACCTCAACAGGGGGACAAGGCAGGGTTGTGCGCTGTCGCCTATGCTCTTCGCCCTAATTATCGAACCGCTCGCTCAGACGATTAGATCTCATGCAGCAATACACGGCTATAATACTAAAGATACTCTAAATAAGATCTCCCTATCTGCGGATGACATCCTCCTCTATGTAACAGAACCCCAGGCTAGTATCCCAGCTATTCTTGATGTGATCAATTTGTTCGGTACCTTCTCGGGATACAGAATAAATTGGAACAAGAGTGAATTAATGCCCATACGGTCGCAAAATACCTCCTGGCTAGAACATCTCCCATTTAAGTTATCTTCAGAAAAATTTACCTACCTAGGAATTGTAGTTACCAAACAATACTCCTTACTGTTTAAAGAGAATTTCCCCTCTCTGATACAAAAACTCAAAGCAAACATACTATTTTGGAGAACTCTCCCAATTTCTCTGCTCGGAAGAATTAATGCCATTAAAATGGTCTTCCTCCCACAACTGCTCTACCTATATCAGAACATCCCAGTATTCATACCTAAATCCTTTCATAAACAACTGGACTCAATTATCAATCCTTTCATCTGGGATTATAAAACACACAGGATAGGTAAAAAACACCTCTGTAAATCTAAGATGGAAG
The DNA here is from genome assembly GCF_045791955.1 of Oncorhynchus clarkii lewisi. Lineage (NCBI taxonomy): Eukaryota > Metazoa > Chordata > Actinopteri > Salmoniformes > Salmonidae > Oncorhynchus > Oncorhynchus clarkii. Next base: position 32,151,500 of record NC_092159.1, on the reverse strand, counting down.
GAGGATTGTCTCTCCCAAATTTTATATTTTATTACTGGGCCGCTAACCTCCGCATTGTTACGTTTCTGCTGGATGACGTACTTCCGGCATCCAGCTGGCTCAGTATGGAGCGTGAGGAGTGTCACCCCTTCTCTATTGGCGCTGTGATTTTGTCGCCTGTCAATCTGGAGATGTCACTTTATTGTAACAATCCTATTATACATAGCACCGTTCGAATCTGGAAGCAAATTAAAGTCCACTTTGAGCTTAGACCAATGTCATTCATGCTCCCTGTCGCCAGGAATCCCTCCTTTGCCCCTTCTAACCTTGATAACACCTTTGAGCGATGGGGAGAGTTGGGGATAAGTACCATAGGGGATTTATACATAGAAGGGACCTTTGCTTCCTTTGAGTTGCTGAGGGAAACTTATAACCTTCCCAGAAGTAATTTTTTCAGATACCTACAAATTAGAGACTACGTTAGAAAACACCTCCCAACATTTGGGAATGCTAAACCTTCCATGTTTGACGGATGCATAAAAATATGCCCCACCTCCGATAAACTGATATCGCGTCTATATGATGCTTTTCAATCTGTTAGCACACCGTCCACTGATGCCATCAAGGCAAAATGGGAGGAAGAACTAGGGACTGACATCTCGGTGGCAGACTGGGAAGAGAGCTTGGAGTATATCCACACATGCTCCATTAATTCCAGACATCGTCTCATACAATTCAAGGTATTACACAGATTACACTATTCCAAAACTAAACTGCATAGGATATTTCCTGAGACATCCCCTACATGTGATAAATGTCAAGCTACTGTACACTACTCCACTGCTTTGCCCTATGCTCTAGCTTGCATGGTTATTGGAGTGGAATTTTTGGGATCCTCTCTGAAGTTTTGGAGACTTCAATAGATCCAGACCCGCTTCTGATAATCCTGGGAGTATCTGAGTCCCTAAACGGATTAACCTACCCCCAAAAACAACTAATCTCGTACGGTCTCATCTCGGCAAAAAAACTAATCTTGTTGTTTTGGAAGAGGAGGGAAGCGCCCTCTACCAAATTATGGCTCCAAACACTGTATGGAATTAGATATATTCTCAATAAACTATCAACATTTGTGTCGTGTTTTGTATTATTTCTCAATTGTAATATTTTAATCTACCTTTGCACTGGCCCCGCCACCCGAGCAGTTGGGGGGGGGGGGGGGGGGCTCTGTGTCCTTGTTTTGTATGTCGTGTTTTGTATTATTTGTTCTTCTGGGTCTTGTTGTTCTTGTATACTCTTTTATGTTTAGATAAGAATTGTATACCTGTCTTGTATTCCTTATACACCATTCTTGTGTGTGTTTAATAAAAATATTTGAAACAAAAGAGAGGATTGGGAGAGTCAGGGGGCGGTTCAATGCTGACTGACCCCTCAACCTTCCGCCCAAGAATAGCTTTGGTTGTTGAAGAACACACTCACGTGCAAGGACAACAACACATACGGCCACACATGCACACAAAATTATGAAAGTCAACATTGGATAACTACAGATGTAGGAACTTCATTTGAGCCAGTTTGCAACAGCAGAAAAATAATCCTGCAGCAACAGGAAATGTATTTTTTTTAAAGTGGATTATATTTAATGAACATTTTCATAGGGGTTGATACATTTTTTGTAATGGAAAATTAAGTCAAATGTCAAAGTGGAAATTACAAACTTCAGAAGCCTTTTTAAAAACCTAAAATACACCACACGTTTTAAATGTCCTGTACTGTAAGAATGTACTCTAGCAACAGGGTATTCAAATCAAGATCCTATTCTGTACTGTATATTTAACGGACTGCCTGAAAGTTGAATAGTACTGTCAAATCTGCACAAAGAAGTACGCAAACAAGCAAACACCGGCAACGAACGATATTAGTGGTCATATACACACACGTGTGCTTCGCACAAGCAGAGGCTGCTTCCTGTCTGAACTCTTTACCATCCGCAACATCAGATAGTACCCCACAAGCCTCAGGCTGCATATCTGTACACACACGGATGCACGTACGCACAGATAACCGCACACATGCCCGTACACACAAAGTCCATCAAGCCTACCACCTGCTGACTGTCAGTCTAACAAGCCAAACTCAAAGTGAATCCCTGTTGATTCATAGAAAGAAAAAGTAAGTAAACATTTCTTTAGTCTAGCCTAGCCTACACCCACCAGTTCCCACCCCCTGGGTTGGTTCGACTATAGCAGCAACAGTTAACTGTAAAATTATTATGAAAGTCGACGAAGACCAAAATGTTAATAAGATGTATTGAATCGTTGTTTGATTCGGATTCTAATAGCACCATACCTATTAGAGTCAGTAAAATACAATATCATATGACTGTACAGAATGATATGTTCTAAACTCCACATTGACCCCTAGCCACCCATTTGTAGATCTGAAATAAATGGATTGGATAAGCAATAAGGTAATAGCTCCACTTTGTCGTCAAATGTTTTCATGATATTGCTTATATGTATCCGCACCTTTCAGATTTTGTATTAAGAGGGGTTAGGGCTATCGGTTGATTTGGAATTAGTGTTATACGTAGCTCAAAAGTAGGGATGCACGATAGAGGTCGACAGATTAATCAGGGCCGATTTCAAGTTTTCATAACAATCGGTAATAGGCATTTTTGGTCACCGATTATGGCCGATTACATTGCACTCCACGAGGAGACTGCGTGGCAGGCTGACTACCCGTTACGCGAGTGCAGCAAGGGAGCCAAGTTAAGTTGCTAGCTAGCATTAAACGTATCTTATAAAAACCAATCAATCTTAACATAATCACTAGTTAACTATACATGGTTGATGATATTGCGAGTTCATCTAGCTTGTCCTGCATTGCATATATAATCGATGTGGTGCCTGTTAATGTTTCATCGAATCACAGTCTACTTCACCAAACGGATGATGATTTAACAAGCGCATTCGCCTAAAAAGTACTGTCGTTGCACCAATGTGTACCTAACCATAAACATCAATGCCTTTCTTAAAATCAATACACAATTATATATTTTTAAACCAGCATATTTAGTTAATATTGCCTGCTAACATTAATTTCTTTTAACAAGGGAAATTGCGTCACTTTTCTTGCGTTCTGTGCAAGCAGAGTCAGGGTATGCGAACGGTTTGAAGACCATTTCTTCCTAACAAAGACCGTAATTTGGCAGAATTGTACATAATTATGACATAACCATTGAAGGTTGTGCAATGTAACAGCAATATTTAGAGTTCGGGATGCCACCCGTTAGATAAAATACAGAACGGTTCCGTATTTCACTGAAGGAAAACTTTTTTTTCCCTCGAAATGATCGTTTCCAGATTTGACCATATTAATGACCTAAGGCTCGTATTTCTGTGTGTTTATAATTAAGTCTACGATTTGATATTTGATAGAGCAGTCTGACTGAGCGGTGGAAGGCAGCAGCAGGCTCGTAAGCATTCATTCAAACAGCACATTCCTGCATTTCCCAGCATCTCTTGCTGTTTATGACTTCAAGCCTATCAACTCCCGAGATTAGGCTGGCAATACTATAGTGCCTATAAGAACATCCAATTGTCAAAGGTTAATGAAATACAAATGGTATAGAGAGAACTAGTCCTATATAACTACAATCTAAAACTTCTTACCTGGGAATATTGAAGACTCATGTTAAAAGGAACCACTGGCTTTCATATGTTCTCATGTTCTGAGCAAGGAACTTAAACATTAGCTTTTTACATGGCAAATATTGCACTTTTACTTTCCTCTCCAACACTTTGTTTATGCATTATTTAAACCAAATTGAACAAGTTTCATTATTTATTTGAGACTAAATAGATTTTATTGATGGATTATATTAAGTTTGACACTTTTCTTTTTTCAGTATTGTTGTAATTGTCATTATTACAAATATATATATATAAAAATTGGCCGATTAATCGGTATGGGCCTTTTTTGGGGGGTCCTCCAATAATCGGTATCGGCTTTGAAAAATCATAATCGGTCGACCTCTAATGCACAATATATCGGTGAACTTATCGGAATCGAACGATATTAGCTAAAAATGCCAAAATCGGTATCGGCCCGATGTCTAGTTTAACGCTGATACTAAAAACCTTGCATACCTATATAACGTATGCCGTAATGAGGCCACGTAAAATTTTGCGTTACATTCCTTACCTGGACCACAATGTCTGCTGTATGGATCAAGCAGTCAACAAGTAATTTGAAAGAGTAAGAACATTTCAGCGAGACAACTCAAAGGCAAAATCCATTAAAGCCAAGATAATGGAATTCAATGCCCCTGACAATCAACCGTTCTCTGTCGTGGGTGATGTTGGCTTTCGCCGACTGGTCGAGCACCGGTACACACTACCAAGTGCAATATTTTTCAGATGTTGCCCTACCGGAGTTAAACACTAATAGCATCACTGCTATTAGCGTCACGAAAAACATACTGTGGAACGCCGTTTGGGTCTTTACGTGTCAAAAAAGATACAGTAGCACTGTCAAATCTGTACAAAGAAGTCTGCAACAAGCAAATACCGGCAACGAACGATGTGTTTACAATACCGCGTTGGTAATAAAGCATCATTTGTTCGACCTCAACTTCTGGGGTAGCTAGCTTTAGCTTGGTACCTAGCTAGCACCAATACAACCAGTCTGAAAACAATGACCAGTAGAAACTGCAGTCATTTTCATTATTCTTAGCAATGATTTAGAAATCCTTGGGAGTAAGTATTCGCTAGGTAGCCACTTGTTGTTCGCCTATTGAAATTGAACTTCAGTTTATGAAAATAAATAGCTAGCTAGCTACTTAACCCTGGGGTTAGGTGCGCAAGACAACTTTACCAGCATCATAGCATATGTATCGATAAATCGCTGTGACATATGAAATAGAGTGACTGGGTAATAACTACGTAACACATTTATGAACGCTTTAAGTTATTATATGACATGCAGTCATATTCAGGTCTTGATTGGTCAAATAGTGTTATTTGACACATCAAATAGTGTTATGTGACACGTGCATAATTTTTGACACGCAAAGACCCAAACGGCGTTCCATAGAATTCCTGGTTGATACTGAAACGAATGAACAAATGACCAACAAAACAGTACAGTAAGTAAGTGAAAGAAATGGGTTTTGATTATGTTTTTCTGGTAATGGGGACATACGTAAATGCAAACAAAATAACTTTTTAGTCAGTGTAGTGTGTGTGTGTTTAACCTTTTTTCAACTAGGCAAGTCAGTTAAGAACAAATTCTTATTTACAATGACGGCCCGGACGACGCTGGGCCAATTGTGCGCCTCCCTATGGGACTCCCAATCCCGGCCAGTTGTGATACAGCCTGGATTCGAACCAGGGACTGTAGTGATGCCTCTTGCACGGAGATGCAGTGCCTTAACACACACACATGGATGCAGCGGTCTAACTATTTAATTGTACTAGAATGCTTAAAAGGCTGCGAAAGATGTTAATATCTGTTATCGGGAATTGTGTTTTTCTTGGCAAGGAAAATATTGGATATCGGGCAAAAATGTCATATCGGTTGTCACACGTAGCAAACATCCTTAGAAAATGTATAGATGATGATTACAAGAATGGATCCACAGGAGGTTAATGGCACCATTATTATGAGCTGTCCTTCCCTCTGTAGACTCCTGTGAATGGAACCAAACGAATTCAAACATTACTTACATATGATCAATTCAACCTCAATAGATTACCTAACCAATCCACTTATCATAGCCAAGGGACAGAAATGGGTTTAGCAGATAGCATGTGAGAGCTAGTTTGCTATTATTCCCACATATGGAAGCAACAGAACAGAATGCAGTTTAGAGATTGCAAGGAGACTGATAACGTGCTATTCATAGCAGAATGCAATTGTGCAACTGACTGGTGACAAACTATCACCAAACACAAACCAACTGTAAATAGGCTGTTTTATGGTTGCAATTATGACTAACTGTGGATCAATGAGTAAGCCTGCTAATGCTAACTAAGAAAAACACTACAATAAAAATTGCTTTTTTGGATTGTTAGACATCCCCTCTATAGGTTATTGGTGTAGTGGGTCAGTTGGCCTATACCTCGTATAGTTTATCTTTATGAAAAAGGATATGTGTGTGTGGGAGGAGGGAGGGTGTCAGAATTAGGGTTGCAAAATTCTGGTAATTCTCCCAAAATTCCCAGGTTTTTCCAGATATCCTGGATGGCAGATTCCCGAAATAAGGAATTTGTTAACCCTATTCTGAATATTTTGTGTTAATGCTGGGCTAGAATAAAAATGTGACAAATGATATGGTAGGTATGATGCAGATGCCTTTTACACTAATAAGGCCAGTGTGTGACCTATACAGGATTTAAACCCGCAACTCTACTGTAAACAACATGCTCCAACCAACATAACCACTAATGTTATGCTCTCACTTGGTCATAATATACTGTATGCATATGGCCTGGGGCATTCAGGTGGGCTTCATTTGCATAACACTTTTGTATTTTGCCTAGGGTCTTAAGTCAATTATTCCAAATGTTTAGTGGGTCTCATAAACAGGCACAGTATGACTGGAGAAGTAGAATGGTGGGGGAGAGAAGACTTGAGTCAAATGGAATAATAGGACAGTCTAGCTGATGCTAGATCTGTACGTAGGGGAAACTTAACCCCAGAGTGGGAGAAGAGGGAGGCAAAGATTCTTACCGGGCTCCAGTTTGATGACCTTGATGGCCGCCATCTCCCCTGTGGTGACGTTCCGAGCCTGGAAGACAAACAAGACAGAGGGGGAGCACATCGACCAGTCTCCAAAAACACACACAGAAAGCCTCGGGCGATCGATGAAGAGCTGACCAAGAGCACACCTTGAGAAGGATGTGTTTTGGAATCGGGGCTCGACCCATAGGTCCAATTCAGACATTTTTATCTGAATATCAAATCATTTCTGGGTAACAATTAAGTACCTTACCGTGATCACTTTTAATTAAAATGGTCAAAAAGAAACAACAAAATTTTTTAAGCAAAGAGCAATTTCTCATTTAAGAATTTTGCGAGGACTGTCGAGGAATGGTCTGAGTTGGGAGAGGAAAACTGAAAACTAGCTGTTACTGGTAAACCGATTTGAAACTCTATTTCTTATTGGTCTATTAAGGTGATGACACCAGGCAGGCAAAAACTCCATCCCACCAAAACAGGCTGGAATTTCACAGTATTATTCCAACCTCATAGTATGGGAATAAATATAAAACACAGGAAATCACGTTTGACTGCACTGGGCCATTAAATAGCTACAGATAAAATGTGCATAGTCATGATGACTTCAGTTTTTTGAGATTCTGGTCTAATGGGACAACTGTGTAGTATTCTGTTTTTTATCCCGACCTGTCTAGTAAGGAATTGTCGGTCTCAAGGAAACTCATGTTTCATGTGTTCAAATCATTATGGATTGAAAACCACCATGTGGTCATTCAGGATCAGGGAATCATCATTTCGATAATATGTTAATTTTATTGTAGAGAAATGCAATAAGCCTACCGTCAATACAAGTTATTACTAGACGGGAAAATCAAAACACAGAAAAGAAGCAATCAAACAAGCGTAATGTCAGTATAGAGACAAAGAGGAGTCACAATTCAGCGGCTCAGACATGAGTCGTATGTGGCAGGGTCTACAGACAATCACAGATTACAAAAGGAAAACCAGCCCCGTCCTGGACACCGACGTCTTGCTTCCAGACAAACTAAACTTTGCATGCTTTGAGGATAATACAGTGCCACCGACACGACCCACTGCCAAGGACAGGGGGCTCTCCTCCCCCATGGCCAACGTGAGTAAGACATTTTAATGTGTTAACCCTCGCAAGACTGCCAGCCCAGACGGCCTTCCTACCCTCAGAGCATGCGCAGACCAGTTGGCTGGTGTGTTTACGGACATATTCAATCTCTCCCTATCCCCGTCTGCTGTCCCCACATGCTTCAAGATTGCTAGCATTGTTCCTGTACCCAAGAAGGCAAAGGTAACTGAACTAAATGACTACCGCCCCGTAGTACTCACTTCTGTCATCATGAAATGCTTTGAGAGACTAGTAAAGGATCATATCACCTCCACTTTACCTGTCACCCAGACCCACTTCAATTTGCTTACCGCCCCAATAGGTCCACAGACGACGCAATCGCCATCACACTGCCCTGTCCCATCTGGACAAGAGGAATAAATATGTAAGAACGCTGTTCATTGACTAAAGATCAGCATTCAACACTATTGTACCCTACCCCACTATTGTATATCTATATCCACAGTAAAACGAGTCCTATATCGACATAACCTGAAAGGTCGCTCAGCAAGGAAGAAGCCACTGCTCCAAAACCGCCATAAAAAAAAGCCAGACTACGATGTGCAACTGCACATGGGGACAAATATCATACTTTTTGGAGAAATGTCCTCTGGTCTGATGAAACAAAAACTGTTTGGTCATAATGACCATTGTTATGTTTGAAGGAAAAGGGGGAGGCTTGCAAGCCGAAGAACACCATCCCAACCATGAAGCACGGGGATGGCAGCATCATGTTGTGGGGGTGCTTTGCTGCAGGAGTGAGTGGTGCACTTCACAAAATAGATGGCATCATGAGGTAGGAAAATTATGTGGATATATTGAAGCAACATATCAAGACATCTGTCAAGAAGTTAAAGCTTGGTTGCAAATGGGTCATCCAAATGGACAATGACCCCAAGCATACTTCCAAAGTTGTGGCAAAATGGCTTAAGGACAACAAAATCAAAGTATTGGAGTCAACATTACAAAGCCCTGACCTTAATCCTATAGAAGATTTGTGGGCATAACTGAAAAAGTGTGTGCGAGCAAGGAGGCCTAAAAACCTGACTCAGTTACACCAGCTCTGTCAGGAGGAATGGGCCGAAATTCACCCAACTTATTGCGGGAAGCTTGTGGAAGGCTACATGAAACGTTTGACCCAAGTTAAACCATTTAAAGGCAATGCTACCAAATACTAATTGAGTGTATGAAAACTTCTGACCAACTGGGAATGTGATGAAATAAATAAAGGCTGAAATAAATCACTCTCTCTACTATTATTCTGACATTTCACATTCTTAAAATAAAGTGGTGATCCTAACTGACCTAAAACAGGGAATTTTTACTAGGATTAAATGTCAGGAATTGTGAAAAACTGAGTTTAAATGTATTTGGCTAAGGTGTATGTGAACTTCCAACTTCAACTGTATGTATATATTCTTATTCCATTCCTTTACTTAGATTTATGTGTTTTAGATATTTGTTGTGGAATTGTTAGATTACATGTTAGATATCGCTGCACTGTCAGAACTAGAAGCACAAGCTTTTCGCTACACTCGCAATAACATCTGTTAACCATGTGTATGTCACCAATACAATTTGATTTGATTTAAAGGCAGACATTTAGCCGGCAGATTCAAAGGTTAATCAAAATTGGTTTAGGATTAGGGTTTAGTTTAGGAGGGGTGAGTTAAGTTAGATAATAGGTGTTGATCCACCTATCCCGGCTTTTCAGATTTCTGATCGTCAAGGGCCACTGGCAAAGGGCAGAGAACAAGACTCCATAGCTCTCAAGAGAACATAATTTCAGTAACCCTGAACCAAGAAAATCACGCAAAGTACTTGATTAGGTTCTGGGGGGAGAAGTGTTAGATTATAAACCGGAAAGTCTTTGGTGGCTTCATACCCCTCTCTGAAAGTCTCAGGGGCCAAAATGTCACCTCCCCATCCCAAAATTCAAAGGATGCCCGCCCTGCGATAGTGTGATTCCACGATATAACCAGTGATTCAAACCCAGTGAACTGGAACTATGTTCCTCGCTAGTCATCGCATGCCAGTCTGTTGATAGACGCCACAATAACATTTATGTTACGTAGTCTGTCCACGAGTGATTAAAGCAAATTAGCCTACAGCAAATGCCACTGCAAGCACACACTCTGCAACATTCCACGACCAACATTACCCAACCTTCCACCGCAGTCACGGTGACAAAGAAGAGGAAAAGCAGAAGCAGACGACAGATGACATGAAACCTTTACTCTGACTGGCCCACACCTATTTCTACGCCGACTTCTCTAAGAATTCCAACCTTCTCCTGCAGGCTGCCCATGGCTCTTTTCCCACAGACCCCAACCGCTCCAGCGCCACTCAGCCAAGGCAACACAGGTGCAAGGTACAGAGGGTAAAGGGGTAGGCCATGAAACCTTTACTAACACCTGTCTAAAAACTCCAACCTCTACTCCTTCTGCCAACCTTCCCCCTGCAGGCTGCCCCCCCCCGCCCCAATTGGGAACGCTGACCCAACTCTCCTCCGTCCCAGTGACATGTACTCAGTCTAGCTCAGGCAGCACAGGTGCAGGGCACAGCAGGGCATTTGGCTGCCATCTCAGGTAATTACAGACGGAGAAAATAAATCACAACATAGGCCAACGCAACACGGGCCCAAGGGGCCACAGGGTTCGCACCGACTGTAGAGGAGAATCTGGAGCAACATTTTCTTTGCACCAAGGCAGAATTTATTTCACTGCATTTCGAGAAAAGGAGAGAGATAAAACATGTATCTATGTTCACGGCAATATGTATCCGTGTTGCTTTTGGATGACGTCAGTTATAGCGGTTTTGTCGTGTTTAATAGGTGATGTAATTACTGTCATTGTTCGTAAGAACAACAGATGGGAAAATTATCCAGAAATGCAGAGAGACATGCTATCTGTGTCTGATCAATCTAGTCCTGAATGTCAAAACTCAAACATCAGAGACATGTCAGGAGGGAGGCTAAAAAGAGGACGCTCATGGCAGAAACTCTTGTCTTTATTGTGTCATTTAATGTGAAAATGGAGCAACTAATGACCCTGACGTTATAGACTTTCCTGAAATGCAATCCATAGAAATGTCCTTTGGAGGAAATATGTTTATCATCTATTTCACATCTGTCTCCAAATGGATTATGGAGAAATAAGTCACATTTTGTTCCCTTTTCACACAGAATTACCCTATTTTCCTTCTGCATGCCTGCTCATAGCAGTGCTGTGGAATTCCACACACTTCCTGGTCTGAGTGAAATAATACAGTGCCTTGCGAAAAGTATTCGGCCCCCTTGAACTTTGCGACCTTTTGCCACATTTCAGGCTTCAAACATAAAGATATAAAACTGTATTTTTTTGTGAAGAATCAACAGCAAGTGGGACACAATCATGAAGTGGAACGACATTTATTGGATATTTCAAACTTTTTTAACAAATCAAAAACTGAAAAATTGGGCGTGCAAAATTATTCAGCCCCCTTAAGTTAATACTTTGTAGCGCCACCTTTTGCTGCGATTACAGCTGTAAGTCGCTTGGGGTATGTCTCTATCAGTTTTGCACATCGAGAGACTGACATTTTTTCCCATTCCTCCTTGCAAAACAGCTCGAGCTCAGTGAGGTTGGATGGAGAGCATTTGTGAACAGCAGTTTTCAGTTCTTTCCACAGATTCTCGATTGGATTCAGGTCTGGACTTTGACTTGGCCATTCTAACACCTGGATATGTTTATTTTTGAACCATTCCATTGTAGATTTTGCTTTATGTTTTGGATCATTGTCTTGTTGGAAGACAAATCTCTGTCCCAGTCTCAGGTCGTTTGCAGACTCCATCAGGTTTTCTTCCAGAATGGTCCTGTATTTGGCTCCATCCATCTTCCCATCAATTTTAACCATCTTCCCTGTCCCTGCTGAAGAAAAGCAGGCCCAAACCATGATGCTGCCACCACCATGTTTGACAGTGGGGATGGTGTGTTCAGCTGTGTTGCTTTTACGCCAAAAAGTTTAATTTTGGTTTCATCTGACCAGAGCACCTTCTTCCACATGTTTGGTGTGTCTCCCAGGTGACTTGTGGCAAACTGTAAACAACACTTTTTATGGATATCTTTAAGAAATGGCTTTCTTCTTGCCACTCTTCCATAAAGGCCAGATTTGTGCAATATACGACTGATTGTTGTCCTATGGACAGAGTCTCCCACCTCAGCTGTAGATCTCTGCAGTTCATCCAGAGTGATCATGGGCCTCTTGGCTGCATCTCTGATCAGTCTTCTCCTTGTATGAGCTGAAAGTTTAGAGGGACGGCCAGGTCTTGGTAGATTTGCAGTGGTCTGATACTCCTTCCATTTCAATATTATCGTTGCACAGTGCTCCTTGGGATGTTTAAAGCTTGGGAAATCTTTTTGTATCCAAATCTGGCTTTAAACTTCTTCACAACAGTATCTCGGACCTGCCTGGTGTGTTCCTTGTTCTTCATGATGCTCTCTGCGCTTTTGACGGACCTCTGAGACTATCACAGTGCAGGTGCATTTATACGGAGACTTGATTACACACAGGTGGATTGTATTTATCATCATTAGTCATTTAGGTCCACATTTGATCATTCAGAGATCCTCACTGAACTTCTGGAGAGATTGCTTCACTGAAAGTAAAGGGGCTGAATAATTTTGCACGCCCAATTTTTCAGTTTTTGATTTGTTAAAAAAGTTTGAAATATCCAATAAATGTCGTTCCACTTCATGATTGTGCCCACTTGTTGTTGATTCTTCACAAAAAACACAGTAATACAGTTTTATATCTTTATGTTTGAAGCCTGAAATGTGGCAAAAGGTCGCAAAGTTCAAGGGGGCCGAATACTTTCGCAAGGCACTGTACCTACCATTGATCCAGCAGCTTTGTTTACAAAGGGAGTATGACAGATAGGGGTGGCTAATGTTAACTTTTCATGGTGAGGAAAGAGAAGACCTCTTTTGAACTTCTACTCACAGTGGAGAGAAGGCATCCATGCAGTATTTAACGTGTTAAAGGGATAGATCACCCAAATTAAAAAGTGGAATGCATCGACTTGCATTGTACTTGTCCCTTAAATGCTAAGAAGTTAGCACTTGGAGACAGTTGCCAGGTAAACAAAACCAAAGCAAGACACCTTGTCCATAGACTGCTTACAAGGTAAGGAAACCAATAGATCATTTAGTAATTTGGGTGAACTAACCCTTTAACGTTTTCCTGAGTCAAGTAAAACCGATGTATGGTTTTGGGTAGCAACCATAAAAAAATACCAAGTAGACACATCTGAAATATGTAACCCATAAAAATGTAAACCAAAATACTGCCAACGATTTTTAATGTCGGTTTGATATAATCCAGCCGAGTTAGTGTACTTATGACAGACACTCAGAATGACATATTTCTAATATAATAAAACATGTCACTTAGTAGATGCTTTATATCCAAAGCGACATATAGTTTAGTAAGTGCATGTGATCACTGGAGGAATTGAACCGGCGATATTGACGTTGCTAGTGCAATGTCTTCCAACTTCAAGGCTTGATGAACTACTCTCTAAAATCCAACCCTAGGCAACAGTGACTAGGGCTGGTTTCAATGAAGGACTCCTTTGGCAACTTCGATAAGAAAAAATTATAATAATTCCAGGGTGGGTTCTCTTCAGACAAACAATTTCCCAACAAATCATGAGTCAGACATGCCAGAACTTCGCAATTCGAAACTTAAGATTGCAGGCAAAACCTTTGCAGTGGTTTTAGTGAAGGTAGCTGAAGCAAACTAGCCACTTGTGAAATGCACTCACTGATCTCCATCTTGCTAGCTACTATTTAGTATTTTATTCAAGCAGATAAAATAGTGACGTAGGCAGTGGCGTAGTTACTCTATACCTAAAGAGTCCATCATTGAAACCATACCCTAAATCACTGTTGCTTAGGGTTGGGTTTTCAGGACTACTGAAGAACAGGTTCGTTAAGAGCTCAGGGGGAGCATATTTTGGTCATATTACTTTCTACCTTTACGAAAATACCTAATCTTTTGTGCGTCTGTGTCGAACTAAGCAACCGTGTTAACAGTCATTGATCAACAAGTAATTTTGCATGCCAAACAACCCGGACATTATCAGTAGCCTAGTCAAACTGTGCGCTGCTTCGCACGCTGACCAAGAGATAGGCCGCGCATCATCTTCAGCATTAAAAGAATTGTAAAAAGGCTTGCTCATTATTAGGCGTTATTAGTTGAGTGACGACCAACGTAATTTGCTAGGTTATTGTAATCAAATGCGCTGTTGAAAGTTATGTTTACAGGAATAAAGTAGCCTAAGCTACTGCCTGAGAAATGTCTCTCACCTAGCTATAGTCTACCTGCTGATAAGGGCTTAATCTACATTCCATTTTTGATTGTTCAGGTTTACCATCAGCAATAGTTTTGGTAGTTTTGCTTTAAACATTCGGTGTATATGGTCATTTATTTAGATATACAGGGTAAAGTTTATAATTTCAGAACGAGGACAGAATACCTCCAGAAGGTCTGAACCATTCGATTTTGAGATGGGGCATGGAACCCAAAGTTGTGCTATATGTTCATTGGCTATGTCAGATTTATTTTAAAGATAAAAATGTATTACATTACTAGCTCAAACACTTTGAATCTGCAAAAATGACAAATTAATTAGTGGGTGATGTCAATTTCAGATCAAAAAGCAAACATTGCCCCCCTTATCTGATAGTGGGGTGGTGGTAGATGCCCTGTTTCCATTATGGCTCAGTACAGGTGCCTACACATACCGTACACATGTATATAATTCTTACACACAGACAGACAGACGGGGAGAGAGGTCAGCTCAGACAGATCCAGCTCAGAGGCCTTGCACCGGAGTTCCATCAGCAGCGGTTTTGAATTTACAATGGAAAATGAATGGGTTTATGCAACAAATGTTTGTGCGCTGAATCGTTTTGTACCGAATTGCTTTGATTCGTTCATCTAATCAAACCGCATTGCACCGAATTAATTTAAACTAAAATGTATCGTTCCTGTATCGTATCAGAGGCCAATAGATACGTTTTGAATTGTCTTGTAAGGGAAATATGCACATCCTTACTGCTAACTATAGCCAGAAAGACACAAAAGGGGTAGATGGGGGGCCCAAAGGGTGCTAAGAAAGAAATGGGGTAGATGGGCGGGCCCAAAGGGTGCTAAGACCGAAATGGGGTAGATGGGAGGCCCAAAGGGTGCTAAGACAGAAATGGGGTAGATGGGGGGCCCCAAAGGGTGCTAAGACAGAAATGGGGTAGATGGGAGGCCCAAAGGGTACTAAGACAGAAAAAAAGGAGGCCTTTAATTATTCTAAGCATTTGACTCCTGAATAGGGTGTTTTAGATGATTCCAGGATGTGGATACAAGTTCATACAAAGTGCCTGTGAACGACAGTCTAGTGTGATTTCAGTGTCTGACCATTAACTCCATTCTTTAATGTTAGAAAAATTTATTCATTATTTAAAAGCTTCTTTATAATGCCTACATAGAGATGTCATAAGCATGTCATTCAAGCACAAAATAAGGAGATGGGTTTAGGGTCTGGTTATGTGACATCATTTGTCAACTTATGTAATGTCAATTAAGTAGTGCTTATGACCAAAGGCATTATGACAACACATTTAAACAAAGTGTTAGGCTATTTTAAAGCAGTTGTGACATAAGAATTTATGAACCGCTCATATACCTCTTATGAATGTGTTATGAAGGCCTTATGTACATACCCTTCAAATAAACCACTGCCGGCAATGTATCAGAGCCAGAGGTGTTCAAAGTCAGGGTTGCACCCTTGGTCATGCGCAGTATTGTTCTATGTTATTCTGGTACTAACTAGTTTTGAGTAAATGTGAAGCTCCAGTTCAATTGCTTGTATTCCAAGTCTTTCTTATTACATAAATAAGTACTAAGTGTTAAGACACTACAACCATATTTCCTTCAGACCCGCACTCTTCCTCTCACTATATCTCTTGTCCACGTTCTCTCACTCTTTTTCTCTATTTATCTATCTATCTGCCTCCCTCGCCCTCCTCCCCTCAATTTTTCCTCTTTCCATCCCAACTCCACACTGACACACTCCCTCCCCGGACAATAGGGCTTCCTCAGATTGTTGAAATCAATACAAAACCATTTTCTCGACGCATAGAAGCCGCAGAACTATCAAAACAACCCAATCTAAGCCTGACATACTGTCCAAACAGGCAGTTCAGCAATTTAAAAGGAGTGGGAGGATGGTTTAACCACTCTGGTCAGTCTCAATGGAGGAAACGAGAGAGCAGGGACAGTGAGAGGCAGACCCTCTGCTGCTCGCTCCCTCCCTCCCGTCGAGACTGACCAATAGATGCAGGTACAGTACCATCAGTCTAGTAAAATAAAAAAGCTGTGCCTCGCAAGTGATACAACAACAGATCCATTTTGTTATCAAAGCTTGAGTTTTGAATTATAATATGGTCTTAAAAAGAACAATATTGTCAGGCCAAGCACATAGCCAATAGGCCGTGTTAATACAGTATATGGCCTACTGCACAAACTTCAGTCCTACCGAACTGTTTTTATTAATGTTGCATAGGCTTAAATTTTAAGTTATGTTTAGAAAAAAATCTGAGCAGTAGATCTCGGCTTGCTTTTTAACTGCGAACGTGATCTTGACTTAGCAGTGATCACCAACCTTTTCTATAGACAGTACAAGCCTATGGGAAATAATAATTTTGGCCGTGATGGATGTCACCATTTCTGTATAGAGCAAGTTTTGCAAGGTGTTTGTGGGGGCTGCATGTTGTGGTAATTTGGCCATTCTGTGGCTCCGGGAGTTACCTATACAGCTTGCCAGGTGCGGGCGCAACTGAAATGCCACGCTTCGGCCATGGATCCGGATCTGCCGGCATTTCGGGGAAGCCTGAGAGCCATGCTTTCTTTGGAGGGTGGAAGTTTATTTTTTGATTTTAGGATCAATGTCGCCACAGTCTCTTCTCGTTGAAGAGGCAGCTGCTAACAGCTAGCTATCCTTGTCCTCTTTTTCTGAATACATTTGTGACCATTTCTTTCTGGTTGGAAAAATAAGTGAGATAGATTTTGTGTATTGCCATATATCGAATACATAGCTAAGTTTGTCACTGGTATGGACTAGTAAATATCCTAAACCTAGCCAGCTAGACAGTGATAGCCACAAGCTAAATCCGGGGAGAGAGGGAGGAGAGAATTCACTTGGTTTCATCAAGCTGCTAGCTTGCTAATGTTCACTTAAACACATATTTCCACATATAATTGATATGTTAAAGAAGAATCCTCACAGCCGTTTCCCATATTAAAAAGTGAAGTGCCACTTACAGCTTACAGTAGGCTACAGGCAACATGTTCCTCCACCGTGTGACTCACAGAAATTACTAATCTTGCATTCGGGGCATTCCAGCAGCCGTCGTGGCTTTTATACGCAGGAAGCATAAGTTGTACAATTGTAAACTAACAACTTATGTTAGAAATTAAATTAAGTTAGAACTCATGTATATTTGTTAATATACAGAACCAACTACATAAATATATGTTAGGGTCAGTCCATTGTCAACTACATGGACTTGGTGTTCATTACAATAACAGTTAACACTTACTATCATGACCATGCTATAACACTCATGTCAAAGTCATAAGAATGTCATAGTAGAGAGACACAGCCTAAGTAGGGCTGGACGGTATACCGTATTTTACTATATACCGGTATTGCTGCATGGAACAGTTAGGGTTTTTCACTTTACCTTATATAACTGAATTTGAAAGTTGGTATGTTAAATGTGATACGCCGTGTGTAACATCCATTTTTATAGTTTACACCGCTACTTTGGTCATCCCTGTCCGCACTCTCCGTGCCACTTTCAACACAGACTTAGCCCCTCCCCATGTCACTCAAGGAGCGCATTTGTAGCCTCCTGGGTGGCGCAGTGGTTAAGAGCGCTGTACTGCAGCGCCAGCTGTGCCACCAGAGACTCTGGGTTCGTGCCCAGGCTCTGTCGTAACCGGCCGCGACCGGGAGGTCCGTGGGGCACAATTGGCCTAGCGTCGTCCGGGTTAGGGAGGGTTTGAGCATGTTTGGGGTGCTATGGATCGACGTGTACGAGTGTTTTCCAGTTTCTGCCAATATCCAGCAACTTTGCACAGCCATTGAAGAGGAGAGGGAGAACATTCCACAGTCCACAATTAACAGCCTGATCAACTCTATGCAAAGGAGATGTGTCGCACTGCATGAGGCAAACGGTGGTCACATCAGATACTGACTGGTTTTCCGATCCACACACCTACTTTTTTTGTGTTTTTATCTGTGACCAACAGATGCATTATCTGTATTCCCAGTCATGTGAAATCCATAGATTAGGGCCTAATTTATTTATTTAAATAGACTGATTTCCTTAAATGAACTGTAACTCAAAAAAAATATTTGAAATTGATCTAAATCGCAAGTCAAATTGCAATTGTAACATTTTGTTAATAATAAGGCCTAGTTTTTTGGCCCAATTCATGCAGCCCTATGTGGTAGTGTGGAAATTATCTCAAAAGAGTGCAGGAAATGCAGAAATTGATTGAAATGTAGGGAATTCTTTATGGTTGAAGTTGAATTGAACAGTATAAAACAATCAGAATTAAGAAAGACCTATTGAAATCACTTAGAATATATGTGTTGCCACCCTAGGGTCACACACTACTCAAAGCAAATTTAGAACTTTTATTAATCAAAAACAAAAATACCGTCCAAATGTTTTAAAATAGGTGATATGATATTTTGGCCATATCGCCAAGCTTATACTGAGTAGAGCTCCTAATTATAAGCCATTTGTTAGCAAACAACTGCTATGGTGTCCATTACAATATTTTTTTATTTCACCTTTATTTAACCAGGTAGGCAAGTTGAGAACAAGTTCTCATTTACAATTGCGACCTGGCCAAGATAAAGCAAAGCAGTTCGACACATACAACGACACAGAGTTACACATGGAGTAAAACAAACATACAGTCAATAATACAGTATAAACAAGTCTATATACGATGTGAGCAAATGAGGTGAGATATGGGAGGTAAAGGCAAAAAAAGTCCATGGTGGCAAAGTAAATACAATATAGCAAGTAAAACACTGGAATGGTAGATTTGCAATGGAAGAATGTGCAAAGTAGAAATAAAAATAATGGGGTGCAAAGGAGCAAAATAAATAAATTAATTAAATACAGTAGGGAAAGAGGTAGTTGTTTGGGCTAAATTATAGGTGGGCTATGTACAGGTGCAGTAATCTGTGAGCTGCTCTGACAGTTGGTGCTTAAAGCTAGTGAGGGAGATAAGTGTTTCCAGTTTCAGAGATTTTTGTAGTTCGTTCCAGTCATTGGCAGCAGAGAACTGAAAGGAGAGGCAGCCAAAGAAAGAATTGGTTTTGGGGGTGACTAGAGAGATATACCTGCTGGAGCGTGTGCTACAGGTGGGAGATGCTATGGTGACCATCGAGCTGAGATAAGGGGGGACTTTACTTAGCAGGGTCTTGTAGATGACATGGAGCCAGTGGGTTTGGCGACGAGTATGAAGCGAGGGCCAGCCAACGAGAGCGTACAGGTCGCAATGGTGGGTAGAATATGGGGCTTTGGTGACAAAAGGGATTGCACTGTGATAGACTGCATCCAATTTGTTGAGTAGGGTATTGGAGCCTATTTTTAAATGACATCGCCAAAGTCGAGGATTGGTAGGATGGTCAGTTTTACAAGGGTATGTTTGGCAGCATGAGTGAAGGATGCTTTGTTGCGAAATAGGAAGCCAATTCTAGATTTAACTTTGGATTGGAGATGTTTGATATGGGTCTGGAAGGAGAGTTTACAGTCTAACCAGACACCTAAGTATTTGTAGTTGTCCACGTTTTCTAAGTCAGAGCCGTCCAGAGTAGTGATGTTGGACAGGCGGGCAGGTAGCGATCGGTTGAAGAGCATGCATTTAATTTTACTTGTATTTAAGAGCAATTGGAGGCCACGGGAGGAGAGTTGTATGGCATTGAAGCTTGCCTGGAGGGTTGTTAACACAGTGTCCAAAGAAGGGCCAGAAGTATACAGAATGGTGTCGTCTGCGTAGAGGTGGATCAGAGACTCACCAGCAGCAAGAGCACCTCATTGATGTATACAGAGAAGAGAGTCAGTCCAAGAATTGAACCCTGTGGCACCCCCATAGAGACTGCCAGAGGTCCGGACAGCAGACCCTCCGATTTGACACACTGAACTCTATCAGAGAAGTAGTTGTTAATAGTTCAATTGAGTGAAGAGGGGGGGATGGCCGCAGTTTTATGGGCTCTTAACCAACCGTGTGCTATTTTGTTTGTTTTTCGCATTGTTTGTAAGTTTTTGTACATAATGTTGCTGCTACCGGACGAGAGGGATTTACTCCAGACAAGGCCCTCATCCCGTTATTAGCAGGAGAAAGAGACATAGATATCGCGGAATGAGATCGGGGTGCCTTGTAAGGATCTGGCGACGAGGGGCTAATCTGCCGGAAGCACCAGTGACTCGGTCAATAAAAAAAGTGGTCAGATGAAGCAGATGCTAAGCTACAGGACTGTTTTGGGGTGGCAGGTAGCCTAGTGGTTAGAGCGTAGCCTAAGGTTGCTGGATCGAATCCCAGAGCTGACAAGGTAAAAATCTGTCGTTCTGCCCCTGAACACTGTTCCCCGGTAGGCCATCACTGTAAATAAGAATTTGTTCTTTACTGACTTGCCTAGTTAAATAAAGGTTAAATAAAACATTTAAAAGTGGTACACCACATCAGTCACTGGCTTCATCAATAAGTGCAGCGATGACGTCATCCCCACAGTGACTGTACGTACATACCCCAACCAGGAGCCATACATTACAAGCAACGTCCGCACTGAGCTAAAGGTTAGAGCTACCGCTTTCAAGGAGCGGGACTCCAACCCAGAAGCTTATAAGAAATCCCGCTATGCCCTCCGACGAACCATCAAACAGGCAAAGCATCAATACAGGACTAAGATCCAAGCGTACTACACCGGCTCTGATGTTTGTTGGATGTGGCAGGGCTTGCAAACTATTACAGACTACAAAGGGAAGCACAGCCGCGAGCTAAATTACTTCTATGCTTGCTTCGAGGCAAGTAACACTGAAACATGCATGAGAACATCAGCTGTTCCAGGCGGCTGCGTGATCATGCTCTCTGCAGCCGATGTGAGTAAGACTTTTAAACAGGTTAACATTCACAAGGCAGCAGGGCCAGACGGATTACCAGGACGTGTACTCCGAGCATGCGCTGACCAACTTGCAAGTGTCTTCACTGACATTTTCAACCTCTCCCTGTCTGAGTCTGTAATACCAACATGTTTCAAGCTGACCACCATAGTCCCTGTGCCCAAGAACACTAAGGTAACCTGCCTGAATGACTACTGACCCACAGCACTCAAGTCTGTAGCCGTGAAATTATTTAGACCCCATCATAGCACTGAGACTGCACTTGTGAATGTGGTAAATGACCGTTTAATGGCGTCAGACCGAGGCTCTGCATCTGTCCTCATGCTCCTAGACTTTAGTGCTGCTTTTGATACCATCGATCACCACATTCTTCTGGAGAGATTGGAAAACCCAAATTGGTCTACACGGACAAGTTCTGGCCTGGTTTAGATCTTATCTGTCGGAAAGATATCAGTTTGTCTCTGTGAATGGTTTGTTCTCTGACAAATCAACTGTAAATTTCGGTGTTCCTCAAGGTTCCGTTTTAGGACCACTATTGTTTTCACTATATATTTTACCTCTTGGGGATGTCATTCGAAAACATAATGTTAACTTTCACTGCTATGCGGATGACACACAGCTGTACATTTCAATGAAACATGGTGAAGCCCCAAAATTGCCCTCGCTAGAAGCATGTGTTTCAGACATAAGGAAGTGGATGGCTGCAAACTTTCTACTTTTAAACTCATACAAAACAGAGATGCTTGTTCTAGGTCCCAAGAAACAAAGAGATATTCTGTTGATCTGACAATTAATCTTGATGGCTGTAAAGTCGTCTCAAATAAAACTGTGAAGGACCTCGGCGTTACTCTGGACCCTGATCTCTATTTTGACGAACATATCAAGACTGTTTCAAGGACAGCTTTTTCACATCTACGTAATATTGCAAAAATCAGACATTTTCTGTCCAAAAATGATGCAGAAACAATAATCCATGCTTTTGTTACTTCTAGGTTAGACTACTACAATGCTCTACTTTCCGGCTACCCGGATAAAGCACTAAATAAACTTCAGTTAGTGCAAAATACAGCTGCTAGAATCCTGACTAGAACCAAACATTTTTATCATATTACTCCAGTGCTAGCCTCCCTACACTGGCTCCCTGTTAAGCAAGGGCTGATTTCAAGGTTTTACTACTAACCTACAAAGCATTACATGGGCTTGCACCTACCCATCTTTCCGATTTGGTCCTGCCATGCATACCTACACGTACGCTAAGGTCACAAGACGCAGGCCTCCTAATTGTCCCTAGAATTTCTAAGCAAACAGCTGGAGGCAGGGCTTTCTCCTATAGAGCTCCATTTTTATGGAATGGTCTACCTACCCATGTGAGAGACGCAGACTCGGTCTCAACCTTTAAGTCTTTACTGAAGACTCATCTCTTCAGTGGGTCATATGATTGAGTGAAGTCTGGCCCAGGAGTGTGAAGGTGAACGTAGGTGAAAGGCTCTGGAGCAACAAACCTCCCTTGCTGTCTCTGCCTGGCCGCTTCCCCTCTCTCCACTGGGATTCTCTGCCTCTAACCCTATTACAGGGGCTGAGTCACTGGCTTGCTGGTGCTCTTCCATGCCGTCCCTAGGAGGGGTGCGTCACTTGAGTGGGTTGAGTCACTGACGTGATCTTCCGGTCCCCCCCCCCCCCCCCCCCTTTAGTTGTGCCGTGGCGGAGATCTTTGTGGGCTATACTCGGCCTTGTCTCAGGATGGTTGGTGGTTGAAGATATCCCTCTAGTGATGTGGGGCCTGTGCTTTGGCAAAGTGGGTGGGGTTATATCTTTCCTGTTTGGCCCTCTCCGGGGGTATCATCAGACGGGGCCACAGTGTCTCCTGACCCTTCCTGTCTCCTGTCTATATCTGGAGTACTTCTCCTGTCTTATCCGGTGTCCTGCGTGAATTTAAGTACGCTCTCTCTAATTGTCTCTTTCTTTCTCTCTATCGGAGGCCCTGAGCCCTAGGACCATGCCTCAGGACTACCTGGCATGATGACTCCTTGCTGTCCCCAATCCACTTGGCCGTGCTGCTGCTCCAGTTTCAACTGTTCTGCCTGCGGCTATGGAACCCTGACCTGTTCACCGGACGTGCTGCCTGTCCCAGACCTGCTGTTTTCAACTCTCTAGAGACAGCAGGAGCGGTAGAGATACTCTGAATGATCGGCTATGAAAAGCCAACTGGCATTTACTCCTGAGGTGCTGACTTGCTGCACCCTTGACAATTACTGTGATTATTATTGTTTGACCATGCTGGTCATTTATGAACATTTGAACATCTTGGCCATGTTCTGTTATAATCTCCACCCGGCACAGCCAGAAGAGGACTGGCCACCCCTCATAGCCTGGTTCCTCTCTAGGTCTCTTCCTAAGTTTTGGCCTTTCTAGTGAGTTTTTCCTAGCCACCGTGCTTCAACACCTGCATTGCTTGCTGTTTGGGGTTTTAGGCTGGATTTCTGTACAGCACTTTGAGATATCAGCTGATGTAAGAAGGGCTATATAAATACATTTGATTTGAAATTTGAATTGAAAGGCTGGCTCACAACACCATTATCCCAGAAACCCTAGACCTACTCTAATTTGCGGAGCGCCCCAACAGATCCACAGATGATGCAATCTCTATTGCACTCCACACTGCCCTTTCCCACCTGGACAAAAGAAACACCTATGTGAGAATGCTGTTCATTGACTCCAGCTCAGCATTCAACACCATAGTGCCCACGAAGCTCATCACTAAGCTAAGGACCCTGGGACTAAACACCTCCCCCTGCAACTGGATCCTGGACTTCCTGACGGGCTGCCCCCAGATGGTAAGGGTATGTAACAACACATCTACCACGCTGATCCTCAACAAGGGGGCCCCTCTGGGGTGAGTGCTCAGTCCTCACCTGTACTCGCTGTTCACCCATGACTGCATGGCCAGGCACAACTCCAACACTATCATTAAGTTTGCTGATGACACAACAGTGGCCTGATCACTGACAACGCCGAGACAGCCTATAGGGAGGTCAGAGACCTGGCCGTGTGGTGCCAGTACAACAACCTTTTACGCTGCTGCTACTCTCTGTTTATCGTATATGCATAGTCACTTTAACTATACATTCATGTACATACTACCTTAATTGGCCCGACCAACCAGTGCCTCCGCACATTGGCTAACCGGGCTATCTGCATTGTTACCAAGATGCACACTGTCTGGAACAGCCAAGTCCTCCTACTCACAAAAAAACACTGGAGGAACTCAGACATTTCGTTAGCATTTTTTCACATGCAAAAATGTTATCTTAAGGAATCTTATGGAGCCAAATGGGAGTAGGGTGAAGTTGCCCCTAGACACAGATCTTGGGTCAGTTCAGCATTTTCCCCATTAATGGTTAAGGTTAGGATTGGGTGATGGGCAGCTGATCCTAGAGCTGTACCTAGGGGAATGCTTTCACATTGCAGCTAGGTAAATCACCACTACAAAGCCTCCTTGAGCCTCCTTAGTCTTGGTATTGCAATCATGCAAGTGTTTTCGGGAATGTAGGGTACATTCCCATGTTAGCAAATGTTCTCACTTGCATAGATGATGCTGATGACTGAAAACAACCCAGCAGCTATGAAATTGGCTGCATGCTATAGGCAAAGAAAACAGATAAATGGAACAATTATGGCTTTCATTATTTCTGCATTTTGAATAGCAACTCCATCTAGGCAGTTTTAAAAATGTAGTCAACTGGGTTTTGTCAATATATTAATAATAGAATGCACTTCAAATTATTTTGGTGATCAACTCAATTGGCACGTTTGTCTAAAAGTGGGTCCGAAATTATTGATCAAAATATTTTAACAAGAATGACTGTATAAAATAATGAAAATACTGAGCTATATTGTAAGCAACAGAAATTATATTATTTTATACTAATACAATTGCTCAGAGAAAGAGATTTTGTTCAACAGGTAATATTTTTTTTCCTCAAGAAAGGTAGGGGTCAAAATGATTGACACCCCTGTTTTCAATACCTCACCTTGCAAGAATAAGGGCACGGAGCCTTTTTCTAAAATGTTTTATGAGTTGGAGAACACATTGGGAGGGATTCTTAGACCATTCCTACATACAGAATAATTCCAGATCCTTGATATCCTTTGTCTGTGCTTAAGGACTGCATCCGGCTCTTTAATTCAAATCACAGGTTTTCAATGGGTTTCATGTCCTGAGACCGAAATGGTAATTTCTTTGTGGATTTTGATGTGTGCTTGGGATTATTGTCTTGATTCATTGTGGCATAGGCTATCTCCCTTATCCCTCTTATTTAGGGGCATTGTGGGCACTGTTGATAAAAAGAAGTTAGCGTATATATAAGTGCTTGTTAATAACCTTGCGCCAACTTTCATGACAGAATTATGATTTGATTTTAATTACCCATGTTCGCATCAATTATTACCAGGCATTTAAATACTCGTTCCCGAGTTGCACAGCGGTCTAAGGCATTGCATCTCAGTGCAAGAGGCGTCACTACAGTCCCTGGTTCGATTCCAGGCTGTATCACATCCGGACGTGATCGGGAGTCACATTGGGCAGCTCGCAATTGGTCCAGTGTTGTCCGGGTTTGGCCAGGGTAGGCTGTCATTGTAAATAAGAATTTGTTCTTAACTGACTTAAAGGTTAAATAAAAAGTAAAAAATAAAAGTATTTCATGAAAGAAAGTAAGAAACAAATGTAAATCAAGAGGGATGGTTTAGTATGTAGTGTTGGTAACTTAAAGTGATATGGGCCAACTTACTTTGGTGTAGTAGCTCATTTTCTGGCCTAACTGCCCACTCGGGTGCTTGTAAGCTAAGGCCTTCAGAATGAAAAGATCGACGAGTGGGTTGAATCCCAACGTTGAAGTATGGATAGAAACTCATTATATGGCCAGTCATCTATGCACCTTTCATAAGGGGTAGAAAAACAAAGTAGGCTTTTTAAAATATTCAAGCTTAGCCAAAGATTATGCAGAAAAAATATTGGGGTGCATTTCAATACATGACCCACATTCACATAATAAGTTGAAACTGAGAAACAATTAACCGTATAAGCCAGCATTTTTAACTTTGGGAGCCCCTTGAGCTATCGTTTTCTTGGGCCTGAAACTACAATTTGTTAAAGATAGGCTACTTTGAATATAACAATAGGAAAACTAATGTCATCATCTGTAAACTACTTTTCCTGTCCATCTTGATATATATATACACTGTACATTGTTAAATATAACAGTTCCTTATCTTTCATATCAGCGAGAGAGAGAGATATAGATAGATACAGTTGAAGTCGGAAGTTTACATACACTTAGGTTGGAGTCATTAAAACTTGTTTTTTAACCACTCCACAAATTTCTTGTTAACAAACTATGGTTTTGGCAAGTCGGTTAGGACATCTACTTTGTGCATGACACAAATCATTTTTCCAACAATTGTTTACAGACAGATGATTTCAATTATAATTCACTGTATCACAATTCCAGTGGGAAAGAAGTTTACATACACTAAGCTGACTGTGCCTTTAAACAGCTTGGAAAATTCCAGAAAATGATGTCATGGCTTTAGAAGCTTCTGATTGGCTAATTGACATCATTTGAGTCAATTGAAGGTGTACCTGTGGATGTATTTCAAGGCCTACCTTCAAACTCAGTGCTTGACTTCGTGGGATAATCAAAAGAAATCAGCCAATATTTTGTTGTTTGGGCACGTCATTCAGACAGGAAATTGAGAAAAAAGGGGCCTATCCCTAAGAAGTTTTAAGGACAACAAAGTCAAGGTATTGGAGTGGCCATCACAAAGCCCTGACCTCAATCCTATAGAACATTTGTGGGCAGAACTGAAAAAGCATGTGTGAGCAAGGAGGCCTACAAAACTGACTCGGTTATACCAGCTCTGTCAGGAGGAATGGGCCACAATTCACCCAACTTATTGTGGAAAGCTTGTGGAGGCTACCTGAAACATTTGACCCAAGTTAAGCAATTTAAAGGCAATGCTACCAAACACTAATAGAGTGTATGTAAACGTCTGACCCACTGGGAATGCGATGAAAGAAATAAAAGCTGAAATAAATCATTCACTCTACTATTATGCTGACATTTCACATTCTTAAAATAAAGTGGTGATCCTAACTGACCTAAGACAGGGAATTTTTACTAGGATTACATGTCAAGAATTGTGAAAAACTGAGTTTAAATGTATTTGGCTTAGGTGTATGTAAACTTCCAACTTCAACTGTATATATTGATACACATCTTTAAAGGTTAGGGTTCCCACATTGAAAATATGGCATGTTATACATGTTTAAGAAAACAAGAAGACAATTAGCTATCTGCGTCACGTGTTGTGGAAGTGTGTGTTTTGGGGGATGCTCAACATTGCCATCATAAATGCGTACATTTTGGGAGACTCTACAAAGGCCCCTTCCCAGAAACACCAGACGCTGGTCCCTGAAGGCGTTCAAAATGCAGCTTGTGCATTCACTTTCTGATATGGCTACAGTAGCAGGAAGGGGGGGGGCTGAGTTGTAACTAATTTGAAAGCAGGTGAAGTTTGAAGGGCGCAAGAGAGTGTGCATCTGGAGTGGATGCAGGGCAAAGAGTGGGAGATGTGTAGAAATCTCTTTTGGGTACTCAGCGTGTTATGTGCAACTTTGCAGGATAGTGTAGAGCTTCCAGAAGTTCCATGACATGTTGTAGGCTAAATGCCAATACTACAGTGACAGTGTGAAATAGGAATTTCTCCTACAAATATTTTATTGTCTCTGTAACAGTTGTGTTTTGTATCTTCTCTATCTAATACTTGTTGCATTCACTGAACTGTTGTTGAAATAGGCTACTATTTCTACATTTTGTGTCAGGCCTGGTCTATTCTAAATATTATTGAGAGAGGTTACCCACATTTTGAAAGTCTCTGAATAGTTTTGAATTTTTACGTTGTTACAGAAGTAGGAATCATTGTCAATCAAATAGCATACTTTGTGTGGGCTTTGAAATACTTTCTGAATAATTGTCCTCTGGTCAAATGTTGGATAATTGTTCTATTGATATGTAGATAATATTTACAGTGGCAAGAAAAAGTATGGAATTACCTGGATTTCTGCATAAATTTGACATACAATGTGATCTGATCTTCATCTAACTCACATCAATAGACAAACTCAGTGTGCTTAAACTGTTAACACACAAATTGTATTTTTCTTGTCTATATTGAATACATCATTTAAAAATTGTAGGTTGGAAAAAGTATGTGAACCCCTAGGCCAGGGGTGTCAATGACTAAAAAAATCAGCTACAAGACGAGGGCCGGAAAGCATAAAAATTTTTAAATGACGCATATAGTCTAGTGAACCTAATTGTACTGAAAACCTAACAAATATATTACAATATGATCAGATAAATAAAGCAATATTTTCTTATGGCTCTGTCAGTAATCTTTAATTTTCAACAGACACAAAAGACAAATTTCCTTTATATAAATATCCCCATAACATGAACATTAAATGAAAGAAACCGGTATTCAAGGCACCATCAGTAGACTATATTTTCTATTTTAGCAAAAGTGGGCTAAATTTACTTCAAAGAAAAAACAATAATAGCAATTTTCTATCATCCACTCAACTGAAATATTTTTAAAATATAATTGGATTGAAATACAAAAAAATAAAGTGCAAAAATCTATTAATCAAAAACAACACTTTGTTTAAGGAGAAGTAACTGCAGTGAAAACAAATATTAAATTTTAACTGAACTGAGTAAAAACTCTAAATATGTGATTGCACAGTAATGTTCACTTGTTTGAGGTTGAGGGTGATACACTTTTCCAAAGTTCATCAATGTTCGAAGGCTTTGCCTCAGAATTGAGTGGAGGTGTTCAGCAGTAAGTCGACTTCTGTGTGATGTTTTGTTCAGGTTCATCAAAGAAAACAGTTGTTCACACAGGTATGTGCTGCCAAACATAGACAACGTTTGAGCAGCCTGGATGCGCAGCTGGGGCATTGTGCCGGGGAGGAAACGGGCGAACTCCGCAGCACCCACTGCCGCATATTTTGCCCTCAGTGCATCATTGCATTGGAGGTCAATCAACTCCATTTGGAGGTTTGGTGGTGAGCTTTCCACGTCAACAGCAAATGGGTTACCGAGCAGTTCCAACTTGCTTTTTTGTGCTTCAAAGTCAGCAAATCGGCGTCGAAAGTCAGCGGCAAGCATACCTATTTTATCAGCCAACTGTGTGCTCGGGAACGCACTGGTAGAGAGCTTCTCTTTCATGGTCTGGCAGCTGGGAAAGTGGCTCAAATTTTCTTTCCGCATCTGCGTCTCCCACAGAGTCAGTTTGGTTTTAAATGCCTTCACTGTACTGTACATATCAGAGATGACACGATCCCGACCCTGCAGCTGCAAGTTTATTGCATTCAGATGACTCGTAATGTCACACAGAAAAGCCATTTCACACAGAAACATTTCGTCTCGGAGTTGTGTTGTGTCTTTCCCTTTGCTGTCCAAGAACAGACAAATCTCCTCACGAAGCTCGAAACATCTTTGAAGCACCTTTCCCTGGCTTAGCCATCGCACCTCTGTGTGATAAGGCAAATCACCATGCTCCGTTTCTAACTCCGTCAGAAATGCCTTGAACTGGCGGTGATTCAAACCTTTGGCTCTGATAAAGTTAACTGTGCGCGTGATGATGCTCATTACATGCTCCATTTTCAAGGCTTTACCGCACAACGCTTCCTGGTGTATGATACAATGATAAGCTGTCAGCTCACCTGTCGCGTTTTCCTCTTGCAAAAGCATAAACCCACGAGTGGCAGCTCCATCTCATTTACACATCTTGTTGTGCCATGCATAGGACGTAAAGCCTGTCACGAGTTGAACTCCGCGGATGAAAATTGACAACTGGGCAATGTCATATGCAATAAAATCTTTTCCCTTTTTCACAAGCTGCTCTTTTAGATTGATGGACAACTGGTCTACTCTCTCGGCAATGGTGTTTCTGCTCAGACTCACATTTAAAAAGAGTTGCCTTTTTTCTGGGCAAACTTCATCACAAACTTTAATCATGAACAATCACAAAATTGGCCTTGAGCAGCCTGGCCTTGTGATTTGGCTTTTTTGATCTAATGTCGTCTCAGATTATACTCTTTCAGTGCCAACTTTCCCATTTTCCAGCTACCTTCGTGAACATATAAGTTTGAGAGTATCTTCCGTTTTGCCATTTTTGAATCTGAAAGTTAATTTTACTGTGATGCTGACGATTAAGAATGGTTGTCTTGCATAAAGCTGGGAAGGGTTACAAAAGTATCTCTAAAATCCTTGATGGTCATCAGTCCACAGTAAGTCAAATTGTCTATAAATGGAGAAAGTTCAGCACTGTTGCTACTCTCTCTAGGAGTGGCTGTCCTGCAAAGATGACTGCAAGAGCACAGTGCAGAATGCTGAATGAGGTTAAAAAGAATCCTAGAGTCTCAGCTAAAGGCTTACAGAAATCTCTGGAAGATGCTAACATCTCTGTTGACAAGTCTAGAATACATAAAACACTAAACAAGAATGGTGTTCATGGGAGGACACTACGGAAGAAGCCACTGTCCAAAAAAAACATTGCTGCACATCTGAAATTTGCAAAAGAGCATCTGCATGTTCTGCAGTGCTACTGGCAAAATATTCTGTGGACAGATGAAACTACAGTTGAGTTGTTTGGAAGGAACACACAACACTATGTGTGGAGAAAAAAAGGCACATCACACCAACATCAAAACCTCATCCCAACTGAAAAACTAGGGTGGAGAGAGCATCATGGTTTGCTGCCTCTGGGCCTGGACAGCTTGCTATCATCTATAGAAATATTAATTCTCAAGTTTATCAAGACATTTTGCAGGAGAATGTAAGGCTATATGTCAGCCAATTGAAGCTCAACAGAAGTTAGGTGATGCAACAGGACAACAACCCAGAAGACAAAAGTAAATCAACAACAGAATAGCTTGAACAGAAGAAAATGTGCCTTCTGGAGTCCTGACCTCAACCCAATTGAGATGCTGTGGCATGACATCAAGAGAGCAGTTTACACCAGACATCCTAAGAATATTGCTGAACTGAAACAGTTTTGTGAAGAGGAATGGTCCAAAATTCCTCCTGACCATTGTGCAGATCTGATCAACAACTACAGAAAACATTTGGTTGAGGTTATTGCTGCCAAAGGAGGGTCAACCTTTATTAAATCCAAGGGTTTCCAACCTGCACTGTGAATGTTTACACAGTGTGTTCAATAAAGACATGAAAAATTATAATTGTTTGGGTGTTATTAGTTTAAGCAGACTGTTTGTCTATTGTTGTGACTTAGATGAAGATCAGATAAAATGTTATGACCAATTTATGCAGAAATACAGGTCATTCTAAAGGGTTCACATACTTTTTCTTCCCACTGTTCAAGTAAAATGTATTATACTTGGTACATTTTAAGTGAGTAATTCACTACAATTTAAATACTCTGTTTTTGTTGTTGTATTGAGTGTTAATAGTTTTTTGATAACGGAATACAAAATGAGTGTTATTCCTATTGACATGAATGAGGGGTCATACACTACATGACCAGATGTATGTGGACACATGCTCGTCGAAGATCTCATTACAAAATCATGGGCTGCCATAACAGCCTCCATTCTTCTGGGAAGGCTTTCCACTAGATGTTGGAACATTGCTGCAGGGACTTGCTATCATTCAGTCACATGAGCATTAGTGGTCGGGCACTGATGTTCGGTGATAAGGCCTGGCTCACTGTCGGCGTTAAAATTCATCCCAAAGGTGTTCGATGGGGTTGAGGTCAGGGCCCTATGCAGGCC
This sequence comes from Oncorhynchus clarkii lewisi, assembly GCF_045791955.1. Lineage (NCBI taxonomy): Eukaryota > Metazoa > Chordata > Actinopteri > Salmoniformes > Salmonidae > Oncorhynchus > Oncorhynchus clarkii. The sequence continues at coordinate 32,119,567 of NC_092159.1, read as the reverse complement.
TGTCAAGTTCTCCCACACCAATCTCAACAAACCATTTCTGTATGGACCGCACTTTGTGCACGGGGGCATTGCCATGCTGAAACAGGAAAGGGCCTTCCACAAACTACTGCCACAAAGTTGGAAGCAGAGAATCATCTAGAATGCCATTGTATGCTGTAGCGTTAAAATGTACTTTCACTGGAACTAAGAGGCCTAGCCAAAACCATGAAAAACATGGTTTTGAAGCGTGATTCATCATTCCGTATAACGCATTTCGCAGCTGAGCCATTGTTGCTCCTAGACGTTTCCACATCACAATGACAGAGCTTACAGTTGATCGGGGCAGCTCTAGTAGGGCAGAAATTTGACGAACTGACTTTTGGAAAGGTGGCATCCTATGACGATGTAAGGTCATTCTACTTCCAATGTTTGTCTATGGAGATTGTATGGCTGTGTGCTCGATTTGATACACCGGTCAGCAACGGGTGTGGCTGAACAAGCTAAATCCACTAAATCCATTTGAATGGGTGTCAACATACTTTTGTGTGTGATATAAATAAAATATATATAATTAATGACTTGTAATTGTAATTTGTTCTTTGTTTTTGAGTCATGTCTGTTTGTTTGAAATGTTAGCTTTATCTTAAATTGTCAGTAATCTACAGCAACATTCTAGAACTATATTGGGGTCAAACAGAACATGTGGAGGGGGGGGCGGAGGAGGGAAAGATGGCAGAAGTGGTTGCTGAGGTTGAATCAAGCATCGCAATGAGCAAAGTTGGTGAAGATGAATGTTCTGAATGGACAACAGTAGTATCAAAAACTGGAACAAAAAGGAAATTGTCTAAAATTGGAGTGGAGGATACGTATATGAATGATAACGAATTACTTGTTGTTGGTACGCGTTTGTTGAGTAAGGATGCATATGTGGGAGACCCGTTTGAGGTGTCGAAAATGGTGAGGTATGCACAAGAAAAAGTTGAGTTTGTCAGGAGTGGTCTTATTTTTTTATGAATAAGAGACGTTTTGAACTTCTGAGTAGAGAACCCGTCAAAGGAATCATCTCAGGGGTGACGACGTATGTTCAGGTTGAATACCTGAAGAGAAATCCTGGTGTGGTTGGTGCCCGGCGTCTGACCCATTGGGTGAATGGAAAAAATAAGAAAGTCTGTCGGCCCTGTTGTTTTTTGATAAAGAGCAAATATCTACATGTGAAGCTTGTATATGTAAGATACGCTGTAAGAGTTTTCGTCCGCAAACCATTGCACTGTAAGAATTGTAAAGGATTTGGCCATGTTCAAGTGAGGTGCAGACAGACAGAGTATACCGTGTGTATACTTCTACTGTGTGTAGAAGGACAGTGGTGTTGCAATTGTGGTGGTGATCATGATCCTGAGTTCCCAAATCAAGGTGATTGAGGTAGCAAAGGTTAGAGCGGTCAATCAAATATCCCATGCGGAGGAGATTAAAAGAAGAGAAAACAAGTGATGCTAGCGAAGACATGGTAGTGGACCAACCACAGCCTGTAGTAAATGTTTGCTGCCAGTCAAAAGATACCGTGTGTTAAAAAGGTGAATTTTATGGCATTCATTGCCACAGTTATAAAGTTTACAGCACAAGTCTCAAAGAAGTCTAAGAAACTGGACATTAATTGTGGCTGCAGCAAAACTGTTTTGGGGACTTGTAAGAGGTTCTGGCTCCAGAAGACCCGCCTACCCTCTTTCGCCTTGAGCCTTTGTAGTGATCAGATCTGTTAGATTTTTTTATCAGAAAAGTTGTTTGATTTAGTTTCGTTTATTTTTTATTTATTTTGGGGGGGTGGGTCCTGATTCCATCCCGTACAGTAGGTGGCAGAAAGCACACTACATTGTACGATCGCCAATATACCATAGAAGAAGAAACAGAACATGTAAGGTCCTTTGACTCTAAGGAGTAATGTTAGACTCCTTTAGTCCATTATTGTGCTAGGGATAGCGATGACAAACATTGTAACAGTATCGTTCGTGGAATTTCACAGGGATAAGTATGCGTTTATCACAAGAACCGGTAGAATTCCTTACGTTGGGCTTTGTGAATTGGAACACATCTGTAGCGAGTTGGTAAACATGCTAACAGCCTGGATATAACGTTACTAGTTCAACAACCATTGTTGGCAAGTTATTGCCCGACTGGCTAAACTCCTGAAGGCTACTCCAAGTTCCTAAACTGTAGTCAGGTTACTAATAACAATGTCTTTATTGGTAGCATATCAATGGTTTATCAAAAAAGACGATGTCTAACTAAAATCCCATGTTACCTTGTATACATCTCCGTAGGTCCCGCTCCCAATTCTCTGTATTAGCTCGAAATCCTCTTGCGGATTTCGCCTTGAAAGGTCGAAAGTGGAAGCCATTTTAAGTCCCCGGTTTAGTTATCCAGTCCTTATATTTGTTGGGACATTGACACCACAAATGACGAAAAACATACAATATTTAAAAACACGTCGTCAGAAAAAAAAATCCCTGCCTAATTTCAACATGGCCTTCTCTGCACACTGCGCGTGCGCCGCAGCCAGGCTTGTCCAAGAAGGGAACGCAAGGAATGGGCTGGGTGGGGTCTCCCCTGGACAGAGATCTGATCTGAAACCAGACTAGGAGTGACTGGTTTGGTTTTGTGTAGCCTCCAGAAATGTCTTCGACAAGGGGATCATGAATACCCTACTAATTCTCTACTTAATTACAGCTGGATTATTTCTTCTCATTCTCACAAATATCCAGAGGTGCAATAGAGCAGAATAGCATCGAATTTGAGAATTAGGAAAATGAAGATCATAAACTTGGAAAAACAATGTTATGAGTTTGATTATATCAATCCATAATTATGGTATAATAGATAATATGCTGCATTAGGCAACAATATTGATAGAATGTATTACTTGTCATTAAAACTGGAAAGCACACAAAATAATAACCATACAAACAATCATATTGTGTTAATTTATTATATTGCCTAGAATTACTAAGAATTTGTGCATGTGGAAAGTTTGCAATAAAAAAGTCCTTATTACTGAATGATCGAAAAATGACTAATACAAAGCCAATGCGTTATCACATTTGACCATATCACAAATCACTGTTATTCTTAATTTCCCTTTATGTCCTGCCTTTGTGTAATATCCTCCAGAGAAAAACAGGTGTCACTAGATGGATCTGTCCCTACTCCCTAGGCCTACATTAATCGGAAAATAGAAATGCACAGCACAAAAATATATTAAACGAAGGCAATCACCCACACAATGTGAAAGTAACCTTTTCCAATGCCCTGCAGTGTTATTTTTTATCAAATTACTTCATTTACTGTTGGGCAACACTGAAGCATGCATGAGAGCACCAGATGTACCGGACGACTGTGTGATCGCACTCTCCGTAGCCGATGTGAGTAAGACCTTTAAACAAGTCAACATTCACAAGGACGCAGGGCCAAATGGATTACCAGGATGTGTACTCCGAGCATGCGCTGACCAACTGGCAAGTGTCTTCACTGACATTTTCAACATGTCTTTGACCAAGTCTGTAATACCAATGTCACGTATACACCCTCTCTGGCGCTCGAGGTCACCAGTCTCCTTATTATTACGCACATCTGTCACCACCATTACGGGCACCAGCGCCTCATCAGACTCACCGGGACTCCATCACCTTCCTGATTACCTTCCCTATATCTATCACTCCCTTTGGTTCTTTCCCTAGGCATTATTGACTCTGTTTGTGTTTCATGTCTGTACGCTACTCGTGTTTCTTGTGTTGTTCCATTTTCATTTAATTATTAAATATTCACTCCCTGTACTTGCTTCCTGACTCCTAGTATACACTTTGCAACCAACATGTTTCAAGCAGACCACCATGGTCCCGGTGCCTAAGAACACTAAGGTAACCTGCCTAAATGACGACTGACCCGTAGCACTCATGTCTGTAGCCATGACGTGCTTTGAATGGCTGGCCATGGCTCACATTAACACCATTATCCCAGAAACCCCCATTCACACCTGGACAAAAGGAACACCTATGAGAGAATACTATTAATTGACTACAGCTCAGCGTTCAACACCATAGTGCCCTCAAAGCTCATCACTAAGCTAAGGACTCTGGGACTAAACACTAAACATTCTGCAACTGGATCCTGGACTTCCTGACAGGCCGCTCCCAGGTGGTAAGGGTAGGTAACAACACATCTGACACGCTGATCCTCAATACGGGGGCCCTTCATTGGTGCATGCTCAGTCCCCTCCTACTCCCTGTTCACCCATGACTGCATGGCCAAGCACGATTCCAACACCATCATTAAGTTTGCCAACAGCATAACAGTGGTAGGCCTGATCACCGACAACGATGAGACAGCCCTATAGGGAGGAGGTCAGAGAACTGGCAGTGTGGTGCCAGGACAACAACCTCTCCCTCAACGTGATCAAGACAAAGGAGATGATTGTGGACTACAGGAAAAGGAGGGACGAGCACGCCTCCATTCTCATCGACGGGTCTGTGGTGGAGCAGGTTGAGAGCTTCAAGTTCCTTGGTGTTCACATCACTAACAAACTATCATGGTTAAAACACACCAAGACAGTCGTGAAGAGGGCACGACAACGCCTATTCCCCCTCAGGAGACTGAAAATATTTGGCATGGGGTCCTCAAATCCTCAAAAAGTTCTGCAGCTGCACTATCGAGAGCATCACCGTCTGGTATGGCAACTGTCGGCCTTCGACCGCAAGGCACTACAGAGGGTAGTTGGTACGGCCCAGTACATCACTGGGGCCAAGCTTCCTGCCATCCAGGACCTCTATACGATGCGGTGTCAGACAAAGGCCCTAAAAATTACCAGAGTGCCAAGTCAAGCCATAAGACTCCTGAACAGCTCATCAAATGGCTACCCGGACTATTTGCATTGACTCCCCCATTTCTACGCTGCTGCTACTCTCTTTTTATTATCTATGCATAGTCACTTTACTTCTACCTACATGTACATATTACCTCAATTATCTCAACCTAACCTGTGCCCCCGCACATTGACTCTGTACCGGCACCCCCTGTAAATAGCCTCGTTATTGTTATTTTATTGTTGCTATTTAAATATTTGATATTTTTCTATTTTCTTCTTTTACATTTTTTTTTTAAACTTCTGTTTATTTAGTAAATACTTTTTAAACAATTTGTTACGGCTGTCGTCGGAATGAGACCAAGGTGCAGCGTGGTAGGCGTACATTTTCTTTCATTTTAAATGTTCCACCAAAAACAATAAACAACTCAACGAACGTAAAGTTAGGAGTGCAACATACAAAGACAAGATCCCACAACAGAAGGTGGGAAAAGGGCTGCCTAAGTATGATCCCCAATTAGAGATAACGATAGACAGCTGCCTCTGATTGGAAACCATACTCGGCCAACAAAGAAATATAAACATAGTCACACCCCGACCAACCAAATGGAGAATTTAAAGGATCTCTAAGGTCAGGGCGTGACACAATTATTTTTCTGAATACTGCATTGTTGGTTAAGGGCTTGTAAATAAGCATTTCACTAAGGTTATATTCAATGCATGTAACAAATAAAATGTCATTTGATTTGTAATTTGCACCAGTTTGGTTAACCTAGCAAATGTACCAATTTAATTGCTCAATGTTTTCTCATGTCCACTCCACCAGTACAGATTGCAATCCTTGTCATCCCCATTTACATGTTTATTTATGTAATTTTTGTCATGCCAGGCACACATCCAGGCTCCATTTTAATGGGCCATTATTAGAGCAGGCAAAGGCGCAGATCAAACAAGCCAAGTAAACACCCACAAATCCATTTCACCAATGCTCGTTTGATGGCAATTATTTCATCACTATGAGCTCAATTCAGACTTTGATACTGACACCGAATAGAATTGCAATAGCATGATGCTGAAATGTATATTGATCGTTTGTTTGGGGACAGATAGGGGATTGTTGAAAATCCTGACATTTTGGATATGTCCCCTGAAAGCTTTATATACAGTTCATGAACTCCGTTCATTAGTTCACTTTGATATGTCCATTGTTTGTGTGTGTTTTTTTTGGTTTCACTATCCTTGTGGGGACCAGAAATCCTCACAAGTATAGTAAAACAAGAAAAATTGGGGACTTTTCGACAGTCTTCCCCAAAAATAAAAAGGTTATTTTAGGCTTAGGGGTTAGGTTTAGGGTTACAATTAGGGTTAGGGGGTAGACTAAGGGTTAGGAGTTAGGGTCTGGTTTAGGATTAGGGGTTTGGGTTAAGGTTAGGGTTAGGGTTAGGATTAAGGTTAGGTTAGGGGTTAGTGAAAATATAATTTTGAATGGGAGTCAATTGTTTGGTAGTGCATATGTGGGTGTGTGTGTAAGATATATATAGAGAGAGAGTACTGCAGTAGTGGCTCATATCATTCCTTGAAAGTTTGTGTGACCATTGCGTTCATAAACAGGTGCATCTTCCAACATTGTGTAGCTGGTCCGCACTCGAAAGGAGATTCAAGGTTTCTATTTAGTATTAATTTCATTCAGGGGTAGGTACATAGACAAATGTTTTGGCAAGTTTCGCGTGTGTCATGTATGTGTGTGTATCTGAGAGAGAGTAATTTAAGTTTTACACATTAAAATTGTCAAACTGTAACATGTTACTTGTTGTATTGGGAGTGTTGATGTTTCATCAAAATAAGGACGCAAGGGTTAAGTTACATTTGGAGCCTTGGAGTCATACGAAACCATTATTTTATCTTAAAGACACCCATCTTTATGGCTGACTTTGAAAGAGTAGGACAACCTTGACATTCCCTCACACAAGCTGTGTGTCGCCTCCGGGAGATGGTCATTCCCTCTCCATGTGAATAGGAGGAGCCTTTAGTTTTAGAGGACACGACTTCAAGTCCAGGTGCTGAGGAGAGAGAAAGAGCGAGAGGGGTGGTGTGGTTTATGCAGGTAAACACTAGTAATCTCGACCACAGAGAGGCAAGTGCGGAGTTTAGCCCACACCCAGCACGCTTGCGGACACCGTACCGATCCACCTGTGTTACTGTATCTTCCGTTTCAGCAACCCGCGAGTGGGAAGCAGCCAATGCCAATGCGCTCTCGACTGTGGACCATGCTCGCTGGTCAGAGGATGCGTAAAAATGCTTAGTAACTGGAATAGCAGGTGCTGGAAGAAGGGCGTCCGACTGTCAACACGTCTAAACTGTGCGCATAGCGCCGAGCGCTGATGTTCAAACCATGGAGAAACAAGCTCTTGCAACGGCTCTGAGCTTGTCCATGAGCGTTGTCTCTTTACTCTTGCTGGTCACCGCTATCTTCACCGACCATTGGTACGAGACAGACACCAGAAGGCATAAGGAGAACTGCGACGAGTATGGGTCGGATTCTAACGACCAGAAAAACAGGGAGATGCCAATATACCACTTGCCTCTTGTGGACAGCGGTAACTCCAAACGGAACGTGGCGCTTATGAAGCCGATTCACGTCGGGAGTAGAGAGGAGGAATTGCTTGAGAACTGGAGGGCGATACTGGGGATGGGGATTCTTGAGACGGAATGTGGGCGTCCGTTGTTCTCCACATATTCTGGACTGTGGAGAAAATGCTACTTTCAAGGCATGGACCGAGATATCGATAAACTCATATCAAAGGGTAAGTTTTAATGTGCACACTAAAAAGTGTAAGAAAAGAAAAACAGTTGTGAAATTTGCTGTCAATGATCCGTGACTATTAGGCAAGGACTGTTTTTCATTCCTTTAATCGAGGTAGCTCCATCTGTGGTGATGATTCTGCATACGTGCGTGCATTGCGTCAAAACAAGGTTTATGAGGGCTCATATGCACAAGGGCTCATGATTATACACGCCCAAACTAATTTCCAGGAACATGAATTGCCATTTCAAACTCATTGCAAAGGCTTGCTTTAGTAGGCTATTTTTATTTCTATAATTGTCGAATCATGATGAGGGCGCTGAGAAATTATAGCCTAATGATTTAAGTTATTAGTAGGCTAATTTATGAGGAACATTTTTACATTTATTTCCCTCTCATTTTCCCACAGTGGTAATCGTTGTAGACTGGCCTGGGAAATGTTTGTTTATGTTGTTATCCCAGTTAAATCGTCAATAGAGCCATCGATAGGGCTACAAAAGCCAAAAATGTTGATTGACGACAGAACCCAAAAGGGTTCTTTGGCTGCACCCAAAGGAGAACCCTTTTTGATTCCAAAATGGTTTTACTTGGAAGCAAAAGGGTTCTACCAGGAAGGGACAGATAGCACCTTTTTTACCCACAAAGAAACCCCTTTGAAGCCATTTTTTATTCTACGGCGATGTGTTCAACATGGAACCCTACAGGGTTCTTAAGAATAATCTCTATGGAAAAAAAGGGATCTGAAAGGTTCATTTGATTGAAAGTGTTCTACCTACAACCATAAAGACTTCTCCTTCAGGGAAACGCCAGAATAAACCTTTTCTAAAACTGATACGGTGAATTCATGCCCAATGTGCTGAAGTTCAAGTCCCTACAAAGTCTTTTTAAGGTTGACACTCAAAAGGTCGATCGGTTCCCCACGGTGTCCAGTCCATCAAGATTAATGTCGCCCTGATTAAGCCAGGGGCTAAATGTCACCGAAACCCACTTGCCACCTTGCATTTAAAACAGATAAGGTGTCATGTGAAGGATCTCAAGCTTCAACACCTACCCTTTGATTTCTGTCAATGTTGATTTAATTTGATACCTGTGAAGGATTGTGCCCATATACACTCTTAGAAAAAAGGGTTCCAAAAGTGTTCTTTGCGGAAGGATAGGGTTATACCAAGAACCGTTTTGATCAGAAGAAGGGTTCTTTGTAAGGCGAAGGGTTCTACCTAGAACTATTAACATCCTAAAAACATCCGTTTTTGGAAGAAAGGGTTCTTTGATGATTCTTTGGAAGGCAAGAAGGGTTCGACATAGAACCACATATACAGTGCATTGGGAAAGTATTCAGAGCCCTTGACTTTTTCCATATTTTACGTTACAGCCTTATTCTAAAATTGATGAAATCGTTTTTTCCCTCATCAATCAACACACAATACCCCATAATGACAAAGCAAAGCAGGTTTTTAGACATTTTTGCAAATGTACATTATCACATTTACATAAGTATTCACACCCTTTATTCAGTATTTTGTTGAAGCACCCTTTGGCAGCTATTACAGCCTTGAGTCTCTTGGACTCTTGGATATGACACTACAAGCTTGGCACACCTGTATTTGGGGAGTTTCTCCCATTCTTCTCTGAAGATCCTCTCAATCTCTGTCTGGTTGGATGGGGAGCATCGCTGCACAGCTATTTTCAGGCTGATTAATTAGGGCCGATTTCAGGTTTTCATTACAATCGGTAATCGGCATTTTTGGACACCGATTATGGCCGATTACATTGCACTCCACGAGGAGACTGCGTGGCAGGCTGACTACCTGTTATGCGAGTGCTGCAAGGAGCCAAGGTAAGGTGCTAGCTAGCATTAAACTTATCTTATAAAAAACAATCAATCTTAACATAATCACTAGTTATTAACTACACATGGTTGATGATATTGCTAGTTTATCTAGCTTGTCCTGCGTTGCATATAATCGATGCGGTGCCTGTTAATTTATCATTGAATCACAGCCTACTTCGCCAAACAGGTGATTTAACAAGCGCATTTGCGAAAAAAGCACTGTCATTGCACCCAATGTGTACCTAACCATAAACATCAATGCCTTTCTTAAAATCAATATACAATTATATATTTTTAAACCTGCATATTTAGTTAATATTGCCTGCTAACATGAATTTCTTTTAACAAGGGAAATTGTCTCACTTTTCTTGCGTTCTGTGCAACAGAGTCAGGGTATATGCAGCAGTTTGGGCCGCCTGGCTCGTTGCGAACTGTGTGAAGACCATTTCTTCCTAACAAAGACAGCCAACTTAGCCAAACGGGAGATGATTTAACAAAAGCGCATTGCGAAAAAAGCACAATCGTTGCACAAATGTACCTAACCATAAACATCAATGCCTTTCTTAAAATAAATACACAGAAGTATATATTTTTAAACCTGCATATTTAGTTAAAATAAATTAATGTTAGCAGGCAATATTACCTAGGGAAATTGTGTCACTTCTCTTGCGTTGTAATTTTCCAGAATTTTACATAATTATGACATAACATTGAAGGTTGTGCAATGTTGTGCGATGCCACCCGTTAGATAAAATACGGAACGGTTCCGTATTTCACTGAAAGAATAAACATTTTGTTTTTGAAATGATAGTTTCCGGATTTGACCATATTTATGACCTAAGGCTCGTATTTCTGTGTGTTATTATATCATAATTAAGTCTATGATTTGATAGATCAGTGTGACTGAGCTGCGGTAGGCAGCAGCAGGCTCATAAGCATTCATTCAAACAGCACTTTCCTGAGTTTGCCAGCAGCTTTTCGCAATGCTTCAAGCATTGCGCTGTTTATGGCTTCAAAGCCTATCAACTCCCGAGATTAGGCTGGCAATACTAAAGTACATATTAGAACATCCAATAGTCATAGGTATATGAAATACAAATGGTAAAGAGAGAAATTTTCCTATAATCACTACAACCTAAAACTTCTTACCTGGGAATATTGAAGACTCATGTTAAAAGGAATCACCAGCTTTCATATGTTCTCATGTTCTGAGCAAGGAACTTAAACGTTAGCTTTTTTTGCATGGCAAATATTGCACTTTTACTTTCTTCCAACACTTTGTTTTTGCATTATTTAAACAAAATTGAACATGTTTCATTATTTATTTGAGACTAAATTGTTTTATTGATGTATTATATTAAGTTAAAATAAAAGTGTTCATTGTTCATTCAGTATTGTTGTAATTGTCATTATTACAAATATATATAAAAAAAATCGGCAGATTAATCAGTATCAGTATCCGCATTGAAAAATCATAATCGGTCAACCTCTACTCCAGAGATGTTTTATCGGGTTCAAGTCCAGGCCCTGGCTGGGCCACTCAAGGACATTCAGAGGCTTGTTCCTGAGCCACTCATTCGTTGTCTTGAATGTGTGCTTAGGGTCGTTGTCCTGTTGGAAGGTGAACATTCACCCCAGTCTGAGGTCCTGAGCGCTCTGGAGCAGGTTTTCATCAAGGATCTCTCTGTACTTTGCTTCGTTAATCTTTCCCTCGATCCTGACTAGTCTCCCAGTCTCTGCCACTGAAAAACATCCCCACAGCGTGATGCTGCCACCATCATGCTTCACTGTAGGGAGGGTGCCAGGTTTCCTCCAGATGTGACACTTGGCATTCAGGCCAAAGAGTTCAATCTTGGTTTCATCAGACCAGAGAATCTTGTTTCTCATGGTCTGAGAGTCCTTTAGGTGCCTTTTTGGCAAGCTCCAGGCAGGCTATCATGTGCCTTTTACTGAAGAGTGGCTTCTGTCTGGCCACTCTACCATAAAGGCCTGATTGGTGGAGTGCTGCAGAGATGGTTGTCCTTCTGGAAGGTTCTCCACAGAGGAACTCTGGAGCTGTGTCAGAGTGACCATCGGGTTCTTGGTCACCTCCCTGACCAAGGCCCTTCTCCCCGATTGCTCAGTTTGGCCGGGCAGCCAGCTCTAGGAAGAGTCTTGGTGGTTCCAAATGTACATTTAGGAATGATGGAGGCCAGTAGGTTCTTGGGGGCGTTCAATGCTGCAGAAGTTTTTTGGTACCCTTTCCCAGATCTATGCCTCGACACAATCCAGTCTCGGACATCTACGAACAATTCCTTTGACCTCATGGCTTGTTTTTGTTCTGACACGCACTGTCAACTGTGGTGTGTGCTTTTGTGTGTGTGCTTTTCCAAATCATGTCCAATGAATTGAATTTACCACAGGTGGACTCTAATCAAGTTGTAGAAACATCTCAAGGATTATCAATGGAAACAGGATGCACCTGAGCTAAATTTTGAGTCTCATAGCAAACAGTCGGAATACTTTATTTTTTATTTTTTACAATTTAGCAAAAAAATCCTGTTTTTGCTTTGTCGTTATGGGGTATTGTGTGTAGATTGATAAGGAAAACAATTAATGCAATCCATTTTAGAATACGGCTGTAACATATCAAAATGTGGAAAAAGGGAAGGGGTCTGAATACTTTCCAAATGCACTGTACATTGTATATAATATTTCGCAGCATGCTCTATTGCACGGAGATTTTCAGAATTGCTTGTTTTACTGTAATATCTGTGTTTTTGCATGTACATTGATCGCTTGATAAATATTATGTTACACAGAGATAAATAACATACCATTTTCTAAACTAATCCAATCTCTTAGTAATTTGATTTATTTAACCTATTACTGAGATTGCTGTTTCAATTTAGATGATTGAAGTTGTCTCAGTATTCAATCTTTCCTACCCTGGCAGTCATTCTGTAAGCAAGTTGCAGATGATTAACAATTCCACTTTTTGGATATCCTATCTCTGTCTATCTCTGTCTGGATTCTAATAGGAATTACACATATTACACACAATATTGCCGTAAATAATTTGATTTTAAAAGCTAATAAGCCTAGTGGAACCGTTCATATAGGGTTCTAGGAAGAACCCTCAGAAGATAAAAGGGTTCTCAGTAGAACCATTTATAGATGGTTCTAGGAAGAACCTTTAGATGATAAAATGATTCTTGGTAGAACCCTTCATAGAGGGCTCTAGGCAGAACCTTTCACAAAGAGTTCTCGGTAGAACCATATACAGGGGGTTCTATGAAGAACCCTACATTGAGGGTTCTAAATAGAATTCTATGCAAAGGGTTCTATTCAGCATCAAAAAGGGTTCCCCAGGGGGACAAACCAAATAACCCTGTATGGTTCTACTTAGCACCTATTTTTCTAAGTGTGTAGACTAAGGCTACTCAACCTCATACCAAAGAAGTTGCCTCTTAGACCTTCTTGGACCTAAATAGCAGCATAATGCCTCAATGAGCATCTTATTTACTCAGTGGCTGCATCTCAAATGGCACCTTATTTCCTGTAGTGCACTTATTTTGACCAGGGCTCATAGAGCAATAGTCAAAAGTAGTGCACTATACACTCTTAGAAAAAAAGTGCGATCTAGAACCTAAAAGGGTTCTTCGGCTGTCCCCATAGGAGAAACCTTTGAAGAACCCTTTTTGGTTCCAGGTAGAACCTTTTTGGGTTCCCTTAAAAACCATATCCACAGAGGGTTCTACATAAAACCCAAAAGGGTTCTACCTGGAACCAAAAAGGGGTTTTACCCAGGCTCCCAGTGTCCTGTCTGGAGCGTGAAGTCACGAGCTCTGCTGGTTGGCTACTGCGAAGCAACATAGTGGTGCCAAAAGCCCTAGAAAACCAATGTAAATTACGATCGTCAGAACGGCCCAAAATTTTTTGGGGGGGACAGACGTTTTGGCCTCAACCTAGTTTATTATGGTCAAGTTCGATCCCCACAGTGAATTATTTAAGAGTTTGTTACGAATTGAGATATTTAATTAAATAGTCATCCAGTCTGACTACTACTGTCACGCCCTGACCTTAGAGCTTTTTATGTCTCTATTTTGGTTTGGTCAGGGTGTGATTTGGGTGGGCATTCTATGTTCTTTTTTCTATGTTTTTTTGTATTTCTTTGTTTTGGCCGGGTATGGTTCTCAATCAGGGACAACTGTCTACCATTGTCTCTGATTGGGAACCATACTTAGGTAGCCTCTTTCCACATGGTTTTTGTGGGTAGTTTATTTCTGTTTAGTGTTTTGCACCTTTACAGGACTGTTTCTGTTTCGGTTATTCTCTTTGTTATTTTTACTATAGTGTTCAGTTTCATTAAAAAGCATGAACACTTACCGCGCTGCGCTTTGGTCCGATTCCTCTTCCTCAGATGACAAAAACCGTTACAACTACACAGGACCACGTGCTGACACAGACCAATCATGGGATATGAGGATGCTCCCAGTTGACTCTCTCAGGCAGGATGAAAACGATTACATCGACCATGATCCTTTGCTCGTGACAGCCACTTTCACTATGATCCTTAGTGCCATTCAGACCCATTTAGCAATAGGGCATGCTTAAAATTAACATACTTCTGGCTTCATGTGCCAATCGGGAGTTTTCCATAGGAATACGTGGATGACGTCAGCACTATCACTATCTACTGGAACCAAAAAGGGTGCTCCTATGGGGACAGTCGAATAATACTTTTTTCTAAGAGTGTATAGGGAATAGGGTGCCATTTGGGACACAGTCAGGGATTGCGAGCAGAGCTACTCATATCTATGCAAAGGCACGGCGTGTTGGTTACTGTAAATAAACAAACAACCTCCCGACTCTCTGAGCGTGAGATGCAGATGCTCGGCTCGCAGCCTCACACGCCTCACGTTCACAGTGAGAGATCAAACACATGTGTCAGCTTCAAAGTGCCTGCTCAAATATGCACATGATGATGTTTCATAATTTCTACCAAGTATGAAATGGTAGCGGTTCCCATGCATTATGTAGATGTGGACCACAAGACCTATGATAGAGCTTTTGAATGTGTGTTAAGATTTTGAATAAAAAAATTGTTTTAAAGAGCATCAGGGCTTCATTCGATGGTAAACTGTCTAGATTTTGTCCCACCAATTCAAGTTGTGGGAGCTCAGCTTGAAATAAGGACAGACGTTCTCACCGGCAACGTAGGACTTGTACTCTCGTACAAGAAAGAGACAACATTTTACAGTAGCTCACATACAGAGACACCGTAACAGCAGCAAAGGTAACTTGGTAACACTTTATAGGTTGCCTTTATAAAGTTAATTTTTCTAAATGGCTTATAACAGTTATTTAATCATTTGTAAATGCATCATAAACAAATGTGAAAGGGTACCTTATAAAGTGTTTACTGAGCACTCACTATGTGAACCTGTCTAAATCGGCCCAGTTTGGAAAAATAACAAAGTAAGCAACAGCACAGGCCAAGTTAAATGAATTTGTCCTGCATATAGTTGATTACTATACCAATTAAACTCTACAGAAGACCTAGGCCTACCATTCGTGTAAGGGAAACTGGACACCCCAAGTCATAGGTTGCTTCAAAGCCAAGTAAATGTTAAAGTGTTTACCCTTTTCAAACCAAGTGAGCCATTGCATGGAAATACAAGAGCTCTCTCAAATGTCACAGTTTGAGGCAGTTAATGAGGGTAAAAAATGTTTTGGAGTATTGCAATGGCCCTTTACAATGCGACCTGACACATAAAAATGCCTGGTTTATGACACAAAGGCTTTTGTTAACCATCAGTGACATAAAGCTGTTATGAAATTCAACATTAAATTCAACTTTTATACAGTACATGATTATAAACCATTATAATATGGCATTATGCCATATACAGTACCAGTCAAAAGTTTGAACACGCCTATTCATTCAAGGGTTTTTCTTTATTTTTACTATTTTCTACATTGTAGAATAATATTGAAGACATAAAAACAATGAAATAACACATATGGAATCATGTAAAAAAAAAGTGTTAAACCAAAAAAGTGTTAAACAAATCAAAATATATTTTATATGGATATTCTTCAAAGTAGAAAGTAGAACTCTCTTTTCCTTGATAACAGCTTTTGCACACTCTTGGCATTCTCTCAACCAGCTTCATGAGGAATGGTTTTTCAACAAAATTGAAGGAGTTCCCACATATGCTGAGCACTTGTTGGCTGCTTTTCCTTCACTCTGCGGTCCAGGTCGGGTGATTGTGGAGGCCAGGTCATCTGATGCAGCACTCAATCACTCTCCTTGGTCAAATAGCCCTTACCCAGCCTGGAGGTGTGTTTTGGGTCATTGTTCTGTTGAAAAACAAATGATAGTCCCACTAAGCGCAAGCGAGATGGGATCGTGTATCACTGCAGAATGATGTGGTCACCATGCTGGTTAAGTGTGCCTTGAATTCTAAATAAATCACTAACAGTGTCACCAGCAAAGCACCATCACACCTCTTCCTCCGTGCTTCACGGTGGGAACAACGCATGTGGAGATCATCCATTAATCTACTCTAAATCTCACAAAGACACAGCGGTTGGAACCAAAAATCTCAAATTTGGACTCGTCAGACCAAAGGACAGATTTCCACCAGTCTAATGTCCATTTCTCGTGTTTCTTGGCCCAAGCAAGTCTCTTCTTATTATTGGTGTCCTTTAGTAGTGGTTTCTTTGCAGCAATTCAATCATGAAGGCCTGATTCATGCAGTCTCCTCTGAACAGTTGATGTTGAGATGTGTCTGTTACTTGAACCCCGTGAAGTATTTATTTGGACTGCAATCTGAAGTGCAGTTAACTCTAATGAACTTATCCTCAGCAGCAGAGGTAACTCTGGGTCTTCCAGTCCTGTGGCGGTCCTCATGAGAGCCAGTTTCATCATAGACCTTGATGGTTTTTGCGGCTGCACTTGAAGAAACGTTCAAAGTTTTCGAAATGTTACGTATTGACTGACCTTCATGTCTTAAAGTAATGATGGACTGTGGTTTCTCCTTGCTTATTTGAGCTGTTCTTGCCATAATATGGACTTGGTCTTTTACCAAATAGGGCTATCTTCTGTATACCACCCCTACCTTGTCGCAACACAACTGATTGGCGTAAACGCATTAAGAAGGAAAGAAATTCCACAAATGAACTTTTAACAAGGCACACCAATTTGGTATTTTATTAGGATCCCTATTAGCTGTTGCAAAAGCATCAGCTACTCTACCTGAAGTCCACACAAAACATTTAACATGGCATAATACAGAACATTAACAGACAAGAACAGCTCAAGGACAGAACTACATACATTTAAAACAACGCACACGTAGCCTACATATTAATGCATACACACAAACTATCTAGGTCAAATAGAGGAGAGGGATTGTGCTGTGAGGTGTGGCTTTATCTGTTTTTTAAATCAGGTTTGCTGTTTTTTTGAGCATCAATAGATGGAACGGAGTTCCATGCAATAATGGCTCTATATAATACTGTACGCTTTCTTGAATTTGTTCTGTATTTGGGGACTGTGAAAGACCCCTGGTGGTATGTTTGGTGGGGTAAGTGTGTGTGTCAGAGCTGTGTGTAAGTTGACTATGCAAACAATTTGGGATTTTCAAAACATTAATGTTTCTTATAAAAAGAAGAAGTGATGCAGTCATTCTCTTCTCAACTCTTAGCCAAGAGAGACTGGTATGCATTGTATTATATCAGCCCTTTGATTACAATGAAGAGCAAGACATGCCTCTCTGTTCTGGGCCAGCTGCAGCTTAACTACGTCTTTCCTTGCAGCACACAAATGGACAATAATTATGATTAGACAAAACTAGAGCCTGCAGAACTTGCTTTCTGGAGTGTGGTGTCAAAAAAGCAGAGCATCCCTTTATTACGGACAGACCTCTCTCCATCTTTACAACCATTAAATCTTTATGTTTTGACTATGACAGTTTACAATCTAAGGTAACGCCAAGTAATTTAGTATCCTCAAATTGTTCAACAGCCACACCATTCATTACCAGATTCAGCTGAGGTCTAGAACCTAGGGAATGATGCTCTTAGTTTTAGAGATGTTCTGGACCAGTTTATTACTGGCCACCCATTCCAAAACAGACTGCAACTCTTTGTTAAGGGTTTCAGTGACTTTATTATCTGTGGTTGAATCATCAGCATACATGGACACATATGCTGTGTTTAATGCCAGTGGCAGGTCATTGGTAAAAATAGAAAAGAGTAGAGAGCCTAGAGAGCTGCCCTGCAGTACACCACACTTTACATGTTTGGCATTAGAGGAACTTCCATTAAAGAAAACCCTTTGAGTTCTATTAGATAGAGAGCTCTGAATCCACGATATGGCAGAGGTTGAAAATTCATAACACATGCGTTTTTTCAACAACAGGTTATGGTCAATAATATCAAAGGCTGCACTGAAACTAACAGTACAGCTCCCACTATCTTCTTACTATCAATTTTTTTCAACCAATCAGTCATTTGTGTCAGTGCAGTACATGTTGAGTGCCCATCTCTATAAGCATGCTGAAAGTATGTTGTTAATTTGTTTACAGAGAAATATTTGGTCAAACACAATTTTTTCCAACAGTTTGCTAAGAGCCGGCAGCAAACTTATAGGTCTGCTGTTAGAACCAGTAAAGGCCACTTTACCACTATTGGGTAGCAGAATAACTTTGGCTTCCCTCCAGGCCTGAGGGCAAAGACTTTCCTCTAGGCTCAGACTAAAGATATGACAGATAGGAGTGGTTTTAGAGTCAGCTACCATCCTCAGTAGCTTTCCATCTAAGTTGTCAATGTCGGGAGGTTTGTCATTATTGATCAATAACAATATTTTTTCCACCTCTCCCACACTAACTTTACAGAATTAAAACTTGCAATTATTTTATTCGTTTTTTATGCATGAATACGATGGTTCACTGTTTGTTGAATTGAAATGCATTCCAGGTGACTACCTCATGAAGCTGGTTGAGAGAATGCCAAGAGTGTGCAAAGCTGTTATCAAGGCAAAGGGTGGCTACTTTGAAGAATATAAAATATATGTTTTGGTTACTACATGATTCCATATGTGTTATTTCATATTTTTGATGTCTTCACTATTATTCTACAATGTAGAAAATAGTAAAAAAATAAAATAAAGAAAAACCCTTGAAGTAGGTGTGTCCACACTTTTGACTGGTACTGTATGTTGTCCTAAGAGTTGTGCAAAGCTGGTAGAATATTATTCACAGCTGTAATGGCTGCCACAGGTGCTTCCACCGAGTATTAACTCTGAGGTGTGAAGACACATGCAATCAAGACATCTTATTTTGAATTAAGACATTTTTCTCTAACTTTCTTTCAATTGAAATATGTGGAGTAGGCTGTAGGTAAAAATCCAGTGTAATCCCTTTTTAAATGTAATTATGGTAACCGCAAGTAAAGATATGCAAGTTGGGCAAAGATTGTACGTAACGAAAGTAATGCGTTCTAATGTTAAAACGTAGAGCTTTTTAGTAACCCATTCTCTCCACAGGTATTGCGGACCGATGCACAACTGTCAAGTACCATTTCTCTCAGCCCATTCGGCTTCGAAACATCCCGCTCAACCTGACGAGAACCATTCAGCAAGATGAATGGCATCTCTTACGTAAGTATTGCAGACTGAACGTCCCACAACCACCTGCAATAAACCTCTTGCATGGCTAGCAGTTTTTTATAGAGAGAAATAGTCATCGTGTCTTTATGTAGGATCTAAAGGAGGCTAACTGCACCATGGATCGTTGGCCAAAGCCTATGGGGAAATGTATATTTTTTTTGGAGGGGGGGTTGGATAAATGTTTAAAAAAAATAAGGTCTGTGGTATAAGGCCACAGGCTTATGAGATCTTATGCATTTCGTTCTATGAGATAATCTTCCTCAGCTAATTTTTAAGCATTTATGTAATCAAAACAAGCACACAAAGCACATAAATACTTTATAATTCATAAAGGTCATGCAGTCTTACTGATATTATCTCATAGAACAAAACATATAAGATCACCTAAGCCTGTGTTAACTTCAGATCTTATTTTCAGTGTTTATCCTAAAATCCCACTCCTTCCCCATTCATTTCCCCCATTTCCCCTAACGAACCAGAGGTGGAAAATGCTAGCTCATTTCCGGCTGGGTCTGAGCAAAAAGTATTTTGAACAATGGATAGATAGCCTTGGTGTGATGTGAGAAGTTTGATTCCAGGTGCCCCACAACTGCTCTCTGTTGGTGTCTGCGGTGGGATAGTCTGACGTCTGTCATGAGTAGTGTTATGGTCCTTTAAGATCAGCTTTTCCAGGTAGTTGTTGGTGCAAAAACGTAGCGATCCTAACTTTCATCTTACGGGGCAAATTCTACCACCATCTTTGCTCAAACAATAGCATTGTATCCCTACCCATATTATTTCCATTATTTATTGGGGAATATTTGTACTGTTCTTGCTCTTCTCATCCCTTGTATTGTGTGTTTTTTAAAAATAAATATTTACATGTTTTGTATGTGTGTTTTTTAAATGTTTTTCAATGCTTCATACAGTACTGTAGACTAAAGGTTCTGTCTGTTGTGTCTAGGTTTGATAATGAAATAACAGTGGACGTCCAAATACCAGTGCTCCATATTAATTTGGCTTCATGCTGTGGAACCTTTAGAACCTTCAGACAACCCTAGTGATCTCATCAGACATCCATGATCTGTAATAAGGCTACTACTGTACCCACATGGTGAATATGTTAAGTTAACCTTTCGAAGCTAGTATTCCTACTCCAATGTCCAACCCCTGATGAGTGGATTACTACATGGTTATGGAAAATGTTCACGGGGAGGAAGTAAATGTCAGCTCATACAAGAAAAACATATTAACGCCACACAGTCTATTATTACTGCACAACTAGTCTGAGGAAGAACATTCATCAAAGTCAAAATACGATTGGTTTTCTTTGTCTGCATGCCATCTTTAGACAGTGGTAGCATCCCAAATGGCACCCTATTCCCTATTAAGTGCACTACTTTTGAGTGCACAGTTGTTCCCTATTAAGTGCATACAGTGTTATTTGGGACGCTGACATTGTTTTTCCTGCTCGAGTTTGATCCTGTGTTAGGATACTGCAACTCGATCTGACAAATGTATGAGATGCAGAGTAGGCCTAAACATTTTTGGGGAAAGTATCGGATATGTGATTTATGATCAATGTGCCATAATGTTGTTGCAGTATATCATAAGTTGCAGGAATTGAATATTACCATCAACATATCCCACTATAAAACTGTTGTGTGTTGAGTGACATAATGCTTGCCATAACGTTTACTGAAAACAAGGCACAATGCTGTCATGATGCATTAAGGAAATCATTCAAATTCACCTATTTTTAACAGTCGTGGCTGGCCATTTTATGTTATGACAGGCGTCATGTCATTCTTATGACAGGGTTGTAACAAATGTAGGACAGGGGAGACCAAAAGAAAAGTATTACCTAACAAAAACTTGTGTTTTTTCCCGTGTTTGTTTGGAGACTGTTGAAGGGCAGCACGAGCGGGTTTACCAGGGGGCGGTTGTCATGGAAATGTTGGTGTGTGCATGTGTGCTAATGTTTTCACTCGTGTTTGTGCTCTTGTGTGTGTGTGTGTGTGTACGCTTTGTGTTTGTCTGTGTGTGTGTGCATGTGTGCTTGTGTGTGTGTGTGTGTGTGTGTGCGTGCGTGTGCGTGCTATGTTTATATGTGTGTGTGTCTCAGATTTGCGGCGAATCACGGCGGGGTTCCTGGGGATGGCGGCTGCCGTTTTGCTGTGTGGCAGCATTGTGGCCACAGTGGGCTTCTTTTGGGAGGAGAGCCTCACCCAGCACGTCTCCGGCCTGCTCTTCCTCATGGCAGGTACAACGCCTGCCAACTACCAACACCCTACCTCTCCTGTGTGTGTGTTAGGGCTTTCATTGCCAACGACCTACCTATCCTGTGTGTGTGTGTGTGTGTGTGTGTGTGTGTGTGTGTGTGTGTGTGTGTGTGTGTGTGTGTGTGTGTGTGTGTGTGTGTGTGTGTGTGTGTGTGTGTGTGTGTGTGTGTGTGTGTGTGTGTGTGTGTGTGTGTGTGTGTGTGTGTGTGTGAGAGAGACAGACCGAGAGAGATATAGAGAGTGTGTGGTTCTCTTTCACTTTCATTGTTGGTTTCTTTGTGATGGCAGCTTTCAACTTTTGTCTCTCTCTGCCTCTTTTACTGCAACCTATCTCTATATCTCTAGTTTTCTCCCCCTTTATCTCTCTCTCTGTCACATCTTCTCCTGCTCCTCCCCTCCGGCGTACGACATCGCCAGAATACTAACCACAGGTCCTGGGATTCATCATTACGCACACCTAGCACTCATCATTACGCGCACCTGTTAATCATTATGATTCACACCTGGGCTTCATTACCTTCATAATTTCTTCCCCTTTATATGTCACTCTCTTATGTTTTCTCACCAGTTGGTATTATTCTTGTGTACCAGCGTATAGCCCGATGGAATTGTCTCGTTTCTGGTTTTGTTGTTTTATTAAACTTTTCACCTGCACCTGCTTCCTGACTCACAGTTCCGTTATTACACTCTCTCTCTCGTCCAAATCTTCCTCCAAAGTGTTCATCAAACACATACAGTAAAGGCTCTTTTTTTAGCAGAATTTGTAAATGCCTAATGGATACAGAGGCATTCATAATACCTTACAGACAGGTGTTAATATGCATAATAAAACATGCCACAAGCATTCATAATAGCTCATCGCTACAAACAGGAAACTACTTCTATGGTTGTATGCAAACATTCCTATAACATATTTATAACATTACAATAGGGCGGATAATTTTTAATTTCAGTTGTGTTTTAGATTTCCTTTCAACTTGTGTTTTTTATTTATTTATGTTATACTCATTAATTTCCGTTCCATGTGAACGGCAATCCGGATTGGCACATCCATTTTTTTAACTTTTAAATTAATAATATATATAGCCATTGAAGAATATAACTTAGAAATGCCTCATGATCTTACTTCAACTGTCTAACCTGTCATTTGTTATTTTAATCCTGCATTGTCTCTTTAATAAAAATCTTGGAAGTTACAATTTGTCCCCTCCAGGGATCTTCTGCACCATCTCCTTGTGCACCTACGCCGCCAGCGTCTCCTATGACCTCTCCCGGAACCCACCCTTCATCTACGGACTGCCCGGCGACGTGGACCATGGCTACGGCTGGTCCATTTTCTGCGCCTGGGTCAGCCTGGGACTGACCGTGGCATCAGGCTGCCTCAGCACCACCTACCCCTTCCTCAGCCAAACCAAGGCCCTGCACTCCAAAACCGCACGGGAGTCCTCAGTATGAGCGGTATGAGCAGTGTGAGAGAATTGAGTGGCCCCTGTAGATTCGGGGGGGGGGGGGGATGAATTGTTGGTGTGGACATTTTGTTGCTGACTGAAAACCAATATAAGAGGAGATGCTTTATTTTTATGAAACCAGAGATGACAACATAGTGTTTCAGTGAGATGTGGGAATCTTGTTGCTCTTTTGTGGACTCTCGTCATCCTTTATCGAGGTGTTATGGAAGGTGCAGGTGTTATGATGTGTTATTTATGTGTGTTTGTATGTGCACACAGGCAAACTCACACATACATATGGACCTACACACCCGTACACAAGTACACACACAAATTGTTAGTTCTCTCTCTCTCGCTGTCTCTCTCTCTCTCTCTCTCTCTCCAAGACATGGAGAACAACATGAGAGTGAATAACATGAAACAACGTAAATACCCACACAGGCATACCACACACACATAAAACATGTGTGTATATATTACCATATATATGAAAAGGGCATACTTCTTATTGGTGGTTTGGTAAGATTGAATCAAATGGACATTGTATAAAAATACTAGTATCACTTTGAAAGCAAGAACCCTTTTTTTCAGATGTAAGTGGTATATTTTCAAAACTCTTGAGTACAAAACTCTAAACTGATAACATGTGTAATGCCCCCTATCTTATGTTCAGAACTTTTGACTGTGCATTCATCGGGGTTTCACACATCTTTCACCCCTGAGTCATTAATGCAAAATCAAAGTTTTCCTCAAATACCACAAGCACATTTTTTTTGTCACCAATACATCAGATAATGATAGGCTCACCATATAGTCATTTGAACTACCACTTTCAATTGTTGTTTTTTTCAATCACTTTGGCACAATTTTCAGTATGTAGTATGTGGTAAATTTCGCAACAAGCACAAAAATCAAAACAGATCATCACAATCGCTCATGTTTCAAAACTTTAAGCACATTTTTAATTGACTGAGTACAACAAACAAATTCACAACGTCACTTGTTCACTGCACCAAATCACCTTTTCAATTTAGATAAATATTCAATATATATATATCTGCTTTTCAAAATGCAATATTCACTTTACTTTTGATATTAGTTTCTTGTTATTTGTTAACAATACTATAAACTATCACTTAATCAAACTGCTCAAAATGACTGAACCACAATTATGTACTGCCTAGTTAACATATATAGTTTGATAACTGTTGAACACTGTAAATGTCTACATTTTTACCTAAATGTATCAATTTGACATCAATTTATGCTGGAAGTTTTGAAACATGAGCCATTTTCATTATCTGTTTCGATTTTTGTGTTTGGAGTTGTGTACCACATACTTGTGAAAATTGCACCAAAGTGATTGAAAAAAACTGTAATCCACAGTCTATGAGATCCGATGGATTCGATTGGTAATTTCAGTTGTGGCAATCAAATAGTACAAAGTTTTTGCAAACCCATTAACCAGCCCCTTCCCAAACAGATGAGGCATAATCACTAATAATTTGCCAGACTGTGAGAAGAATGCTGACAATGATAGACAAAGGGTTTGTTGCTTACATAGTTGAGGAAAGTCATTTTTCTCGCCCAACACAAATGGTGCACAATTCTACATTGAAATGTGAAAACAGTGGAAACTGGATGAGATAATGTTGACACCGCTTGAATGGATGTAAGACTTTTGTGTTGAACCATTATCACAGATATTCTGAGCAGCCAACAGTGAGCGGTGGGCTCTGAAAGTTAGTTGCTGCCCCATGGAATGGCCAGCTTTCGCAACAACTATCTGACCTGGAAGACTTGTAGGGACCTTGAATGGCTTGTGGGGACATTAAATGACATGTGTGGACCTTGCAGGTTATGTATGTTCAACTCAGCGTGCTGTTTCAGAAGCAGAGCAGCATTTCTGAAACAGTACAATGAGCTTCAAGTCTTCTCTATGAATTGTAAATAAAATATTATCAACAAGAACGTAACTTAAGAGTTTATGACATGCCTTATGTTGAGCTTTGTCTCTGTGTGTTACCTGTGTTACGAAGGCCTGCATGATGCTGTTATAATGCATTTTCAAGACCCCCTTATAATGTCATATAATCATATCATAATGATCCTTACTAAATGCACCATTTCATATCAGTTGACAAAACATATTTTATTCTTAAGGTATTATAAAGGATCCTTCATACGCTCATGACAAAGTCTTGTCAGTAAATCCATTGTAGCACATCAGAGCATGGTTTCACTACCAGATACCAGAGGTCTTAAGCAGTATTGCCATAATCGTCTTTGTTGGGAGCTGGGAGCGGCGCCTACTGGACAGGTGACTTCAACAGGTCCCTCATACAGTTTAGATCTGCCTGCACTCGAGATCACGATGTGTAAACTACACTCTCTGTCTTACTTGCCACAAACACATTGGTAAAACAAGACACAACAGCCTCTACTGCAGTCCTGAATTAATCTGAGGATTTCTGGTCTACACGCATGAATATACATTCTGAGGTGTGTACACAGCACGCAGGAGTCGCTCAAACATCTCAATCTTCTCATGGACCACAATGGAGTAGGTGATGGGGAAGTCTCTCTCCTCCACACCCAGGAGTATCATGACGAACCCTCTGTCTGTAACATAACTTTTACAGTTTTAGGTCACGTCGTGGCAGAATGCCTCAGACAGGAGCTTGGGCCTATTCTTTGTTTTCAGAAGTCTTCTGAGCTGCTCCTTGTCGATGCCCTTCAGGTCGCCTCTGATGATTGGAGGAGTAGGCTGGCAGATCGTCTGCGTAGTCTTATGGTAGGAGGTAAGGTGCTGGGAGCGGGCTCCTCTCAGAGCAGGTTTAGCGTCTCAGAGTGTTCCAGAGGCGAAGAGAGATCAAATCTCACATTGGGATGAGAAAGAGGTTTCTGAAGCATATATGTGATCTTGATCACCTAAGAGGACCCATAACTATTTATCTATGTATTATTAGTATTTGTGCAGAAAGTAGCCTTGGAGCACTGCTGTTAAATTATAATTGTCTCACACAAACACACTTCAGGAATTAGGTGCCGTTGGTGAGTTTAATGGTTAATGAACATAACGCAAATAAAAAAACAGGAGAAGCGTCTGGACATTATAACAGAACCAATACTGCCGGATGATAAATACTACAGTGCTAGATAAAGGGGAAGTCATCAGGGTAGGGATGAAGTCCAGGTGTGCCTAATGATTGGTCGCAGGTGTGTGTAATGATGGTTGCCACGTGCATCACTGTAACGTTCGTCGTTGGGAGATAGAGAGGAGGACCAAGGTGCAGCGTGGTAAGTATTCATATTCTCTTTTAATGAAAACGAATACTCGAACAAAAACAACAAAACACGAGAACGAAACAAAAACAGTCCTGAACGGTGAAATACAAACACAGAACAGAAAATAAACACCCACGAAACACAGGTGGAAAAAGGCTACCTAAGTATGATTCTCAATCAGAGACAACTAACGACACAAAAACGAACATAGACAACCCACCCAACTCACGCCCTGACCATACTAAAACAAAGACATAACAAAATAACTAAGGTCAGAACGTGACAGTACCCCCCCCAAAGGTGCGGACTCCGGCGTTCGTAAATTAATCAGTTGTTCTGCACTCTGGCACACTCAGACGAGAGTGTTCTGAAATTGGAGTACATTGCCCAGAGTGAATTTGCGAACACAAGAGATATGCTAACTATAACCGTTGTTCAAGTTCTTGCTAGCTGACCAAATTACACCTGCATCTTTAGCTGTGTATAGACATCAAAAAACGATGTGAGGGAAAAAAAGTCAGTCACTCACCTCCAATGGGATATCAGGGGAAGTCTGGAGTATTTCTCCTGTCATATCTGGTGTCATGTGTGAATTTAGGTATGCTCCCTCTAACTCTCTAACTCTCTCTCTTTCTCTCTTTCTCTCTTTTCTCAGACTAACTGAGCCATAAGACCATGCCTCAGGACTACCTGACCTGATGACTCCTTGCTGTCCCCAGTCCACCTGGTCGTGCTGCTGCTCCAGTTTCAAACTGTTCTGCCTGCGGCTATGGAACCCTGACCTGTTCACCGGACGTGCTACCTTGTCCCGGACCTGCTGTTTTCGACTCTCTCTCTCTACCGCACCTGCTGTCTCTAACTCTGAATGATCGGCTATGAAAAGTCAACTGACATTTACTCCTGAGGTGCTGACCTGTTGTACCTTTTACAACCACTGTGATTTATTTATTTTCTGAGCCTGCTGGTCATCTATGAACTTTTGAACATCTTGGCTATGTACTGTTATAAACTCCCCCCTGCACAGGCAGAAGTGGACTGGCCACCCCTCAGAGACTGGTTCCTCTCTAGGTTTCTTCCTAGGTTCCTGCCTTTCTAGGGAGTTTTTCCTAGCCACCGTGCTTCTACATCTGCATTGCTTGCTGTTTGAGATTTTAGGCTGGGTTTCTGTAGAGCACTTTGGGACATTGGCTGATATAAAAAGGGCTTTATAAATACATTTGATTCATTGATGACATGACATGAACCGTTTGGAATTATGATTTCTGCATAAATTGGTCATCAAATTTGATCTGATCTTCATCTAAGTCACAACAATAAGCAAACATAGTGTGCTTAAACTAATAACACTATATTGAATACATCATTTAAACATTCACAGTGTAGGTTGGAAAAAGTATGTGAACCCCTAGGTTAATAACTTCTCCAAAAGCTAATTGGAGTCAGGTGTCAGCTAACCCGGAGTCCAATCAATGAGACGTGATTGGAGATGTTTGTTAGAGCTGCCTTGCCCTATAAAAACACTCAAAACACTTGAGTTTGCT